>NC_133216.1:17088109-17688109 GCF_040436345.1 Pagrus major | reverse complement strand
CACTTTCAATGAAACAAAACTATTAAAATTACGATAATGTGACATTTGTTGGTGTCAGTACCAAAGAAACCTTTTCTTACATCTGGAGAAAAATAATTTTGATTTATCATAAAGTTGAAGCTTCTATGATTTGAATATTGTAGTTGAACATATTGTGATTTTGATGATAGCCCTAATCAGTAGCTTACTCTAAAGTGAGCGGTACATGTTTGACACTAATGAATCATCATTTCGCAGAATTCTGACGTGTGTAGCGTTGCAAAGAGTGACCAGACATCCTGAAAAATTCAAGATAGTCCCAAATGACAAGCAGTTGTCCTGAATCCTGAATCCTGTCCTAATTGTCCTGAAAATTAGACTAAACCAGAGTTTTGATAAGCTGGTTACAGCAGTTTGTATCCTACAAGAATCACGGCTGTCGTTGTTGCTGTTACGTTATGACGTTGTTGAATTAAAAAACAAATACGGAGGGAAATTAAACCATCCATTGGGTCTACATACAACACAGGTATTGTGTTTTGTTCCTCACGCAACCAGCTGAATTCATGAATAAAAGTTTTGTCTGTTTCACTCTTCATTGCCACTGTGACTATGTGACCACCCAATATATATTTTGTCAAAGAGCACAGTTTACAGTTTGACAACAGCGTATGCACCTTACCTAACCATGAGTAAAACTAACTAACGAAGTGTCAAACTTCATTAATTAATATGTATACATGAATGGCGAAACAGTGCCAGCGAAAAGGGGTCACTGACAGTGACGAGCCAACAGAGATTTATCAGCCAACTCTGCAGCTCTTTCTAGCTTTCCAGCTTTTTTTAATATTTGCTAATTGTTTTGGCCGTGTTTATTGTTTGGGCTATGGCTCACCGCTCTCATCAACACTGTCACCAGCAGCAGCAGGCAAACTTTATTAGCACACATGATCTGACAAACACGCTGTACGAGCTCTGCAACAGCAGATGGACTAAGTCAGTGACTAACTGTTGAAGAAAGTCAAATCTCTAGTAAAATATAAACCACAACAGAGTCAATAGGATAGGATTCCAGACACTGGAATCAACCATTATTTTTGGATATCTGTACACCTTATTATACTGATAACAGACTTCAGTTAACGCCTTATATTTAATAAGTATCATTTTGGCCACAAGCAGTCTGTTTGTGTGTGTGTGCCACATCAACATCTCCATGTTCCTCTCACTGGGCCCACACTTTACAAAGCCAGGACAGGTCACAGGAGGACACGCTGTCCTCAACATCAATTTTGAGAGGTTTTTTCTTTTTTTTTAAGTTTAAGTATTACGTTTTTAAAGTTTAATTTGTCATCGAGACATGACTGGGTAGCACGGGTAATGGAGCTGTTCTAATAGTACAGATAGTCCACTAACTCAGCGTTCCCTGGATACCAGTTAGCAATGAGAAACCAAGAGTCAGAGGGCTGATGTGGGATCAGCTCCAGCTTCCAAATGACGGAGTGAAATTTTTGGGGATGGGACAATGTAGGTGATTTTAGATCAGGGAACTCTGATGTGCTGTGGGGCGATGGGCTTCTTTTATAAAAGGTTAATTTAATGGCTGCTGCTATTGAGATTTGTCTATTTTGCTACAGTAAGGAGGTTGTTTTGTGCCTAGTGCACACGTACAAGTGTGTTTTTGGAAACTGAGTTTTGGAAAAAAAATATCTCCGTCCAGACCAGTGTTTTAGCATCTTTTCAGAAATAATCTCCGTCCACACAACACACCTGAAAGTGCATATCCCGTTGTAAACAGGTAGCAGATCGTAAACTACTCGGTTGCTTAATTACAGACAATACAATGAACGAGGGAGAGAATCGTGACGGCCTTCCAAAGAATCTACTTGGATAACTTGTCAGCAAAAACATTATAAGCACCTGTTTTTGTCTCTTTTTACCAGCATTGTATTATCAATGTCAGATTGTGTCTTTCTAAATGTAACGTTAAACCCTTTAGCTACCATCTATTCCGTCACTGTACAAACTCAAAATACTCCAATATCACAACACAAACTCTGGTTCATATTTGCCAACGATGCTACAAACACTGATAAATGTTTTCTGCCTGAAGACTGAGCTTCTGAATATCTTCACCGGGAAGGATTTTCCTTAAAGCTCAGTTTTCAGTGACCTGAAATGCAGTTTTTGTGTGTACGAAGGCCAAATCACATAGGAAAAGCTTCATTTTAAGAAAAAGCTGTGTACGGGTGGACAGGTCCTTAGATGTTTCTCTGTCCCATCACTTCTGATTCAAGTGAATGGGTTGTTATCAGGCTTCAGCAGAGTTTGATGACTGATCACTTGAATCAGGTGTGTTGGGGCAGGGACACCTCTAAAACACACTGAATATGTCGATCAAAAGATAATTAATTGCCAACTAATTTGATGATCGATTAATCGTTTCATTCATTTTTAAGCTAAAGCGTTCACATTTGCTGTTTCCAGCTCCTTAAATGTAAAGGTTTGCTGGTTTCTTTGTCATTTATGATGATAAATTAAGAGTCTTTGGGTTTTGGACTGTTGGTTGGACAAAAGAAGCAATCTGAAGACATCGTTTTGGGCTCTAAGTAATTATGCTGGGCACTTTTCACATTTTTGAATCTGAATCTGATCAAAAGTCGGATTTGTTTCTTGTTAAATATCAAATAACAAGCCTTTAAATCTGCTTTGAAGTAGCGATAAACTCTAGTAAGAAGGCACCCACATACCCACCTCTAACAATGAGCAAACAGAGCCAGCCATCATCCCACTCTGAGGTGTATGCACCCCAGAGCATTCACCCTGTCAACTACAATCACACCACAAATCAAAAGCAGACAACCAATGAGCCGTTTAATGACTGCTACCAAGCTTTTCTTTCTCCGTTACATTTTCACTCCCTCTCTAGTCTAAAATCTATAAATGAGATCAGGGCAAAGTTGCCAACACAGGAAAAAGAGCAGTGTAATCAGTGAGGATTACGCTGCTTCTTTAGCTAAGCCATACATGGGTGAGTGTGACACGAGCTCACCCACTCGGGATGATCACTGTGATTCCCCGCCATCTCTATCTCCTGTGCTCGCTGTTTAGTCCCCCCAAATCCCTTGGTGTTTATCACAGTTTGTCACCAGAGGGCATAAGCAGACTTAGGGGCAAAGAGTGCAGGAAAATACCCTTCAGTGCAGGAATGAAAGGATGATTGCTTGTTTCAGTGAGAGGTCAATCCCCCAGCCAAAAACAGCAACAAATATGACCTGACGGTATATTTTCATGACATGCAAAAGAGAGTGAGTGAGCAGGAGTGACTGCACACATCTCAGAAATCATTGACCTCTTGCACGGGCTGACAGATGATTAATGTTTTCCTTCCTGTTTTGATTTTATCAGTGCATTTAGTCTAAGTCTAAGTTTCCTTACACGTTTGTGCTCTCAAATAGCCTGGTAATATATGACTGTTCACTGCAGTGGTTATAGACAAAGCACAAACCGAAGATTTGATGTGTTGAGTCTGATGCTGTAGGGCATGCCACGTCTCAAAAGCGCTCTAAATTAGGTCTCACTTTTTTTTAGTGAACACACAACTTTCTGTCAAGTCATGGTGTGACACTAAAATTCAAACTGACACCCAGAGTGAGAAGTAGATCGAGGCTCAGTATTGCTGCACCACAAACAAAGAACCTCTGTAAATATACATCTACAGTAGGAGATGTAGGATACTGAAAATTGTAACACAAGGCTCCAGACCAACTCTTCACACTGGTTGCTTCGTGTGCCTAACACTTTCATTTAAGTGCACCAGCACATAATTTAGGTGAACCCAATAATGCATATTTGTTTAATTTCTCAACATATTGTGTAAATGATCGTGCACAGGAATAAAACCAAAAATACATGTTTTTCTTCAATTAAGTCGCATGCAACAAGAAATTGCAATATCCTCAATTGTTTAAAAATTGTTTTTTAAGTTAAATTTCAGGCACACCGAGAAAAAAAAGGCAAAATATTTAACATAGGACTTTGAATTCTGGCTGTAACTTAACCAAATACATACTGTACACAATTCAGTTTAAAAATGCATTACTTTTATCTACATGGCTCAAAGCAGTCAGCGTTCATGAAAGCCCAATTCTCTCCATTTAACCATAAAAATAACCTTCATTAATAAATGGTAAATTTATGGTTAATCATACGTTAGTTAATAGTTATTTGATGGTTAACCAACAATGAAATGCTTTAAAAAAATATTTATTCAAGGATAAGTTCACCCAAATATGAAAATGCAGTCATTATCTACTCAGCCCCATGCTGATGGAAAGTCAAGGGAAGTTTTGTATCCACAAAACATTTCTGGAGGTTCACAACAAAACAGTGTTGCGGCATTCTCCTAAACAACTGAAGCAGATGGGGACTTGTTTTAAAGTGAAAATAAACAACTGAAAAAAATAAAATAAAATGGCTCCATACAGCTCTTCCAGCGAAATCCAAGTCTCCAGAAGCCACAAGATGCCAAAGTGATTTGAAGAGACATTATTTACATGTATTTTAAAGCAGAAATCTTCAAGGTAGCAGCTACGCTAAAAGCGTTAGCAGACACCCTGTCTGAGATGAGTACATGAGCTAGACAGCACATCAATGGTGTAAATAACATCTGTTCAAATCTATATTTTATTTTTTTCAGTTGTTTTTTTACGTTTTAAAACAAGTCCCCATCTGCTTCAGTTGTTTAGGAGAATGCTGCAACGCTGTTTTGCTGTGAAGCTCCAGAAATGTTTTGTGGACTACGAAACTTCACCTGACTTTCAATCGGCATGGAGGTGAGTAGATAACGACTGAATTTTCATTTTTGGGTGAACATATCTTTTAAGCAATTGTAAACATGAGTTGCAACTATTAACGGCCATCCAAGTAATGTTTATAGATGAACTACATGGTATTTATCAAACCATTTACAAAGCTTTATAAATGGCATTGCAACTTTACAAAAACAAGTGTTTATTAAGCATTTCATTGTTTGATAACAGGCATAAAAAACTGTAACCTACCGTTTATTAATGATGGTTAAATTATAAACAGTTACTCACACCTGATACAACAATACCAAACAGTGTCACACTTACATGCCAAAAATAAAACATTTTCTATGACAAAATAAAACAGCACAATTTACCAAAGGAGGGTTCAGGAAGCTGAAAGCTATTTTGGGACAGGAGCAGCTCAGGTTGGATAACAACCAGGGATTTGCTTCAAGCTCTGAGTTAGCTCACTGAACCAGCATTCAGGCTCATTCATGGCTTTTTGGTCACATCCAGCTGATGATCATGGGTCACACTGTAAACACCTATCACTACATTCACCCAACACTGAGGGTTTACTAAAAAAAAGTTGAGAGGTGAGCTAAACAACATGGATACGTAGGTCTAATTCCAATCAACACATCAGAATAACAATCCTCTCCTCTGCTGATGTCTCCGCCGCACAAGAGGAGGTTCTCCTGAGGACGCACTTGTATCAAATTCACCTCCATCATGTGTAAAGTCTGCGAACACGTGCGCCACACACCACTGGCCGGCACCCACGATAAACAGAGCCTCTCAAAATATTTAGATGTGACCTCACACCTAAGCGTGCGCGCACACACACACACGGACACACGGACACACAGTGACTTGGAGTGCTAAAAGTGCACCATCCATTTGCTTATCTGCAGCACAGACACAGCGCACACAGCACACGGTGATGATGATGATGATGATGGTGATGGTGATGATGAGCAAATGAACAGCAGTGTCACGGTGAAGGTAAACAGCAGTGTTTGCGCGACGTAGAGGAGAGGTTGCGATTCAGAATGACATGCATCACAAACACAGAAGTGAAGATGGATGACTGTGGAGCAAACACATAATCTGATAATAATAACAAAGCGTCTCATCACAAGATATGTTGTCCCGCTGCCATGAATGGGACGCGCGTAAAGCTGCCACACAGAACACACCAAAAAGCACCCCGGGTGTATGAGCTGAAGGTCATCAGTAAAACAAATAAATAATAATAAGTGAATAAATGTTCTGGTTCATGTGTCCAAAGTTGGACGCGTCTTACCTGGTCCCGCGGAATGCAGGGCAGCGAAGTCCTGCGGTGGGACTTGCTGTTGCTCTGACTGTGAGCCATCATTTCCGAGGCCGCTATGGAGCTGGACCTCCGTCTCCTTTTGAAGACAGGGATGTCCTCCTCCTTCGCCCCGGTCACAGAGCCACAGCACCCCGTCCCGCTGGTCCCTGAGGCCGGCAGGAGCCGGTCAGCATACCTCGCAAGCAAAACCCCAAGCAGCCCCAGCAGGTAGGCCAGGTAGGGTCTCCAGCTGGCCCGGACTCCGCACAGAGAGACGAGAGAGACGGCCCTGATGACGCTAATGAAGACGAGGACGGACACTCCCTGACGCAGCCGGACGACCAGCAGAGCCCCGCTGCCCAGGCAGCCGAGGACTACCAGGGTTGCGGGGACGGAGAGCAGCTGCTCCTCGGCGCCGCGCAGGAGGGACTGCGCCGCGGCTTCGCCCAAGTGGCACAGCGCTAAGAGAAAGAGCGCGGTGCGGATGAGCAGCCCGCAGCGAATCAGATACAGCCCGACCCAGAAGAAGGCACATACGAGTGTGAAAACGGGAGAGACGCAATAACACGCGGAGAGGAGAAGCTCCACCGCGCAGCCCGCCGCGAAATGAAGACGAGAGTCGGAGCCGCTGCTATTTCCGCTGCTGCTGCTGCTGCTGCTGCTGCAGCCTGCATCCCAGTCGACCAATCTGAGCAGCAGAGCGAGAATAACGGAGACGGAGGCAACGCAGACCGCAGACGACACTCCTCGGCGAGTCCATGTCACGGCGAGTCTGAGCCACGACTGGCTCCCCGCGTCCTGGTGCAACGGGGTGACACATGTCTTCACGTAGCCGTTGCGCTCCAACGCAGCCCGGGGATATTTTTCATGAGCGCTTCTTGATGAACCTCTGTCGCTGTCTGCCTCCAAGGCCATCGCTATCAGTCTGCGCTGACCGTGCGGGGGATATAATGGATTTTAGCCTCTGTGTGTGAGTGTCTCAGCCTGTGACTCCCATCATCATGCATGTGTCCTGCGCGCAGGTGACACCTAAACACCTCCCCAAAACAAAAGTTCAGTAAGTGTGCGTGTCATTAAAAAAAAAATTAAAAAAAACAAAGTGCCGGATGATGGGCTCACAGCGTGTCTTTTAGTTTTGTGGTTCAGAACTTCCCCATCACATCGGGTCTTATATTGAGTTGCCCCCTGATAGTCAACCAGTGAACCAAAAAAGCAACCCCTGGCGTTTCACACATCTAGGCCACTGCCTCCACTCGCCCACACAGTCTCCCCCTCTCTCTCTCTCTTCCTCTCCCCTCCCACTACACACTATCCCTTCTTTGTGCCGCTCCGGTGCTTCCTCCGTCACGTTTCAGCTCTTTCCCCCCGTGTTTCTGCTCATTCTTGCAGGCTCCCCTCTCTGCCCTGGACGGGACTCAGCTCGCGGTGGATGGATGCCATGTTTACATGAAGATTTCCTGGCTTGTTCTGGAAGATGGAGCGGCCCATTATGTGGATCAACTATAGTGTTCCTGTCATACATATTGGAGGTGTGTGAATGTGACAGGAGAGCGAAAACACACAACTTTCAAACTGCATCCTGCTATCATCTGCACCCAGTGGTCATTTTCACGGATGTGCCTTAACATGAAAAGCGCAATCCTACAAGCAGCAAAGAGCAGAATTTAGCTCGAGCAATAATAATCTTGCTACCCATGATTTATTTTTCTGGATTAAAATCCTAAATCACATCATCCTCTGCCTCCTGTTGGCCAGACTGGCGGAGGACAAGTTAGAAGCCTTCACCTGTTTGCCCTACATTTCATGAGAGGATTTAAAAGGACGCACTGCAATCACACAAAGCTAGTCCAAGTCTGTCATCTCATTCTGTAGTATTACCAAGTCTGTCAAACATGGCTATGTGAGAGGAAACGTGGTGTTTTGTCGTCAGGCCTGCTGCGTGTGGCGCTTGAACTGATGTAACCGTGTTACACCGGTTTTAGCTTCCCGTCGTTGTCTCCATATCCCCGTCAGGTCAGACTTTCAGTGCTTATCCTTTGGTTACTTCGGGCCTTGTACCTACTGCCATTGACCTTCTGGTTCTTCATGATCTGAGCACTGAGTGACACTTTGTGCAAGAAGTCAATCAATTAAAGGGTAACTCCACCAATTTTACAAACTAGAGTGTGTTTACAGGTCTACAGGGGGGTACTAGTACATATGTAAAAACAAGTAGTGTAAAGCCTTTTGTGGCTCCCAAGGAAGCTGCAGGTAATCTGACAAACTGCCTCCAGTGATGTCACACAGTGGCTAAGTTACATTGTGGGTAATGTAGGCGCCAGGTTTTGAAAAAGCTGTTGGACTTTAAGTTTAAAAACGAATGATCAAAATGCCCAAAGATATCACCTTTTTTTATTACATGCATTCTTCTTCCTTTTCAAAACTTGCTGCTTAGTCACCGAGTGACATCACTGCAGGCATTATCAGATTACATGCAGCTTCCCCCGGAGCCACGAAAGGCTGTATTCGACTGTTTTCACATGTGCAGTCGTACTCAACGAGGCCTGTAAACACACTTTAATGTGTAGGATTTGTGAAGTTAAGGGAACTTGGGATGCTAGTGCCATTTTTCACCTTAACTATACGATACAACAGAGTAGGTGTTTGCTTTTGCCCCGTGCCTCCTGCATTAAGTTGCAGTTTTGGTCCACCAAGGGAAAAAAGTTTGGGCACTCCTGCTGTAAACCTTCTGAAAACCACTGCATCTCTCTAACCCTCCAACAAGCACAGCTGGCTGCCTCTCTCTCTGTTCCTAGATTGTCATTTTGTTCACCCATGCCTCTCTCTGATGGACCTTCAGTTGTCCTGGGACTTCCCTCTCTCCCCCGGCTGTCAGTGCCTCATTCCAGACGTTTTGGATCTGGATCTTCATCCTCTAGCCTCTCTCTTTGTCTCTCTCTCTCTCTCCCGTGTGTGTTGTTTTGTTCCTCCTACCTGTATAAACGGTGTGGCTGCGCTTTGCTTCTTGTGTGTTTTGTCGGTACTCTTTCCAGGTGTCTTGTGCAGAGCTGCAACAATTACTCAATTTACTATTTTCATGACTGATTAACTGAAAAATACAAAAGAAAAAGGCAAGAATCGAGATGAAATTACAGCCCCGCCCTGCATATTTTAGAGGTTTTCCTGCCCAAACACACCTGTTTCAAATGAACGGGTCGTTTTCAGGCTTCAGCAGAGCTTGAAGATGAGCTGCTCATTTGAATCAGGTGTGTTGGGGCAGTATTGAGAATCACTGGACTAGTCGATCAAAAGAAAACTAGTTGACAAACTAATTTGATCATTTCAGTTTCAGTCATTTTTCAAGGAAAAATGTCAAACATTTAAAATCCTGGGTTGTTTTGCTGCTTTTCGTTTGCATTTGTGACAGTAATCATGAATATAATCGACAAATTAATAGATAGTGGGAATAATCATAAGTTGCATCCCCAGTCCTGAGGCTCAGGCATGTTTGTCGACACTTAAAGATGCTTGACATCTTCCTGGATCCATGTTCTTCATATATGTTTACATTGTATCTATAATTTGTCATCCTTATTGTCCATATTGTAATTTTACACTGCTGGTCTGTTTGTGCTCACAGCAGCTATTGTACGTATGTTGGTCGTGAGGAGGTTTCTTACACTTTTTCCCTATTAATACCAGTGTTGTGAGGAGTTTTCCTTTTCAAATAGAGGGTTAAAGGATAGACGTTGTTGTAAATTTGTAATATATGGCTGTATAACTGATACTGAAATGACTCAGCGAATGCTGTATTATGTCAAAAACATCAGTCTGATACATCAGGTACAGTTTGTTTTGTACATCAGAAATTTATGAGGTCTTTTTGTTCCCCCTCATTAGAAGTTTGAGTTATGCTAGGAACAGGTTTTATTAGAGCGGTGTTACACAACATGGGTCAGTACAGTTAATCGAGCGCAATCAGGACATAAATCTCATGTTTAAGTCATCCCATCACAGTTGACAGTGGACATTTGCCAGTACGAACTGTTCCTTCTAATTCACGCATTATTGAAACCTGGTTTGGACGTGAGGGGGGTTGAGTGATGAAAACTTAATAGCGAAGTTTTCACTTTTTTTTATTCTTTATACTGGTGGACAACTTTCAAAAGTGACAAGCGACTCTGACATGGTCCCATACATGGTGCAATAAAGAAGCAGACTCATTCTGGGCCAGCTCCAGCACGGCTCAAGCCTGCCTTTGCTGTACATCGGCACTAACACACTGTAAATCACATCTTGGCAAAGTCTGCCATGACAATAACATTCTTTGACCTTTGCCCTCAGAGATGTTGTCCAGACTCTCTCTTCTAGTTGTACTGAGGAAGTGTTGTAACAATGTCATCTATCATTGTAGAGTGCTTAAAGAGAACTGGATGCATGTGTGTGTGTTTAATTTATCAACTTTCATCAGGTTATCTGTTTGCATCTGCTTACACAACCACACTTACACATCCTGATAGTATATATTTATACTGTCCACACGTGTAAACGTTCCTCTTTATGCTCTGTCAGAGTGGATGACAGGACTTCTTCACAAAATGTCCCCAGAAGCAGATGTAATGTTTGTGGTATATAACAGGACACATTGTACGCTGTAGCCGGACTGTCTTAAAGATAATTCTTGATTAAAGACTCACAAAAACAGAAACAGAATGCCTGTATTGGTCCAAGAGGTTTGATTCTGACCAAAGTGGTGCTGATTTTTCAAATATTCTTCTTAATAAATGTCACTCCATCAAGTTCCATGTTAAAGGGAACTTTTGTGACATTGTGGAGTGAAAAATATACTTTGTAAGTCCTAATCTTGTGTCCCCCGCTTAGCAAATAAGCTTAGCTTAACACTGACACTCTTAGGTGCATTTCTACAATACTGCAGCAAGGCAAGTTAAACCACCAGCCTGTCCTCATTAGAAAAATTATCATAGGTCGACTGTGAACGCAGCTTACTACGACCCATACTGACGTTTGTTGTTAGGTGGCGCCCTCTAGTGGCCGAAGAAAATATTACGGCAGCAAAGGAGACAGTCAGGTGAGGTAGTATAAAGGGACACAAAGTTAACTTGCTAACATAGTTAACTAATGTAACATAGTTAACTTTCCTGATTATATCCTCATGTTGTATTTTACTCTCCACTTCCTGTCTTTGTCCTTTTTCCACCCTTCTTCCTGCTCACCTGTGTTCCATTTAATCAGTTTAATTAATCAGTCCCTGTGTATTTAAGTCTGTGTTTTTCCCTCACTGCTGGTTGGTTTGTCCACATTTCACGTGTGTTTTCCCCTATTCGTGTCCTTTGTGTTCCTGCTTTTGTTCCCTGTGGCTGTGTGGTTTCTTTAGTTTTCTCCTTTGCCTGCCTTTTTGCTGGCAGCATTTCGTCGCCTGCACTTTTATTGCCTGCACTTTGGATTTGTTGGGATTTCAACTTTGCTATTAAAGCTTGCCTTTTGTTTTTTTAACCTGCCTGCCTCTGTGTCTTGCGTTTGGGTCCTTTTAACTTAAGTCAAGTTGCCATTGTAATGTATTCCTAAACCTAACCAAGTGGTTTTCTTGCCTAAATCCAACCAACTGCGACCATACAACGTTGTTGTGAATGTCGTTTTGGGAGCTGCTTCCTTTTTCAGGCTATAGAATTTTCCCAGTTCCTGTTGAAAAATGTAGAGAATTATAAAGTCACAGTGAAACAAAGTTAGATCCTCTTCCGCTTCAGTCATGAGACGGATTAACTCCAAATTCTTCACACGTGATCGGCTGGTTCACTCAAAACATTGCGATATAGAGCTCATCTTCACTTACAGCACCTTCACCAGTAAAGTTAGATCAGAAAGAAAAGGTGAAATTAATAAATTATACCTCAACCACATTCTTTGGAAATATAAAAAAAGTATCTTTTTGTGAAAATAATAAGCACACACCTGCTACTATGATATTGCTTTGCTAGCTCTACTAGCGAATGGTAAAGTGTGGCTTGATATGATGAGCGTATTAACAGGAACAAAAAGAGAAAGTTGTGTGTTTTCCTCATTAACTCTATATGATATGATATGGTATGTGACATGATAGGGTCGGTGAGTTAGAGCTGCAATTGACAAAGTACCAAAATCAGTTCATTATGATCCAAAAAGTAGCCATTTTCACCTCATTAACCCAGACCTAATATTCTGTGTTCAATAATCAGACCCCCCAAAAATAGAACTTCACATATTTTCCGGACACATGGCTCCCATTTATTGTAACACAGTGAACACTCATGAGCACGAATGGTGCCATAAAACAGCCCGAATTTTCTAAACACTGCAAGTTTCCAAATTAGGCGGTGACTCATAACGATAACAGTTTTTTAATTTTGTTATGGTTGACTAATTAGCTTTGTCATGGTTAACTTAGAGCTCTGGGCTCTGAAGATTTGGCCACGCACAGGCTGCAGAATGCAGTGTTACACATTTTAGGCAGCTAAAAATACCCTCCGCACCACACAGAAGGACACCAGGGAGGAATGTTACAGGGTCGAGGGCCAACTCTAATCAAGAATGGGTTTTGATTTCTCTCCTCTTCGCTTCTGACATTTAAATCACTCTTAACTTTTAAATAGCTGCAATCCAACTGCTGATAATAATAAGCCAAGAATTACCAAATGTCTCTCACACCTACACACCTATTCATACATATAAGTTAATAGCATATTTATTTTGTGGCTGTGAAAATCTAAAGCAAAACTGAAGCTTTTTGGTGTGTCTCCAAGTTACACACACAAGTGAAGTTTACGGCCTCGTCCCACTGCCTGCGTTCTCTAATAAACTTCTGCTTTTCAGACGTTATAGCATGTGTTCCTGTTGTCATAACCTTTTTGGATAATGGCACATAAAACTATTTGTCATGTTTTGACATGCACTCAGCCAGAGCGACGTCATTGGCCAGTTGTTTGGCTGCCAGAGACAACAAACTGCCTGTGCCTGTGCTTGTGCACAGGCTCTGCTGCTGCCCCTGTTCATGTGTGTGTACATATACGGCATATGTCTGAGTGTGTGTACATGTGCGAATGCGAGGAGAGAAGGGTCTGTGTCTCTGGGGGCTGTGCAGCAGCGCGATGACTCTCTCACTTCTTCCGTCTGCCTCTCCGTGTTTTGCTAAACACTAGAAATGTTATTTGAAGGTGCTGCTCTGACCCTTTTCCTGCTCCGAGGGGGAAACTCTCTACGTGAGCCTGTGGCGTTCGACAGTTTTGGTGCAGTGGCACACTCCAACGGTGACTGAGGAGAGCCTGTGTTCCAAGGACACACGACTCACTGCTCCAAACAAAGCACGCCAAATTAGTGATGCCCCACGGATGCCACAGAAAAGGCTGAGTTTGTGCATATGTGAGGCTCAGAGAGAAGCTGCTCTTATGAGGAAAAAACACGGTGAGGTTATAATGATTCTCTATGTTTGAGTGTGGTCAAGATGTATGACGTTGGAAGAAAAACAGAAATAAATGTCGACTATATACTGTACATTTCTGTTAGTGATAAGGTACATTTTTTAAGCTTGATGCTGTTAGTACCTCTCAACCATCTCTTCTTGAAGCACCCCTCTAGTACAGTTGTATAGAGTGCGAAAGGTCAGTCGGGGTTGGTTGGGTGGGTGGATGGGTCATGCACTGGACTTTCCCTCCAGAGAACAAGATTCATGTCCTGTTTGTGACCAAGAGTCAAGAGTGATTTGTTTTTAGGTAATGGTACATAAGTAGGTTAACTTACATAAATATGTTACGTGACTTGAGTTACAACACTGAACATAGTTTTTTTTAACCCAAAGTATGATCTTTCAGTAATGATCTTATAGTAATAGTATTTTTGTGCCTCAACCTAACAAGTAATTTTGTGCCAAAACCTAATATCCTGTTCGTGACCAAGAGTCAAGAGTGATTTTTTTTTTTAAGGGAATGAACCCATTGTATACCTAAACTTAGTATTTTGGTACCTAAACCTAACTGCAAACATTTCATGTCAACAACAGACCAAAAGTCATAATATATGAACTGTTTGTTAGCAAGCTTTATTCTGAAAGTCTAATCGGACATTGTTGCTAACTTGACCACAGAGCTCATCACCGCAAAACTGACACAAGAGGGGCAGGTACTGTCATACTTTGAAACGTAAGGCCACGGACCAGGCTGCCAAATTCGACGAGCTGGGAGTGAGAACATGTTTTCAATAAGATGAACTATGTGGCAAAGACAAGTCTTGTACATTCTTTACTGTTGAGGTCATTACTAATTTATTGCTTTTATTCTTTGACATTAACCAAAATCAGTGCCGTGTTTCGTAGCTTTTAAGAGAAAAGGAATGTAAGAATAATGTTTTCAGCACAGAGTGACTAACTGATCCATCCAGGCAAGAAGTGCAGTAACATATCATGCCATCTTCCTTTTGGCTCCACACCAAAATGTGTTGGGATGCTGGTCACTTACTTGTAGCACCATCTGCCATCTCTGAGCAGCTGAAAATGCACGGGATGCAAAACTGACAGCGTGAAGAAAGAGGGTCCAGAGAGCCAGAAATCTGTTGATCATGAAAACATTTTCCTTTCCTTTAGAGAGTAAACAACATGTCAGATGAAAGCCAGGGAGTTGTAAATCACAGGTTTACAATCAGCTACTATGATGACAATTATGGTTGAGATGGCCAGACAAATTAAAACTCTTACTCTTACTTTTACACAGACATTTTTTCGTGCATGTGAAAATGACGTTGAAGCAGGGACACAGAATCCTCGCTAAATTTTTTACCACAACAAAAACACACCAATCTTGTGAAGTCTGGTAGATAATAAAGCCTGCCCAAAACCTTGTCTGCACAGAGAACTTTGAAAGAAGACCCTCGTAAAGGCTTTGATTAATGAAACTGATGCATAAAACAAGTAGTGTTTTATGCATCAGTAAGAAACATTGACTGAATTGCAAATAATAAAGGAAACCGTGGAACGCCTTAGAGTTAGCTGTTCAATATTCCCTGAGATCTGTCACTGAAAAGTGAAAGGCATAGTGCACTACAAGAGGAGTCGTCACTGATCCTCCACACAGGCAGCAAAATGAGCAGGATGCATGGTAAAAAATTCAGCTTCATTATTCAGCTATTTGGGCATTGTATGCGCTTGTAAAGGTGCAATATGTAAGAATTGGCCAAATGTCAAATTCATACTCAAAACAAATAGGGGGCACATTATTACTTGAGTAATTCAGACTGGGAGCTTGGGGACCAGCGGGCTGTTTGCATTTACACCAGTAGCACAGGAGCTTTGAAACTGAACAGGGCGGTGCAAGCTGGTTAGCATGCTAACTTCAGTAGATATCTCTGCAACACAATACATAGACATAGAGTCAAAACTGCTATTTCTTCATATTCTGTTGATACATTTTGTTAATTTTTGAAGGTATTTAACTAAAATTGTATGGGCAGAATTTTAGTTCAAAACATTTAAAATACAAACTAAGATTATTGACAGAATGTGAAGAAATTATAGTTTGTGTTGCAGAGATGTATATTAAAGTCAGCATGCTAACCAGCTAGCCCCACCCCGTCCTGTCTTGTAATACAACTTTGTATTTCAGGATGAAGTAGTTCAAAAATCTAGCTCCTTGTCACTTCAGCTGGGCGATGTGTGCGCGGGGGAAGTTCTCTTCACAAGCTCTCTTAGCTTTTTTGGACCCAAAAAAATAAACAAAATAAACTCACAAAATGTCAAGAAAATAAATATTTATATACTTTCCTTTCACAGTCTCTGAATTCAAGTTTCTTTTATTTATTTTTTAACCTAACTAAGATGAGCTTGGTTGCCTTGTTGCACACTTAATTCAAACTCAACAGAAACAAAATATTACTCACCAAAACTGTCTCGGTTTGTCTTCCCACTCTTCAACAAATCACCTCCAGTTTCATTGAAACAAACCTTTAATTCACAGAGTTAGAAGCCGCTTTCCTACACTGGTGATGACTGACCGTCCTCTCGCTCCTCTCCTGTACCCACCTGCTGTGTCTTCTTATCCCTGAGTCCTGGTTAGAGCCGCTATAAACCACCTTTGAACTGAATCGCCTGTCATCAGACTGGCATCTTGTAGTCTTGGAGGCTGTGGTCGGCTATAGCCAAAGATAGCTACAGCAGAAACTACAGTGAGCAGCAGTTTGGCAGTTACTCCGTTGATTTGGAGCGACCTTCAACAGGTAGCCAGTTTTTACACATTGCACCTTTTAAAGTAATGGCTTATACACAGAAAGCTGTTTTGTATGTTTAAGATGAAGCCATATTATTGTTATGTCCTCCTAAGGTCATGCTCTGTAATCTAAGAGTGAGACAACAGCTTAATTTAGCTGAGACATCTACAATTATGTGGTTATCTCTTAAATGGAAATTATGCAAAATTGCTCGGTGGGATCACAACCATGGAATTTATTTTACTAAATTAAATTGATGGAACTGCTTTGTTAAACAGAAAAATATCAAAGTTACACTCATCACATGCAACACACACACACACCTTGTTCAGTCTCGCTCTGTCTCTACTTAATTGTTACCATATGATAAATTAGGAGTTGTTTCACAAGGATATGCACCATATCCTGTTTGTTACTCTCCACCACGGATAAATCTCCAGGAATGGCCTGTTCGCACCAGTAATGACTTGAACCACTGAGCTCAAAGCCTTGTTTCATAGGTTTGTCTGTGCGTGTGTGTGGTAGCAGAGAGCAGAGGGATTTACACTGTGCTTCTGACATATGAATCTTAATGTTCTTGTGTCTTAATTACAAGTTTTATCTATGGTTTACAAGGAGGAAAAAACGTGCTAAAAATCTCTGACTCTAGCAGAAAAGCCTCAATATATTTTGTGCCTAAACCTAATGTCCTGTTTGTGACCAAGAGTCAAGAATGATTTGTTTTTAGGTAATGAACCCATTGTATACCTAAACTTACTATTTTGGTACCTAAACCTAACTGCAAACATTTCATGTTAACATTAGATTTAACAAACATTTGCCTGATACAGACTCCCACTGCTGCTTGATGTCATCAGACCAGAACAGGAAACAAAACCAACCCAGCCAGTCCCTGTTGGTCGGACTAGAAAAAGTCTCTTTACTGGGCAGCAGGATGGCATTGCGTCAGCAGCATGATAAGCCCTGTCTGCTAACCCTTCAGGAATCCATGGATAAAAACCTGCTTATCAGGGCTGTGATACGGCCTCAGTGTGTGTGTGTATGTGTGTGTTTCTTAAACTCAGGTAGTCAAAGGGCCAGACTGTGAGACAATCTTCCATGCCTGCAGTTGTACATATATTTGCATGTATGTATATACATAGGTACGTGGTATATATAGTATGTGGTGTGTGTGCTGTATCTATAGATTAACAGATGAAAAGAGATGTGGTAAGAGTATGAGTGTCCATCCGGTCCTTTATTTGTATCCATATGCTGTATGACCTCAGCATATAAAGAGACAGACGTGATATCAGGAGTTGTACCTATGCTTCGCTGCCGGTCTCAGTCCAATTTACTTGCACACAGTCCCTCCATTCTTGTAAGTCCTCCTTCTCACATGTGCCACCTCTGACTGACCCTCTCTCTGTGTGTGTGTTTCTCCAGCTATCTACAAACCACTGTGATCCACTGGGATAACACACACACACACACACACACACACACACACACACACACACACACACACACACACACACACACACACAAAGAAGGGCTTCTCATCCCAATGTGCTTTACAAATCCCTGTTAAGCAGAACAAATATAAGGTCTATCCTGGCATGACTGTGTGTGGTTTGAGATGGAGAACCATTAATTATATAGGAATGGCTGTCACCTTATATGTTAGCTGCTAAATCATCATGTAACTATTTTACCTTAAAATAACAGCTTCATTTGTATTTACAAGAGTTTTGTTGCATCAAAAAATGGTGCACAAAATACACAATATTTTACATACTACATAATGTTGCTTTAAGTAAATGTATAAAAATAAAATAAAAGAGTCAGTAGCCCAGAATTGAAGAAACAAACTCCACAAAAGGGATTGGTGGAACGAGGGGTGTTCAGTTGGTTGCAATCTGCAATCTCATGTGTACGTCACGCCACTAACTCTGGACACTGAACCTTTAAAATGAAGTATTGCAGGGAACACATTAGTTGGGATGCCCCATAGTTATGTTGGTTTGTAACACTGAAGCTTGTCATCATGAGAGAACAGAGCTTGGTATAGGTTCAGCTTGTGCTGCTGTGTGTTGTTTACGAGTTCACCTCACAGAGAGCAGAATGAGAGAAGAGAAACAGATTTTTTCCTGTTCTTCCATCCGATCCGACACAGCAGTGCAGCATCAGACAGCATGCTTGTTACTCCCAACTCTGTTCCGGGTACTTTTCAAGCCACAAAACACGCATGTGTCCGTGTCTACACACACACACATTTGCTACACATGCCTTCATCTTTTTCTCTCCACACAAAGGTGAATCCAGGTTGAGAGACGGACACACAGCTCATTTGGAATGGAGGTCACAATAAAGCATGAAGTAAACACACACAACAACCCAAACATGGACGATACACTGCACCTACCTTGTAAATAAAATATGTAAATGAACTTTTTTGCAGTTGTGTGGAGCATATGTCTACTTGGCGTCACAAATTTGATTAATTTGTGCTCAAAAAGAGGAGGAGAGAGGTAAAATAGGGGATTTGAAGTGAATCAGAAGAGGGTTATCCACAGGTCATGTGTCTGTGTGTATTTATTAGCGTAAGTCTAAGGGCCTCTTGTTTTATCCCATCCAGTGTAAGTCGTTTTTTAGCCTTATGCTAATAATCTATTTATACATGTTTGCTATTCACAACAATGTTTTGTTTGTCCCTCTAAAGTGTATGTCGCTGTGTGTGGGCAGTTGATTGAATAATTGTCAGTACTTACCTAATGATGGGGTTTCACAATACTCATTATAATAATTGCAAAACACAACAAAATGTAGGTCAGTTAAGAAACAAAGATGATATTATCACTGAGTATGTCAAAACAAAATGAGACTTTTGGATATTGATACTGTTCTACTGCACTTCATCATGGTCCCGTCATTTTTGTGTTTTATGTGTTCTCTGGGTATTTGTGGTGTCTTTGCCTTGTTTCCAGTGTTCTGGTTCCCTCCTGTGCTCCTGCGTTCCCTCCACACCTGCACTGCATCACCTTCATTAGCCCAGCCATGTTCCCAGTGTTCTCCCCAGCCTATCAGCTCCCTTTCTGAATGTTTTAAACTAAAACTCTGGCCACATCTTACAAATTGCTCCTTTAAAGACATTTTGGGACATATTCTTTTCAGCTCTCTGGTGTTTCTGTCGGTGGGATACCTCTCCTGCTTTTCTCCATGCCACTGCAGTTTCTGTGCTGGCAGATTACCAATCACTACAATGTCAAACCTTGCATTCCTGAGGCTAAAGTACCTCCCTGATGGTATGATTAGCATTTCTGTTCCAGTTTGCAGGACTCGCTGCGCCAACTCCATTCTTGTAATAAATCTGCCGTCTAATCATTTTCTGTGAGGTTGTCAAATTAAAAAGCTCATTTTTATTTTTACATACTTTTGTTTTGCTAATCATATTTGACACAGTGTAAGACTTGACAGAATGTCATGTTATGTTGCATGAAAGCCTATAGAGACATGAAAACTTTAAAACCCATCAGTATAGAGCTGACAGCGATGGCTATTGTAACTGTGCCAGGCTTGATTAACATCAAACAGCTCAGTTTCTCTGACCACACACAGCCCGAGCACTTACACGCATATATATACTCACTGAATAAACATGATTACTACCACTTTTGGTCATCACTTTTGTGTTATCCAGCACTCAGAGAGCACTGTTATTAGCATTACATCACTCCTTCCTACTGTCTATTCCCTCAGCAGAAGTGGGGCAAGTGGATGGTAATATATTCTAATTACAGTTATGAAAAGCAACATATTAGCCATACAACATGCTTTATTTCACATTTCCCCTTAAAACTCTATTGCCCTGGCCTTAAACAATGTACAAGATCTCTCTTTAAAATAATATATATAATCCACCTAACTCGATAAAATCATAGCATGCAATCATAGTACGGGAGCATCTCCTGACGAAGACCAAATGCTAAAATAAAGATGTATTTGAGCAGACAGGGAAAGACACTTGGTACATGCTCATGCACGGCTGCACATGCTTGAACAGTAACACTAGTACACACAAATACACAACCAAAGACACACAGAAATCAGACAAAAAAAAAAATGGAGATGCAGCATCAATACAAACTGCTCCTGCTCTAAGGTCAGAAACAGCCGAGGGCCTGGATGCTAAACGTCTGTCTTTCCGTAACAATTATTCTTACAGAGAGAGGCGGCATGTTTCCACCAGACAGTCTTTGTTTATATGTGCCTTTGTGTGCGTGTGTGTGTAGTGGGGCTATATTCATGCAACATTCATCCTCACTGAGAAAGCCCGGCCCTCACATCCCTGCTGATCTTACTGTATGTGACAGAACCAGTCCATTTAGTGCAATCCCCCCCACCCCCCACAACTCAGCATCATACCCTCCTCCCTTCTTGCTTGTCCCTGGTTGAACTCTGCTCTGTGCAGATAAGCAGTCCAGCCCTTCAAGCTTGTCTCTATGATGCTGGCCCTTCCCTGTTGTCATCTGTCTTACCTCACTGACTAAAGATCCTCTATTATCCCACCCTCCCTATGCAACGCCGTGGCACTCACAGCATTTTATTTTACTGCGGATTCATTCATCCATATGTCGCTTGTCACTTTACAAACATGAGACAGAAAAATCCTGAACTACAAAGCTATTATTACTAATTCCCATAACGCGTCCCACTGCAAGCCTTAGTACAACAGCTCACATGAAAAGCGGGGCCCACAGCTGAAATCCTGAATGGCAGGCACAATACAAAAAATGCAATCATGGCTGTACAGCAGGCTGCCTCATCCCTCTGTAAATACAGAGGTTGAGGGATGCTACAAGCCTCCTTGGGAAATCTATTTGACGCTAAATCAACAAGTGTTTTCTATGGATCACATCGATTCTGGTACGTCAGGGGTCAAAGTGTAGCTTCCAAAGGGAAGAGGGAAAGGATCTTGATGCAGTAAGCCTGATCTCTGAAATAATCAGGCAATTCGATTTTCTCTGCAGTTGTCACTATTGCTTTGAAAATGACTCCAAACACAGTCACATACATGTTGGATGGAGTGAAGCAGAGAAGTGATATGTCCACCCTATAGCAAGAATAAATGTTGGCAGTCTACATTTCCACAAGCTACGGATATGTTGAACTTTTACATTTATATATGTTGTAACTTTAAGTTCAGTGTTATGGGAAAATTGAGTTTAGTGTGAATAAAATTAAACTCCATTTTTAAAAATTGTGACTTAAACCTCATAATGAAGAACTTCGGTGAAAGAGTTTTTATCCTCAAATGAAACATGTTGCACTCAAATCCACAGCAAGGATTTCTGTGTCTTGTAGCAACTTTGGTATGATACATTTCCTTCCTCCAAGGCTGTTCTGTTGGATACAACTAGTTTGGAAGTTTCTTATCATTCACTCCTGCTTTCTCTGCTTTGACTTGTGTGATCAAAGGAAGGAAGAGTACTAGAATTTTTGACTTGTTGCTCTTTCCTTCTGCAAGTGTGAAGCCATATGCATATGTTTTTAAGAATAAAAACGTTAAAGGCAGTTGCTGTTGGAAGTTAAATGTTTCACCATGTTGTTGGGTAAAGAAATTGCCGCAACATCAGTTTTCATTTTTATGTGATGACATCGCCGTGCTTGTTGGCTCAATATCCGGTTTTGTTGCCACTAACATGGCATGAAAACAGAGCCAGTCCTGACCTCCCTGGGGCCCTAAGCGAAATTCGGATAAGGAGCCCTCATACCTGACCTGTGAGCCATGTAAGCCTTTTCCATTGCAGCACAGTCACATCTGACACCCCAGTGCTCCCACGAAAATCATTTGGACCTATACAGAAGAGAATGAGGTAAAAACAAGCAATATTCATTGAATAGTTAACCAGTAACCAGTGGTGGAATGTAACTAATTTACATCAAGCAAATCTGGCTAACGTTAGCAAGACTGACAGACCACAGAGAGATGCACTGGCACTGCAAGCTAGCACACATGAACTTAGCAGCTTCCTAAAAGTTAAGTGTTATCCTCACAAGCAGAAGGATTTCAACGCTTCATACTCTCATCTCTCAGTTTAAACACTGACACCTGCTTCAACACGGGGGGAGGCGGGACCCTTGCGTACCTCACGGGGGCCTATGCAACTTGCGTAGTGTGCGTGTAGGGACGACCAGCTCTGAATGAAAATTTCCCAGATGTCTGGTCAAAAAAAATCCTGTTTTGTTGCCACTAACGCAGCTTAAAAATATCCCAATGTCTTGTCAAAAATATCTGATTCTTATGCCACACACACAATGTTGTCTCACACTGTAACATGTAGGAGAACAAAGTAGTTTTCTTGTTGAGCTTTTTAATATTTCATATCTCTCTTGCTGTACCGTACCAAACATTATATACATTCTGAGATAAGACGATCAAAACTCAGCAGCCAGAAGGAATTTGCCAAGCAGGTTCACTCTGGGATAACATATTCCTGTCTCTCTCCTCTACCACCCCGCTCCAATCACCTCATCCATATCCATTGGCAGACAGTGTACTTACACTGAAATAGAAACCATTCCTGAGAGACAGTGTGGTGGTTAAGCTTCTGCAGCTCTTTCTACTCTGGACAGCTACCAGTAACACTGCTGTGTGCCAGGCCTACAGTATGGATGTTTTCAGTTAGTCGGTTTCCAGACGAAAGCATGAAATGCTCACACAATGGATCAGACTTTTAGCAGTGTTAGTTTGGCATTGGTTATGATAGATGATGTCAACAGCAATAAAAAGTAGAGCTTGATGGTTAACACTTGTCAAATCTGTAGAGTGAAAGAACTTCTGAGGAGTGATGTTTACAATCTGGTCAAACTGTTTGGATGTTTCAGGAAACACTAGTCTGTTTTTCATCTTTTGTGTGTATTCATCTCTTCTGTTCTATTTGTCACATTGCCCTGCATTTTGCCCCATGAGAGCTAAGAACTGAATCCCATCCTACAGCCAGGCCTTTATTGTAGTCATTTCATAAACCCTGACAACCTTTATTGGAAAACATTTGCAAAAAGCATCATATTTGACCCCATCCTTGTGGGTTATAAGCCTAGTCACCAGAATAAAACGTTGGCAGTTAACATTTTGGAAAAAACCCTAATTCCTTCACATTTATGGCAAACGTAGGCTACAAGATTGACATTTCAATATTTGTGAAGTTCACATTACATGTTTATTACCTGACTTCCATATCGGGAGACATAGGCGACAAGCCAATGACCACAGTTGAGACTGCGTTTCAACATTTGTAAGCATGACTCAACTGGACATTTTTAAGGAGACCTTTGGACATTTTCCAGCCGTGTTCGTGGTGACAAAACCAGGTATTTTAAGCAAAAAAATTAGTCTTTTCCTAACCCTGACCAAATGGTTTTTGTGCCTAAACGTAACAAGATCATTAGCACAGTGTATTGAACCTTGAGATAATGTAAATGTCAACATATCCATGCAATGCCACGAAATGTACATTGCCAACATTTATTCTGGCAATTTGGTTGAGTTGAATGGTGCACACCTGTACTTGTTCAAGGTCAATCAGAATGAAAGGACCTTATCCCCTCTCTCACTTATGGTGTTCATTGTTAAAATATCCACATGCAGATAAGATCTGCAGACGAGTGACTTGAATTATTGGACTCCAAGATACAGTCAAGAAAAAGATTCAGTTTTAGCAAGTCTGAAGTGATTATTATTACTGATTATTGCTTCCCAGTAAAGGGTGGACATCTATTCTAAGTGGGGGACATATCTATACCAAATCTTAGATAACTTAACGGGGCCATTATGCTTTAACTGAAGCGCTTGTTGGATGCCTGAACAGCTTCAGAACCATATGAACCAATTCTTTAAAAGCATAGCTTGACCTTTATTCAAGTGACAGTCAGCAGGGCTGTGACATGAATCACCAATTAAGTGCAGCACTGCCAGGTAGTGACCAAAAGAATGAGCTTGTGGATACAGCCTACCCAACTGAGATTTCCCTGAAGGGCTGCTGGTCTGTTTATGTTCTTAAGGCAACTGATGAAGGGGCATCCTTCGGGGATCCTCATAGGGATACAGAGGGGACAACTACATTTCTCAGCTGGCCTGGCAATTGCCTAGTAAAACCTTACAAGAATCTTCAAGTTTCCAGTAAAAAAAAACCCCAGCTGTGCTCCAAAAATAATCTAAAGGTTTCCAAAAAATATTGACCTTACATTCATGTATGCATACGCACATGTAGGCTGCACACACCAAAGCAGAGGAATAGCCTGGCCAATGTAGTCATCATCCTTACGGGCTTATTGCCCAGCAAGAGAGCCATTATTGGCCCGTTGTAGCAGTGTCACACTGGCTCACAGCAAGCAGGCGTACTCGGGAGTACATGTAATTGGCCTTATTCGTAAAGCCATAAACCCAGCAGTGGGCATTCGGAGAGTAGAAGAGAAGGACCCCATTTTTTGTCTCTCAGGACAGTCAGAGGTAAAACAAAAAGACTGAAAAAACAAACAAACAAAAAAAAACACCATAGAGCTAAAAGGGATCGCAGAGTCAGGTAATAATTAGACCTATGTAGGAGATACACTAATAATAAACACTCGTTAATGGGGCACCACCTCCGTTATTTGGTCTATTTGAATAATCCGGAGGTAATTAATCAAATTCGACTGGACAAGTTTAACTTGTATCAATTCTAATCAATTTCAGATCAATTTATTCATCTCATATATGAAGGAGTGAATTCTACACATATCCATCGGTTCTCCACATTAAAACAAACCTGCACAGACAACGACGTACGGTTAAATTTGTTTATTTACTAAATAAATCAAGGTGAATAAATGAAAGGATGATTCAAACAAACAATAATGATAACATAAAATGTAGAGGCTAAATGATCATGGTAATGAATGGATGGAGATGAGCGGATGGTAAAGTCACGAGTCTGGGAAGCATTCAAAGATTACTATAGTAATTTTGACACTAACGAGACCCTAACCGGATTTCTTATTAATTAAAGATTACTATGAATCAAAAGAAAAGAGACACCACCAACTCAAGAACATGCGTGTGACTCCAGCAGTGTGCGTGGGTGTTTAGCCTACTTTGCCTGAAGACTGGGAGATGTTCACCACTTTGGACCTCTCCGGAGCTGATAGCTTGACCTCGGCTTGAGGTGTCGGTCCAGGAGAAGGAGCTGAGTCGCGGATCGTCTGCGGCTTGAAGATGCCGCTCGAGCCGGATGGATGTCGCAGCTCGTCCGGTCTCCCAGTGGGTTTCTCTCGTCCAGGTGTCGGAGGGAGAGCGCAGTCTGTCCAGTACCCGGCAGGAAGGTCCCGGTCCACTGCCCAGCGGGATGGCACCGCTTGTGAGCGTTGGGGGCGAGCCGGTCTTGGCTTGGCAAATGTCTATTGTTGCAAACCGTCACACGGTTTGTTGATGCAGGCAATTACTGCACAAAGCTGGTTGTTGTAATAAAAAGTCTTCTTCTTGCCTGAAGTGGTGACTCTGAACTTTTGATCGAACTAATTCAACTTTCTTGACGAAAATAACTAGAGAATAACGCTGGCCTGGCGAGTCCTCAGTTATTACTCAAAACAAGACGAATTAAGTCAAATTAACTTCTACTGAGTAAAATAACGATACTTAACAAAACGAAAGCACTTAGAATTAGTGCGTCCTCAAATTAGAAGATTGAGGTAAAAATCGCACGTGGTCAATTGTGCGGAGATTTCTGCCTAAGAGCGTGTCGCAAAAATACAAAAGGTAAAGGTTTAAAGTAAAGCTAAGAAAAATTTAGAAGAAGAGAAATTTTAAAAAGAGGTTACAGCAAGAGAGATTACAGCAAGAGAGCGAGTGAGCCGTTGTCTCTTGGTATTTGTAGTCCATATCAGCAGGCGGTTCCTAAGGGGCGGAGGCGAGTTCACTGTGGATCATATCACTCGACACTTACGAAACTTAAATTAAATTAAACCAATTTAATGTTTCGCGATCGTGCTTCACCTTTCTCAGGACCTTACCATGGCAAAATAAATGGACTTAATGAAATAATATGACCTGATTAAATTCGCTGAACGAATAAAAGAAATTAACACTGGATCAAACATGAAAACACTTAAAGATACAGTAGAACTGATAGAATCTGACCACATATATAAGCATTTCTTATAGTTCTAATACCTGTAAATGAAGAAACATATTACAGACTTTTAATCAGGAAAACGTATTAAAACATAGATATCTTGAAAGTTTAATTTCTTTGTACCCGGACTCACCACTGGAGGGCACTGTGGTTCCACCAAACACATGACACAATTAAACATTAAATTTGATTTTAGCCAAATTTCATCACAGAGAAACGGGAGAAAGATCAGTTTTATGAGCTTCTCTTACTGACCCTTAATCTGTTGGAATTAAGAGAATGAGATCCTGACTTAATGGTTAATTAGAAATGGTCTGAAATCTGGAGGAACACAGAGACCATTTGGTGTGGAATGTGGTCACAGATAAGGAACCAGATGAGTCGTAATTCAGACCTGAAGTGTTTGCATAGAACAAGTCAGAAGGTTTCCAGTGTTCTCTTAAAAGCTAATGTGTGCTTTAGAAGTTAGAGGTGAGGAGAGAGACACAGGTAAAGAGAGAGATACTCTAAAACAAAGAAAGAAAAACATTTGATGTGAGTTAATTTACATATATAAAGACTCTGTATTGACACCTTCCGATGGCCAGTTGTCCCTCCTGGTAAGCTTCACAGAGGCCTCCCCATGACCTGTGAAAGAGGATATGTGTGCTTGCAAGGGAGAGGAGGTTCATCCAAAGGCTTTGGCGTGCCTGTCATAACGAACTGACAGGTTGTGTGTGAGGATAATCAACCGACATGACTGACAGGTGAATGATTACTCACGTAAATATGTATTACACTGTTCATATAGATGTACATTTCTGCTTATTTTCTAAGACTGAATGGGAGCAGCTGTAACACAAGCAAGATCCTTTCATGGATCACTAAAGTATTTCTGATTCTAATTCTGACTATAGCAAGGCGAGTTTTTATTCAGAGCTTCACTGTGGGTTTCGACCACCAAATGATGCTCTACAACGACTGGCTTATGTTTGTAGCACCTGCTGTTGTTGGTTGATCTGTGCTCTGATGTCTGGGATTTCAGCTTGTAGTTCACATCTATAGCGATTTGACTGTGAATAAGCTGATAACATAGACTGCAGAAAATCCAAAATTAAACAAAATATTCTTACAACAATAGCTTTTCAGGAGCCCCCCAATGAATTGTTCAGGTCTGCACCGAACTATTCGTTTCTGATTGAGTGACAGTGAACTTCCACAACTGCTGCAACCTGTAAGTCGAGTCTGTCAGCTTGACAAACACTTTCTTTGTGTGTAGACGACAGCTGGTGATCAACAGTTTGGTTTGTTCCTCGCGAACAATCTCAGAGTTTTGGTTTTGATTCTACTCTATCAATTTATTATACACTTTGGACTAAAGGGCAAACGTGTTAGATTAACCCCCACTTTGAATCAATGAGTTTGGGTGAATCAAATGACTGTATTTAGTTAAGCAGGTTAATTTAGCAGGTTAATTTACAAAGCCTGTTTCTCAATTCAACTTTTATAAACGACTGGAACAACAGTGACCTTTGTTGGCAACAAAAAAAAATTCTACTCGCGATGGGCACTTTCAGGTGCTTTAAGGGTTTTATCCTTATTTATGACCTAATAGAGAAGTTTGCATCCCTGTCAAGTCCCATGGGGTTTTTGTGCGGATTCATCTGGTTGCGATGGACCAACTTAAGAGTCTGCTCTTCCTGACCTTTGTTTACTTTGATCTTTTGGGGCAGAAGCTTACGGGCAAGCCTTCTGGTGTCTTGGTTGTCTTTTCTCGTCAGGGGAGCAGAGGTGTAGTACCACCTTTTGTCCCCCACTTGGATTTTATCATGGGACACTTTTTGGTCATAGTAGGCTCTGTGGCCCCTTCGTGGGAAGGAAGCTCTGGGACGCAGGTTTGACAGTTGGACCTGACGGCAAATCGAGCAGTCTTTGATGTAGTTTGCTACATCTTCCTGCATGTGTGGCCAATAGGCTACTTGTTGGAGTGCCTGATATGTTGCTTTGGCTCCTCTATGTCCTGCGTGTGGAGAGTTATGGGCCTGCATTAGCATCACCCCCCTGTGGCTCTGAGGCTCCACGAACGCATGTGAAGTGAGAGCGTCGGAGACACGTACAAGGAGGTTTTCGACAATGCGCAGGGAAGTGTGTGCGTCATCCAAGTGTTTCAAGTCAGGACCAGAGCGTCTCAGTTCTGAAGAGTTGGCAGGAGCATTGGCTACTGCCTGAGCTTGAGTGACGACACCAACCCCAAGGGTGGGAGGGTTGGGAAGAGATTCAGGATTGAATTGCCAGGGAGTTTCATCAAAGGCACCAGGTGCCAAGACATCTGGCTCAAGTACATAGCCCTGAGTTTCAGTGGGATGTGGAAGATCTATAGGCAGTGGTTGGTGGACCTGTGCCCAAATCTTCAAGCGTTTGAAGTCAATCAGTGGCTCAAATCGGTTGAGGAGATCTTTACCGATGAGAAGAGGGATGGAATCAAAGGGGGACACGTACACAGGGTGGACGAGGTTCATTGATCCCATAGTGAAGTTAATAAATGCCCTAGTGGTCAAGGTAGTACCTGTGGGCGAATATGGTTGGACTTCAAGTGAGCAGTGTTGCAGCTTTAAGTTCCTGTTGGATTGGTGTACCATTGTTCGCAGTTTGTTGAAAAGCGTTGGTGACATGAGAGTCACATCTGCACCTGTGTCAAGGAGTGCTTCATGTTCAAGCTCGTTTTCAAGTATAGCAGATAGGTAGAGCTTGCGTGCAACCCCCCTTTCTTTAAGATTGCCTAAGAACTGTTGAAAAGGTGGTTCAACCTGAAAGATTGACGGGGCTTCATCAGGAGGAGTCTTGTTTGAGTCTAGCTGAACCACTAAGATTGCACTAGAGTTTGGCTGTTTACGTCCTTGGTCTGATTGCTCAGGTGTGCCATTCTTGGCCATTGGGACCTGGTTCTGAGGCAATGCATGTTCAGGTTCAGTGGGGCTCATGTACGACTCCTCTTTCACCACCACATTGGGTTGGTTGGATGAGGGTTTTGGAGAGGAAGTTGCTGGATTCTCAGGAGTCGTCAAGCGAGCAACTACTGAGAGGAGGTCAGCTTTTTCTCTATCTCCTTTGTACACATGTTCAATCATGCGTTTAATAGCGTCAAGGTCTTTCTTGCTCATACCTGATTGATTCAACTTATCAGGGCTGGTTGGTTCAGTATTTTCGTCTGTTGCTTCCTCATCAGATGGGTTTTCATGTTGCCCATTTCTGGATGGATAGCTTTGAGACCCACGTCTGTCGTGTTTTCTACCGTTATAAGTTTGACGGTTTTTCCATTGGTCTGATTGGGATTTGTTTCGGTGGGAGTCAGAAAAGTGACGTTTTGCACCAAATCGTGGTTGGTACTGACTTCTGTCAGACCGCGAGGTTTGTGGATACCTTCGACCTGAATCAGGTTGGTGAAATGAAGGGTTTTTCTGCTCTGTTGGAGGTTGGTAAGGTTGAGAAGGGGGTGTGGTTGACTCACATGGTTTGACACCCGGAACTCCTTCCAACTCCAGAGGCAAAGACTCTGTGGAAATACTCAAGATATTTGTTTCAGTGGATTTGACCATTGTTTGTCTTTGTTTAGCAAAACCTTTTGTGGCCAGTTCACGTAGTTGTCGACTAGTGAGGGTTTCTGGACATGCCATGACACCAAGATGATGGCTAGTCGTGGGGTGGAGGTTTTGTACGAACAGTGACTTGAAGTGTAGTTCTTCCTCCATTTCTGTCTCATTCTTGGGTCCAAAATAGGCTTCATGAAGCCTCTCATAGTACTCTTGAGGGGATTCTTGTCTTCCCTGTTTGACAGCTAAAGCGGCAGTTAGACCTGTCTTTGTAGTGTAGCTTTTAAATTCATCCATCAATGCTTTGCTGAGGGCTTCATAGCTCTCTTTGACACGGCGAGGTTGTCGCTCGATGAATTTGCTGACTCTCTGATTAGAGGTGACTCTAATTAGGTAGATTTTGTCATCTACTGTGGCATCTGGGAATCTCCTCAGATAGAACTCTATGTCTTTTAGATAAGCGCTGGTGTCGTGAGTGCCACCAGGCTTGGGTTCGAAACGGTTTATGTTTCGAGCCATTTTATCTAGGTCCCTGTCGGAGGGACTTCGCGAATAGTGCGCGCTTGAACGAGGGGGATGTTGAGGAGAGTTAGACCTTTTATTTTGGTCATGTAGGTCCCTGTCAGTCCGATTGCGGACAGCAGGGCCTATGGGCGACAAAGATCGCGGCGAGGATACGCCTATCTGAGCGTCTCTGTGGAATCTGCTCTCTCTTCTTTCCTCACGGGAGCTTGCATTTGCAGGCGTTCTTTGGAATGAACTATACTCAAGAGAATGTTCTAATTCCCTTTTAACCTCATTGAGCTCTGCCTCTTTCTTCATCTGTTCAAGATGGGATTTGTCAGCTTGGGCTTTGGCCTCTTCTAGTGCCTGTTGCATGTCTTGGAGACGTTTCCTGTCACTTTCTCTGGCCCTGTCCCAGACTTTGAGCTTACTTTTTAGATCCTTATTTTTTTCGGTTGCTTCTTCAAGGTCTTTGTTAGCATTTTTAAGATCTTCAGTTACTTCTCCAAGCTCATATTCCTTTTTATCTAGCTCTAGCCCTTGGGCGTTTAGGATCTGTTTTAGCTCTGAGTTTTCACTGAGCAGTGTAGCTTGTTCATGCTCTTGTGCTTTGACTTGAGACTCCAGTTGTTTATTGTAGTCTTTTGCTCTAGCTAAAGATTCCTCTGACTCAGTTAAGGACTCCCTTGCTTCGGTTAAAGCATGCACTGTCTTAGTTAAAGACTCTTCTGCTACAGCTAGAGACTCCTCTGCTTTAGTTAAGGATGCCTCCGTTTCCTCATGTTGCTTTTTGAGAGCTCTGTGGTTTTCTTTTCTGACCCTCATTTCAGCTACAGCTTTGTCTAGCAATCCATCTCTATGTTTTTGTTGCGCAGCCATAACAACGATCATGCTCCCTAACATTTTCTCTCTGGTTTTTCCTTGCATTGGTTCGGTTAGGGATTGGCATATTAGCGCGGTCATTATATTTTGTAGTTCATTAGGGTCGGCCTTCTGGATTTCGTCTACGTATCCTGGCAGCAAATTTGTTGTGAGCTCCTTTATTACTGCATCTTGTTCGGCTAGGGGATTCAAAGTTGCGGCTAGTGAACCGCCAGGACCCCCTGATTCGGTCATTGTTTAAGTTTGTTTTGAAAGGGAAAAAAAAAATTTTTTTATTAAAATTTATTTATTTAATTTTAAATTTTTTTCTATTTATTTTATTTGGGCTTTAAATGTTTAATTGTTTTCAATTAGAGGTAGGATTCACCTTTATTTGAATTAACTTGTGCAGTTCAAAACAAGTAAGCGTTTGGATTTTAAAGGATCTAACAGCTAATGTGTTAACAACAAAAACTAAAGTATTTGATCTAACTGTGGCTTTCGATTGAAACTGCTTGGATGTGTAGTTAACAGCTTAATTATTTGACTTGCATGAGCATAGCATATCAGCGTCAGATTTCAAGTAATACACTAAAAAGAAAAATTTTAATTGAACTTGGATTGAAATAGTTGAATCTGGTTAAAGTTGTCAAATTGGTAATTTACAGCTAAATTAACTTTTTATTTATCTGAATAATGCGACACACTAATTTACTATGGTAGTTATTGCAGTATTACAAGTTTCCAATAATACAATTTAGCAAGTATCTGTAAAAAAAAATTAATTTTGTTTATTAAAGCTGAAGGATCAAATTCAGTTAAACAAGTTAGCCAGCAGAGTATGCTATTTAGTCGTATTTGTTGTTAACAGAGTCAGTCACCATGGGTGCTGTCACAAATTTGATAGTCACAGATTTGGTCATTAGAGGAAGCTATCACAAAATAAAAATCTTTTACCGAATTGTCCTATAGAGGAAGCTATCACAAACTTTGAGGTTTTAACAGAGTTGGGCAACAGAGGGCGCTAGTACAAATTTAATAGAGTCGAGCAACAGAGGGCGCTATTACAAATTTAGGAGTTTTAATAGAGTCGAGCAACAGAGGGCGCTAGTACAAATTTAATAGAGTCGAGCACTAGGGGCGCTGTCTCGGAATTGAATTTTAACAAGGCTACCTGAAGAAGAGTCTAGAGGAGGGACTTTTTAGCTCCGCCCACTGATATACCCCCTTGTTTTAGCAGGATTTAGCTCAGTGGTGATTTGGGCTCTGAAACGTTCACTTCTCAGCTGTGGGAAAAGGCAGCAATTGGTTTCACTTTTCACACAAGCAGAATCTGGGCGCAGCGGCCGGCACTGATTTCTTATCACAGACAGTTTTCAGCACATCAGAAAACATTCAACCAGCAACTAGCATTGCATTCATTTACTTATGTTTTCACCATTTGAGCTGATAGAGGTTTTCTGCCCTCCTTTACACAGCCAAATATACTGTCTTTGATCGGATGGTTGCCACAGCAACCGATCTTGATACTACGGGAGTAAAACAATTAAAAACCTCTCACTGTTTGCACAGCTGTTTTCTGTTTAGGTAGCTAATCTAAGTCAGAAAACACGAGGGTCTGAGCAAGTTACAAATATCTCCGGAACATCGCGGCAAATAAAGACTGTCTCAAGATGAGTTTCTAAGCTTTGGCACAGCGCAACAGCTTAAGATTCATCAAACCGGTTAAATTTAGAAGTGTGCAGCGACACTTATGCATGCAAATAAATCACAGACCTGGTTCAACACAGCGTCTGTACACGAAACATTAACGCACGGCGGCGTTTAACAACTCTTTAACTCACAGATCTGGTAATTACAGCGCAGAATCTGCACATTAATTTCCAACATGCGGCGATGTTGAACGCTTCTTTATCATACACGGATCTGGTTACAACGCAGCATCCATACAAATTAATTTCATATTAAGCAACGCGATCACAGCTCGGCGGAGTTTATGCTCACACACGATTCAAGGTATATACAGTCAAGAATATAAAGTTAAGTATCGCATTAATCACTCAGTGGACAGCTAAACAACGTTAAACAGCTTGGGTTTTGATTTTAAAACCGATGTTTGTCTGTACACATCAATTTAATGCAGAGAACTGTGGTTTTAGGTGGCCTCACACGGGGCACCATAATATATGTAGGAGATACACTAATAATAAACACTCGTTAATGGGGCACCACCTCCGTTATTTGGTCTATTTGAATAATCCGGAGGTAATTAATCAAATTCGACTGGACAAGTTTAACTTGTATCAATTCTAATCAATTTCAGATCAATTTATTCATCTCATATATGAAGGAGTGAATTCTACACATATCCATCGGTTCTCCACATTAAAACAAACCTGCACAGACAACGACGTACGGTTAAATTTGTTTATTTACTAAATAAATCAAGGTGAATAAATGAAAGGATGATTCAAACAAACAATAATGATAACATAAAATGTAGAGGCTAAATGATCATGGTAATGAATGGATGGAGATGAGTGGATGGTAAAGTCACGAGTCTGGGAAGCATTCAAAGATTACTATAGTAATTTTGACACTAACGAGACCCTAACCGGATTTCTTATTAATTAAAGATTACTATGAATCAAAAGAAAAGAGACACCACCAACTCAAGAACATGCGTGTGACTCCAGCAGTGTGCGTGGGTGTTTAGCCTACTTTGCCTGAAGACTGGGAGATGTTCACCACTTTGGACCTCTCCGGAGCTGATAGCTTGACCTCGGCTTGAGGTGTCGGTCCAGGAGAAGGAGCTGAGTCGCGGATCGTCTGCGGCTTGAAGATGCCGCTCGAGCCGGATGGATGTCGCAGCTCGTCCGGACTCCCAGTGGGTTTCTCTCGTCCAGGTGTCGGAGGGAGAGCGCAGTCTGTCCAGTACCCGGCAGGAAGGTCCCGGTCCACTGCCCAGCGGGATGGCACCGCTTGTGAGCGTTGGGGGCGAGCCGGTCTTGGCTTGGCAAATGTCTATTGTTGCAAACCGTCACACGGTTTGTTGATGCAGGCAATTACTGCACAAAGCTGGTTGTTGTAATAAAAAGTCTTCTTCTTGCCTGAAGTGGTGACTCTGAACTTTTGATCGAACTAATTCAACTTTCTTGACGAAAATAACTAGAGAATAACGCTGGCCTGGCGAGTCCTCAGTTATTACTCAAAACAAGACGAATTAAGTCAAATTAACTTCTACTGAGTAAAATAACGATACTTAACAAAACGAAAGCACTTAGAATTAGTGCGTCCTCAAATTAGAAGATTGAGGTAAAAATCGCACGTGGTCAATTGTGCGGAGATTTCTGCCTAAGAGCGTGTCGCAAAAATACAAAAGGTAAAGGTTTAAAGTAAAGCTAAGAAAAATTTAGAAGAAGAGAAATTTTAAAAAGAGGTTACAGCAAGAGAGATTACAGCAAGAGAGCGAGTGAGCCGTTGTCTCTTGGTATTTGTAGTCCATATCAGCAGGCGGTTCCTAAGGGGCGGAGGCGAGTTCACTGTGGATCATATCACTCGACACTTACGAAACTTAAATTAAATTAAACCAATTTAATGTTTCGCGATCGTGCTTCACCTTTCTCAGGACCTTACCATGGCAAAATAAATGGACTTAATGAAATAATATGACCTGATTAAATTCGCTGAACGAATAAAAGAAATTAACACTGGATCAAACATGAAAACACTTAAAGATACAGTAGAACTGATAGAATCTGACCACATATATAAGCATTTCTTATAGTTCTAATACCTGTAAATGAAGAAACATATTACAGACTTTTAATCAGGAAAACGTATTAAAACATAGATATCTTGAAAGTTTAATTTCTTTGTACCCGGACTCACCACTGGAGGGCACTGTGGTTCCACCAAACACATGACACAATTAAACATTAAATTTGATTTTAGCCAAATTTCATCACAGAGAAACGGGAGAAAGATCAGTTTTATGAGCTTCTCTTACTGACCCTTAATCTGTTGGAATTAAGAGAATGAGATCCTGACTTAATGGTTAATTAGAAATGGTCTGAAATCTGGAGGAACACAGAGACCATTTGGTGTGGAATGTGGTCACAGATAAGGAACCAGATGAGTCGTAATTCAGACCTGAAGTGTTTGCATAGAACAAGTCAGAAGGTTTCCAGTGTTCTCTTAAAAGCTAATGTGTGCTTTAGAAGTTAGAGGTGAGGAGAGAGACACAGGTAAAGAGAGAGATACTCTAAAACAAAGAAAGAAAAACATTTGATGTGAGTTAATTTACATATATAAAGACTCTGTATTGACACCTTCCGATGGCCAGTTGTCCCTCCTGGTAAGCTTCACAGAGGCCTCCCCATGACCTGTGAAAGAGGATATGTGTGCTTGCAAGGGAGAGGAGGTTCATCCAAAGGCTTTGAGTTGTAAATTAATTAAAAGTGTCTTCATACGAAGTATTTACAACCAAGAAAAACACTGTCCTCTCTGCCAGGCGATAAGATGGAGCCCCTCTTCCTGTAGAGTTGCTTCAAACTTAAAAACAGAGGTGATAAGAAACACAGGGCCTCACATCAAAGATATAAAGGAACACAGCCATGTGCTCCTACACCTATCTGTGCGTTCGTCATTATAAGCAACATCTGTCATTTTACAAATTTGTATTTGATTCATTGTTCATATGCAGGCATTGATTGTTGTAGCTTTTAAGTAAGTGAGAGGAGAGAATGAATACACCAAAGCTACAAAAGTTTACTTTACTTGCGAGTCTTTATCGACGGTTTGTGATATTGCAACTTGTGTCTGCAATCTGTTAGACAATGTGCAGCTAAGGCCTGTAACATGTTTCTTTCTGGAAGAAACGAAAAAAATGAGAAGAAAAAAATCTGAGAATGATAATGATGAATATTGCAACATCCCTGCACACACAGAAACAGACATACACAAAGGATGCTTTGCAATTTGGAAAGAAGGAGGTAGACATAATGTTACAGCAGTGGACTTCCCAGAAGGTCATTGGTTTGACTTCTTCGGACAACAGCAAAAAGCTACAGAGGAGAGGGAATGAGCAACACTCCCTGCTGCGTCACAGCTACCGCCACGATGGCACTGACTACATAGTTAAAGAATTTGGCTGTGCTGGGCAGCTTCCAGGTTACTGTAACTTCATGCTATCTAACCCGGATAAATAAAGATGTTATGAAGCCAATGTTGATGTTATGACGTCAAATCCGTCTTCCTGTTTCTCTTTAATGTGTCTCTCCATTCCTCTGCTTCTTTTCTTAGTAAAGTAATCCCTGACCAACGCACCATGTCAGTTATGCAACAAAATGCACCACCTGGTGAGCTGAATCTTTGCTAAATGCTAAATACACTCAGCGTATTAAGCAATTCATGCTGGTATGTGCATGTGTACCCCCACTAAACCACGATTTGCCCAACAAACATCTGGGAATCATGAATAGAAAGCGAATGAAGCACTAAACACAGCTGTAAAGGTCCCAACTAAACTCGACTCCCCCGCTCCCTTCCTGCCTCTCCCTGCTTTCCAGACTGTCTGTTTCTTATCGTCCCAACACCTTCCCATAGGAGCTGTGGGCTTACAGCAACAGAGGGCGAGGGAGGGAGGGTGAGAAAGCAAGAAAGAAAGTAGATGGAAATGCAGATTAATGTACAGTAAAATCCCATGGGGTGGTAACAATCACATCAGCTTGTGCAAATATGTACCCGTGGAAAATTCACATCATTATTCTACATGTTGAAGTCGGTCTGGACTTAATGTTTTTAGCAGTATGAGTGCAGCCAGATGGTCAATGCGCAGTACGTTCCCAACATTTTAAAATTCATGTTGTGAATCAACAGTAATGATGCCTGTTTCTCATGTGGAGTCATCACGGATGATGACGGTTGGCGTAAGTGCTTTCAAATGACTCATTTTTATAAATATTGAGTAAATGCAAGCGCAATTTTATTGATATTATATTGATTGCTTTCATAAGTTATTCAATATCTGACAGTCTCATACCTCTGCATAAGAATTTAAGAACAAAGAAGTGCCAGTTCATTTGTGCTTCACATCAACAATGTGGGAACATAACAGGAGCAGTCCGCAGGCCGCTCTGATTAGCCACATCCCGGGCCTCACTCTCACTCTGCAAGCCCCCTCTTGAGAAGAACAAATGGTTCACAGCAGTCTGTTGCGACGTCAGACATTTCCCACAATCCCCAGAGGTATTTCTATACAAAGTTTGTGAATTTCTCTCATTGTTGTTTCCTGAGTTACACTGTGTGTGCCATGATCCCTTCCATATGGCCTTTACTTGACCTCACTCTTCACGATAGCTGATGAGATTTTAATGAAAACATATAACAATGATGACACATACAATTAGTATACCATTATCAATGTGGATGAATTATATATAGTATATATATATATATATATCATATAGTATATGCAGACCGTTTAAGTGGCTTTCTCCTGTTTGAATGGGCTGCATATTCAAGACTCAAAAACAGTCACAGGCAGCATTTTCATAGAGCTTAATGCCATAGACTTTCACAGGTTGGGGTATGTGGTGGGTATGTTATCAAATGTATTCACTTTCACCAACTCTAACAGCAGAATAAATGTTGGCAATGTACGTTTCTGCAAACCTGGCGTCATCATGTCCCCCTGTATCCTCCTGTCTGGGATCGATGAGGTTCATTAGTGTTGAGGCTGTTGAATTATCACAAAGTACATACTATACACATACTGGGTCTCATTCATGAAACGTTAGTAAATTTGTTCGTAGATTTGCACATAAAAGCCTACGCTACTAAAAACCTACTCCGGATTCATGAACACCGCGGGAAACTCAGATCTGATCGTAAACACGTGTGTATGATCGTGAATGCCAATCCATCGTAAAGTGACAGCGCGCTCCCGGTAATCAGCTATTAGCATAAATCCCCGCCCATGAATTGCCAATGACCACCATATAAGGAGGTGTAGATGCATCCAGTCGACCTGTCAGTCATGGCGCAAACGAAGAAAGGGAGAGAAAGAAAAAAGAACTTTGCGGAAGCGGAGATAGAAATACTTTTGGGTGAAGTGGAATTAAGAAATTTTTTTTTATTTTCATCTGTTAGCAGTGGTGTGACAGGGACAGGCAAAGCGAAGGCCTGGAGGGAGGTGACAGATGCCGTCAATATTGTCTCTGTAGTCCAAAGAACCATGTCCGAGGTGAAGCGTAAATGGTTTGACATGAAACTGGAGGCAAAGAAACGCATAACCTCACACAAAAGAAATATATCAGCCACAGGAGGAGGAGGCTCACAGTCGCAGCTATCACCTGCAGACGAGCGCATCGCGGGGATAACTGGAGACCTCTGTCAGGAATTATACCTGGCGGAGACAGCGACATGCCTCCACTGGAGCCTATATTTTTATTATCATCATTCAACATGTAGAAAGAACGTGTAATCTATTGAGTCGATTTACATAGATAATTCACAATCATGAACCTAATCTGGATCTTCTTAAACCTGCCAGTTGCCAACTACTTTAACTAAATGTGTTATATTTGTATCATATGTTTAGGCTATATCACGTGTTTCAAAGGCATCTGCGTATTGTGTACATAACAGAGCGCAATGTGAATTTAAATTGTAATTTCCAATAGTGACAAGCATTATTTATGTGCATTCTTAAATTTACACAAGCACTACGCGTGGTCAGCAGCATGTGTAGATTTTGTTAGTAGCTACGAAAAGATCGGAGCTACTAAAATATTGATGAATGCGAGATGCACGTAAATTTCCGTCTGCGAACAGTTTACACACAAATTCGTTCTGCTCACGTTTCATGAATGAGACCCACTGTGTTTACACACGTCCATCAATATTTATGAATGATGTATGTGCACACGTTCATGCCTGCACATTTGCATTGCATACAGACTTACATACACACCTGCAGCTCAGGGGTCAATAAGGGGGGCTGAACACTGCCGAGAAAAAAATTTGCCCTTCCACTAAAATGTTTTTTTGTCAGATTAAAAACTGCATTTTCTTGAGTAAATACATGTTTTTTTTAAAAAAAAAAGATCTACATGATAGACACTCCAAACAGTTTCAGATGGTTGCTGCTTCCGTGTGTTGTATTTTCACCACTCAGCACAGTCACCACCTTCAATTAATACTCTGTTCTTGATGAGTAACATGACTGTGGAATATGGACAGTATGAGCAGCAGCAGCTGCTTCTCAATGTGTGTGTGTGTGTGTGTGTGTGTGAGAGAGAGAATGATATAGACACAAAAAGGGAGTTTTTTTTTGAATAAAGAAACATAATCTTGCTACCTGGATTTCAACATGGTCCTTGTGTGTATATGTGTGCAAATGTGCATCTGAGAAACATGCTTTAGGTCTAGTATGTTTGTGTATTGTGCACATGCACAAAAGAGTCTCAGAGTTGGAGCAGCAGATCTTGGCTTTAAGATTTTGAATTGTGCCCAACAAACATTCAAATACCAATAACGATTTCCAGGGTGGATCTGTGTAACATCTATGGCTTTGGTCCAATGAGCTGAACGGAGTGGATCTTAGTTTTTTTTTAAGTGTAATTTTGAATGTCCAGGAGAAACAGTCAACTGATTCATGGAATAAATAGAATCTGCATAAAAGAGGTATAATAGTTTAGAATTATAGTTATTATTGAATAAATAAGATCAAAATAATTATTACACCAGTTCAATGGCAACACCTTATAATAAGCATCATCAATAAATGGTAAATTTAAAGTTTATTCAACTTTAGTTAATAGTAATTTCACTATTAAAAGGTGCATTGTGTAAGAATTGGCCACCTGTCAAATCCATACTCAAAACAAATAGGGGGCAGCATATCACCAGAAGCGTTAATGCGCCGAAAATGTGATTTGGGTTCACTGGGTTAGATTGTAATTTTTATAATATAATTATGATAGATAATTATTTTTATATTGAAATATTTAATCAGAATTTGTGCACTGGTTTTTAACTGCTTGACCATTACTACTCCTTAACTTCCCTTTATTTGGATTCAATTCTGCCTATAATGTTGAAAAAAGGACAGTATATTGCATATAGGCCTAATCCTGCATGCATGGTTATTCAAAATGAATGTATATTGTATGGGATATGGTTTCAACTCTCATATGAGGGATTTTACTAAGAACAATATGCTACTCTTTGCCAAAGTGGTGATATTAAATTTTCATGCAGCATCAGCACATTTACAGAGCAGACATATTATATCCACGGTGTGTAATGTTTTGCAAGAATCACCATCTGTGGCTGTTTGTCAAGCTGTGTGCATCTATGTTCTGTATGTACACACAAGTGTGAATGAAAAAAGGAAAATGTTGTGACTCGTGCAAAATGAGCCAAACGTAGATTATAAAGCAGAATGCGTGTGGGTAGTGTTTTTGTGCTGGAGTATCACTGTATGCTCGCTCCGTCTGTCTACTCATTGGAAAGCTCCCTCATGCAGGCAACTCTCATCCCATGCCAGCATTGATGTCATAAGTGGCCCCATTTCTCTGCCTCCTATTGGTCCATGCAGTGTGACACGGCTCTCCTGTTTGACGTACAGTTAAGAAACTCACGTCACTGTAGTAAGTGGTCTGATCTCTCTCCCCCTCTCTCCCTCACACCTTTCAGCATTTTACCCTCCTTTTCAGTCATTTGCTTTCTACCCTGCTCTTCTTAACTCATGCTGCAGTAAAAGGAAACACCCAGTGAGCCATTTGCCGATTGGCTCAGAGAAAACCAGCCAGTGATGCGTGTAGCTGTCAGAAACAGGAATAGACCTCAATACAGCTGGACTTCATGCGTTCATACGTGTGCCTGTATTCAGTATTTGTTTATATCACAGTTCTCTTTACAAAGGAGAGTGGCCATGAGCATGGGTGGTGATGAGTTTATCTGGTTTAATATTTTGTTCACTGTGAAGGTTAAAAAAATAATGAAGCTATTTAGATATTTAATTCTAAGGTAATCATCTTCCTTGTGTCATTTTATGAAATTTCCTTAAAAGAATGGAGAAGACATGATCCAGTGATGAGATTAAACCTGAAATGGTAAAATTGGAGAGCATCAATACACTGTATTAAAACTCGCAAAACTTGATTGAAAATCGGCAGATTACTGAATCCGTCATCGTCCACCTGGACCGAAATATGTATTCATATTCAATTCCCGCGTTCAATTCAAAATGACCAATTCCTTTTTCATTACTTTGGTAATATCAACAACAGGTAAATCTATGATGTCTTGGGTAAGATTTTTAAAGATGACTCAAATGCAGGAGACAGCAATCAGGAATATCAATAGATGAAATTTAGTCAGGATCGACGGCAGGAATAGGCAAACATGGCAGGATCAAGGAAACAACACAGATGACTCGACGAACGACTGAACTAAAGACTTAAATAGAAACTACACTAACGAGGGGATGAGGTGCTGGTGAAGTGCGGTGGAGAAACACAGGTGAGGGTGATGAGTGGAGGAACCAAGACAGAAGGGAGGGAACTGATCGGCTAGAAAGAACACTGGGAACAGGGCCTGGCTTACGAAGGAGATGCAGTGCAGGTGTGGAGGGAAAGCAGACTGGGGAGGCACACAAGAAACATAAACATAAAAACACAGAAAACACATAGAACACAAATAAAATGAAACGGAAATGACAGGACCATGACAAAAGAGTGATCAGAGGAGTAACTGTTTAAACAGAAAACATAATGAATCAAGTCATCCTCTCAAAACTGGCTGAAATCAAGTGGAACTAGTGGTCACCCTTTCTATTAAGCCCATGTTTATAATGCATTATAAACATACATATAATGCAATTAATTAATTAATTATAATGTGCCTATAGTGATGTATAAGTAGTAGTTATATGCACCCATAAATATTCATTTTTCTGAAAAAAATCATAAAATATTATGACGCCAATGTCTCTAATCATAATTATAATGCATGTATAGTTAAAAGCACTTTTAACAATAGCCACGATACATTATAAGGCATTTTTAATAAGTTATTAGTTAAGTATTGTACTATATTATAATTGCTGGTTGCTCTCTGACATTTCTTTTTTGCAGGGATCAGTGCATTATAATTGTTGTATTATAATGACATTAAAAGTTACTCTAAGTGGTCATTAGGTGATTTAAGTAAAGTCACAAAATTCCTGAGGTGTTGTTATAAAGCAATTTTGATATTTATGAGTGCTTATTACTATGATTATACGTCGCTATAGGCACATTCTAGTTATTATACGTATGTTTATAATGCATTATAAAGTTTCATTGACATAGGCTTCATAGGAAGTGTTTCATGATGCCTTCAAGAGGACTTATTTAAATTAACAGAACATATAATGTATAATATTACGCAAGCCCTAAAGGGCCATGCATTCATACATTTTATTTCCTCTGTTTTCCCGTGATAACGAGTTAATTTCATTTGTTTTCTCGAGTTCAGTTATTATCTCGAAATAACAACTGCCGTTTTCCCGAGATAACGGGATAATTTTCTCGAGATCTTGAGAAAACAAAAGGATAGTGTAGTATATTAAATCATTGCAGGAAACATCATTCAGTGTAGCAATGTCAGGGGAGCAGGAGCATATCGATCACCACGTCACATATCTTTTCAATCAAGGCCTGACACAGGCTGAAATAGCATTATTATATTATAATAGCCTTGCTATTACAGATAATATACACATTAGTGTGCATAATCTAAAAAGACAGTTAGCAAGGCTTCAGCTATATCGGCGGCGCAATCTAAGTGAGCCTTATGTCTCGAAATAATTATATCGTTATCTCGGGAAAACAAAGTTTCGTTATCTCGAGATCTCGGCAGTTGTTATTTCGAGATAATAACTCGAGATCTCGAAACACATATGAAATTAACTCGTTATCACGGGAAAACTGAGGAAATAAAATGTATGAATGCATGGCCCTTTAGGGCTTCCGTATAATATAAGGCTCATACATCTTTGTTTCAGATTTTCGCATTTAGAAATGAAGTTACCATACAGTTGGAAGAACTGGCCACCCACTGGTACAAAATTATCTCAAAAGTTCAGCCTTTCCGAGGCTCCGGCACTTGATTCTCAAATCTAATATTTATAAAAATCATATATTTCATGCCTATTATATTATTATATTCATCTGTTGAATCAGTTTTGAGAGAGAAGACAGGTAGTAAAGGCACATCTATAGACTGGTTTATTAAGACATTGATTTTATTTGTGTACAGTTAAACACTAAAAAAAATGTTGTGCCTTTAAGCGAGACATTGTGGTAACTGCTAGTTTGTTCGATCCAACTTCAGGAATAACAGCTCAGTTTTCCCTTGTGCCTCAGAAATGGCCAATCATCCGGTTGACAACAAGCTAACAGCAGGCCTGCAGGCAAACGCATATTGATCATGTCGTTCAGACTGTGTGTGACAGTGCGAGCGGTGTTTTCAAGGAACACTCGGCCTCTGGGTAAAAGTGGAGTTATACGCTTGAATGCCACAGGACATCTTAACATTATTGCCAATCAAATGCGTAGACTTATAGTTACTCTATGCTGCTAAATAGTGTGGATGATTCAGAAAAGATTTAAGGATCCGGTTCGTTCCACAGACAGGATCCATATCATCCTGCGATGCGTGCTCATATCATATGGTCTGACTCACTGTCCTATTTTTTTATGGTGATGAGGAAGACCACATTATTTTGCTTCAATGGACTCACATGGTTTACCACTGATATTGAGCAGGAGTGTAGTGGGGGGTTGCTGGTGCATTTGCGTGTGTGACTGTTGGAAGTTGCACGAGAGGTGCATTGTGTGTGGGTCTGTTTTAGCATTCATGCATATGTGAGTAAATGTTTGCATGGCACAAGATCAGGACATGCACGAGGGAGCACTAGCCTGCAAACTGAAGCCTACATGCTAATTAAGGAGGGCGAGTCTCCTTTCTTTTTTTCTTTTTATGATTTTTTAAAGATTAAGTGATCTCACAACGTACCCGTTTCAGATAAATTGCCCACTAGGAGGCAATATTGTGATTATTTCCATGAGGCACCAAGTTATGTGAATGCATAGCTTCAATTGTATTAGCATCTACATAGTATTTCAACAGACTTCACTATTGGTTGGATGTTCTGTTCTTAAAACTGATAGTGGGGGTTGTTTTCTTCTGAAGCTGCACTACTCGCAAGCCACAAAGATAGATGTCATGTCAGTGAGAGTATGAATGCACAAATGCAGCAGCGGATGCTCCCAGTGGACTGAGACCAGAATTTTAAAGTGATTTATCATCGACCACATGATGGCACAACTGGTATTAAACTGCCAATATCTGTGTGTCATGCAGTGGTGGAAGAAGTGCTCAGATCCTTAAATAAAGTTAAATCAAAGTTAAATAAATAATGAATAAAAGTACAAAAGTAGTAGCATCAACATACTTTAATCAGTAAAAGTACTCATTGTGCAGGCTGACCCATTTCTCAATAATACAATTTATATTACCAGATTATAATTAGTAATGGATTATGTGTAATGCATGACTCGCTTTAATGTTGCGGCTGGTAAGGAGCTAGTTTCAACTAGCACTGCTGGGTAGCTTAATCTTTAATAGTACATCATAATTTATTAGTTGATTTATATTTGGAAAAGATAATGTCAATATACAAAGTAACTAGTAATCAGTCAAGAAATGTAACTAAGTACATTTACTCAAGTACTGTACTTATGTACAATTTTGAGGTACTTGTTCTTTACTTTATACCTAGACTACACAACATTTTGGAGGCAAATATTGAACTCTTTACTCCATTAGGCTACATTTATTTGATAACTTTGCCGAGATAGCAGAACTGTTGTGGCCCAGATTTAGCCCACACCAGACTCGTTCATCCAGCCGACATACCGCATGGAATGATGGCACTTGGACCAGATTTAGGCCAGTTCTGGTTTATTCTGTTCACTCTTGGCTGACATGTGGCCATGGTGCGGCCTGCTTGTGGTTCTGATCTGGCAAACAGGAGCAAAACGCACAAGTGCCATCACTCCATGCGGTATATGGGCCGGATGAATCTGGGTGGTTACACGTTGCTTTGTAGATTACATGCTGCTGCAGCAAGTGGATTAATTCATTTTTTTTTAAAAACACTGATTCTGATGATCAGAAAAATGCCAGGCCAATAATCACTCAATAGTATACAGTACACATGTGTAAATAAATGTATAATATACTCTTAATTGTAATTTTGATACTTAAGTACTTTTATTATCAGAAAATTAATTTTGATACTTACTCAAGAACTATTCATATAGGTGACTCTCACTTTTACCAGAATACTATTGTAACACGATATCTTTACTTTTACTGACTTACTTTTACTGGGTGTTATTTGCAACACTGCTAGTAACTATAGTTGTCAGATAAATGTAGTGGAGTGAGAGTAGAAAGTAGAATAAAATGGAAATACTCAAGGAAAGTATAGGTACCTCAAAATTGAACTAAGAACAGTACTTGAGTAAATGCAGTTTGTTGCATTCTATCACTGGTGTCATGAATAGTTTCCTCAGAGTGTAGAGAGGTGAACTGAGAATAAAGCGTCAAGCTGACAGCACGTTCAGCTCATAGAGAGAGAGTAGATAAGAAAGGAAGCACAGCTTGCTGTGCTGCAGTAAATCTCCTTCATGCAGAGGTAAACATTCTCGTGTCTATTTGTTCTACGTTACTCTAATTTGTTTTCAAGTTAAAATCCAGTAGCTGCCTCAGCCACAGCAACAGTAATGAGCTGCCTCAAGGCTACTGTTACTACTGAGGAAAAGGACAATGCTTCCCCCTAATGGAAAACTGAAGGAAAAACCACACATGTATCTGTCATTAATGCTGTTAGTGTACTGCTTACTAAAACCTAGGACACTCAGTGTTTAAGAAGCCCAGATTTTCAAAAAGATAAGATCTTTCAAAACCCAATTAGGTGTCTGACTGTGTTTCATGGGTAATTACAGACAATCTTCTTTTAAATCTTTCCTTTCAGTTTGACACTTTTGTTTCCGTGTTGCCTCCATTCAAAGAGTCACTCGAGCTCGCAGTGACATTTTCTAAGGTCAGAGTACATCCAACCTGAGAAAATGTCAGATTAATCTTTCAGCCATTCATAGTACAGTGCTAATGCACATAATGACTCTTTACAGTGTTGTTTCAGCCTTGATGGGTTGTCTTTTTAAATTGAACTGGGAAATAAGCTGTTTGTACCCGCAGAGCAAGATTGTTGTGCTTGACAGATAATTAGAACAAAATTGTCAAAATATGTCTCTTTATGTGACTAATGTGTTTTGTTTTATGTTTTGAATTGTATTTTAATCTCCTGATGTTCCTTGGTATAAAACGTTATACCCAAAGATAATTACAAACTATAAAATGTATAAATACACTGCGCTACAACCACTGCTGTGCAACCATTTCTTAACATTTCATTCATAACTTACATTAAGAATCAAGAGACTTTGAACTGCTATGACAGTATTTCACCACTAGATGATGCTACAGGGCAGAAGTCACTCAAGTGTCAGTCAGCCATCCTGACATTGTCACTAAAAAAACAAAGCACTGGTGATGGCTGCCATTATGTGTTTGTGTGTGTGTGTGTGTGTGTGTGTGTGTGTGTGTGTGTGTGTGTGTGTGTGTGTGTGTGTGTGTCTGTCTGTCTGTCTGTCTGTCTGTCTGTCTGTCTGTCTTCAGGACGCCACCCAAGAAAAACAGGCCTGTGACCCAATTTTGCTGTTCCTGCCAACAGTTTCAAAACAGACCTTTAGAGCACTCTAATAACAGCACTCCATGTAACCCTTCTCAAAAGATGGAAAAGATAAAATTAGACCACACATACAAAAGTTTCCTCTGAACAGTTTAAGAAGGGTCAGCAGGGATGCACAGTTAATGAACCTCATCGTTACCTCCATTATGATTATTCAATAGAACAGAAGTTTAATATTTCATATGATGATTTCAATATCTAAGACTGAGGAAAATAAAGTGAATATTGATTTACTGTCTTGTGCTTACTAATGGAAAATTTTATTTTTGAGCAGCTGCTTTTAGAGGCAAGGCCTTAATCAAACTGTTGTTATAGTGACAAATTGGTAATATTTCCATTTCACACAGTTAACTTCCTCTGTGTGTGTGTGTGTGTGTGTGGGCGGGTGTGTTTGTGTGTTCAGTGTCCAGATCAATGATCGCCCACACTCTTGTTGTTGCAGACAGCAATTTAATGTGCTACTTTAATACTCACATGTGAATATTAAAATCCCTCTGAGGCTCTGACACACACACACACGTAGATAGATGGCGAACATAGCCGTCATAATTACAAGGCAATCTTCATCCACCTTTCATCTTGTCACCGCCGAGGCAGGTGGCGGAGACTCTGTGTGTCTAATTGCTTGTTTGGCTCCAGATGGAATCGTCCCTCCTCCCTCGACTCCCTCAGTGCTCCCCACCTGCTCTCACTACCGCCCAGGGACACTAATGAAGTTACACCACCCCTCATTCAGGCTCTTAAAAGCTCCAGCAGCCACCCTGATGGCAGGCCAAAGTGCTCCCCATTGCTTTCCCTTTGCCCTCTCTTGCCTCAGTAAACAGCCTATCAATTCACAACAGCCAGTGCACTCGCAGTGACAACTACTCGAAGACTTACATCTGTCTGTTTCTGCTTTTTCTTTATTTAGTTTTTTCACACCTGTCCGTGGTTTGCCAACTGTCCCTCTCTTCCTGTTTTGATACATTTCTGTTCAGTTATGCTGGTTTGGTCTTAGCGGGGGCTGCTTGATTTCCCGAACTCTGCCAGCACTAAATGGTTGTAAAGTGTAAAGTCAGTTGTAAAGTGTACAAGGCCTTTTGCCTTTGCTTTGCTCGATTTGGGTCTGTGTTGTACACTTCAGGGCTGTGTTGGTTCAGCCTTTGTTGGTCAGTGTTTGTGAGCAATTTGGGAAAAGCGATTTGTGTTTTCATTCAAGGTCACACCGCTTACATTGTTCCATGCCACATCCTTTGTATTCATATGTGTCTTTTCCATGTAACACAATTCAACTGGCTGACTTAACAGCTGCCATACACACTACAGTCCTGGGATGTTCTTCATGCACTGCAGATACCTCAAACTTGATTATATTTGATCACAAAATTAGTTTCCAAAAAATCAGTTGGCTGAATGAATGAATGTACCAACACGCGTGATCGACATACTTGTAGATGGCAATTGGCAATTTCATGCAAGCTTAGTGCAATTATGGTATTTAATCGTGTTCCTTCAGCCTTTGCGTGATTCGATTTGTCTCCTTTATCCCTAAAGGTTAAAAGTGTTTGTCTACTGCATGCACATTCTCCCAATATGAACACCTCCACACACCAAAGCATGCTTTCAATTACATTTTAAGCACACAGCGCACAGCTCTGGCACAGTCACTACAGTGATAAAACAGTCAACAAGCATTAACCGTACACACCCCTCTACATGCTAGCCTATACTTTGTCAGCTGTGTCTCCTAGAAATTACATTTATATACAACTAATTTGCAACAGCAAATGTGTTTTGCCCTACTAATGCTGAATGAATGACACGTTTTATTAACACAATGGGGAAATGTTGTTAATTAATGTGCCTGGCAAGTCGCAAATATATTGATACTGAACGTATCAGTTTAATGTTCACTGACAGCACAACGGTATTCAATTTGTTTTCCGCCAATAAAGGCAATCATGCAAAACAGCATTGTTCAACATTTTGATACAGATGAAGTCAGCTGTGACTGAAGCGCAGTATATAAGTGTTGTTTTTTATTCACTCAAAAAACAAAACATTGTCTCTGAAAGTAAGCCAGGCAACGTTTACGTTTGTCACCACTCATAATTATAAACTAATTAGCAATGTGGGAATGATACAGTACATTATCAATTTTAAAATTTGACTTTACTTTAAAAAAGTAGACTATTAAAGTTTTGACAACTTGTTATTGTAATCTACTTTACTTGGTAATTTGGAGGCAATCGGTTTACTCCATGTTTTAAAGTAAAGTTACTTTGTCAGATTTTACAGTGTATGTTTGTTACATGAAATTCCGTCTTTCTCTTTCTTACAAAAATAGTATTTTTTAAATGCAGTCCATGTTGCTCCTCTCCCTGTTGGAACATGATGCTGTACAAGAAGGACAGTATGTTTTTTTCCATACTGTATCACTGACGGCAGCCCTCAGAAAGCCTGTTAATGGATGTCAGTTCAGTGAGTCCATTAGTTTTGCAATCTACGGCCCATACTCTACCTATCTACCTTCCTAATTACGGAGCCCTTATCATGCTGGCCAGAGATGCTGCAGGAGAGAGGATGTCTGGGCCATTGCCCATGGTGAATAGAGCTCTTAAGGGTGAACTATAGCCTCCTTTCCAGTTCATTACCTCTGTATCTCTGTATCGCTGGATCCTCTGTGGCACTAACTAACCAGGGGTTTGATTGAGCATCAGAACAGAGAGGATGGTTTGCCTGTGTCATCAAACCTTTTTTTTTAGTCTTTAATGAATGATATTGAAATTAACAGTGAACTGAATAACAAACCTGTATTATTCTGCAGTCACATGTTCTAATCTTTGCACAATGATCATCCCATGTTACATTTCATTCTCAATTAGATCTGTGTCTACCCCACTGAATGGCTAACAGAGCGTTGCAGAACTGATTGGATGTTGCTGTCTTTCAAGATAACCTGATACAAAACCAATTCACCAGTAACTGAATCCTATAAGAATGTATTTTCCTTGGCTCTTACAAAAAGCAAACACAGTGTATACAGATTTGAGGCAGTTGACATGGATTTAATATGGGCTACTAACTGTATTGCGAGATTGTCTATGAGGTTTGATGTACACAGTTTTAGTTCCCATCAGGAGCCACTGTGTACAAACAGGAGCAGTGGATTGTTGCTGAAAGAGTAGGACATCTGTGGTGGAAAGGTGTGTGAGTGTGTTTATGTGATAGCGTGTGTATGAATAAGTGTTTTTGTTAGATTATGTGCTGTTTTTTTCCAATCTTCAGCATGTTTAAAAAGAAAGGAAGCATTATTTGACAGATTGTGATTATTGGAATGTTATTAAAGTCCATAAGTTTAGGCACCAAAACCTACTTGATAAGGGTTGGTGCAAATGAATTACCTGATTAGGGTGAGGTCAAATAAACTAATTGGTTATGGCTGGATGAAATAAACTACCTGGTTAGGGTATGGATCAGAGGTGAAATTTGAGTGTCAAGGCCAACACTCCTCCAGGGAGTGTTTAGGAGCAGGTTTTGGGCCATTTGGAGTCAGCTGGTACCCCTTTGTACGGACACTTTTTTGGATCTGGGGTTAGGGTTAGAGGCAGGCCTGCAAAGTGAATGGGATGGATCAGAGGTGAAATTTGAGTGTCAGGCCCAACATCCTCCCTCCAGGGGGTGTTTAGGAGCGTGTTTCAGGTCGTTTGGAGTCGGCTGGCACCCCTTTGTATGGATACTTTTTCGGATCTGGGGTTAGGGTTAGGTAAAATGAACTACTTGATTAGGGTTAGGCGAAAAAACTACTTGAGTAGGGTTCGAGCAAAATAAATTACCTGATTAGAGTTAGGTAAAATAAACTACTTGATTAGAGTTTGGCAAAGATCATAGTTTGGGTTAAAATCACTCATTTAAGTCATGTTAGTCATGTCACGAACATGAGACGTCACTCGAGTAATGCACATGACATCAGCTGTGTCATTGGAGTACGTCCACCCACTTACGTTAGATACATCAAAAATATTTCTCTCTTGACTCTTGTCACAAACCGGACACAACTGAATCAGACTTTCTCACTATTTTTACTACTGCACATTACCTATAGCGTCAGACTTTTAAGTGTACGGCCGCTGACTAGAATGCAGTACAGGATGCGTTGTGAGTGAACACAAGCTGTTTTCTCATTTACTAAGGCAAAGTGTGTGAATCATAATGTATGGAAATTTAACACATACTGAGGAGGTAGTTGTTTCTAACAATTTATTTCCATATGCTGCGTTGTGTGTGTGTGTGTGTGTGTCCCTGCTTGTGCATTACATCTGAAAGCAGCCATCAGAAACACTTAGCTGCTCTGTTTTTTAAGGATGGAACGTGAGCCTTAGATATTTTGGCAGAGCTGCGATTCTTCTTCTAAACCTTCCAGAGTACGAAAGGATCTGTGTATATACAGTATGTACTTGTCCATTAAACAAACACATTCATCATTAAGGTCAAATATTGTTATTAGTCACATGTAGGTGACCTTTAAATATGACATTTCAGCTCTGCAGAAAAGGCTTGTTTTCCAGAATTCATTAGCACAGTTTAGGATTTACTGCTGAATAAATGTGTTAGTTCTCAGTACACATACAGTATATTAATGAACAGCTGTTTCTGCATTGTGTCCAAGTGTTGGGAACATAAGTCCATGAATACGAGTTTTAACTCAGGTGTCACTGTGGTGGTAATATGAATGAGGTTTCCAGTGTTCATGTTTTTAACCTAGATGAAATTATCTGTCTCTCATGAGCTCAGTGTTTCTCTTCTCTTCTGCCCTCTCCCTCTCTCTCTCTCTCTCGTGCACACACACTGCAGCTGACTTCATTTTCTATTTTGGGAAAGTTGATCTTGTCAGCCAGCACTCACTCTCTCTGAGATATTAAAAAGTGGATCAGTTTGATTTAGAAGCCTTTTAATGACATTCATTTACGGCAGTAGAGGTATATAAAAAAAAAAGGCTGTAAAAAAGAAAATAAAAAGCTTCTGCATTAAAGCAAGATGAGATTGGTTTTCATCCAAATTCAGACTGAATTGTAACCAAATCTGCAAAAGATAGTGTGTATTTGTTCATCCACCACTACTAAATAGTGCTAATTGTGCTCAAACCTCAAAAGGTGAAAGATATTGTAGAAAACCTGGTGAAAATATATCATTATGTTTGTTTCATGAATTAATTTGAGAATGGTTACAGTCTCCTCATCACCCCACACAGGTCTGTTATGTCTCGTCTCTTTAGTGGAGTGGAGCAGCTACAGATAGCTACATAGCTTATTATTATAATTCAGACAGCTTTCCATTCGATCTGGTTCCTATCGGGACAATTTATCTAATATGGCACCTTTGACACGATGACTGACTTACCACATTGTCTATTTCTCGCCTTGTTTTTGAACATTTTAGAATACTGTTTAGCTGTAATTTAAAGGTCCCATATTATGAAAAACACGTTTTATCTGGTCTCTACATATATAAACTGGTCCTCCCTGAGCCTACCAACTCCCAGAATGAGGAAAGCAAACGAGTCCTGCATGGTCTCTGCAGCCCACCCACTGGTAAAACGGGGCTCCTACAGGCTGTTCAGATTCAGCTCCTGTCGTGACGTAACGACAGGAGTGCTTTGCATAGGCCGGTGTCGTGCCAATAAAGCCTGACCTTTGAATGATTTATTTTATGTGTACTTCAGATACTACTCTATAACCTCTGTGATTATGAACAAGTTTCTTCTCTTCTAGTCAAAGATATGGGGGGGGAGACATATTATTTCAGACTGTCAACCTGTCTGCCAGAATTTGTATCCCCGCGGCCAGGGGAGACAGTTTCTGTCGGGGATACCTACATTGGCACGACACCGGCCTCCTCTGCGCGAAAACACTCCCCCCTCTCCCCGGAGATATCCGAGAGGGGGGCGTTCATCCCCGAGGTGAAGGTCGGTGTGTCCAGCGGTAAGCTAGCAGTGTATCACAATGTCGTTGCTCAGAGCTAGACACGTAAATTGCTCTGTTGTTGGTTGTAAAAAATCAACACAAGTGCCTATACTCTGTCCCAGCTACAGAAGAGACAGAAGAGACAGTGGTTGCGTTTCATTTTTAGCGACAACGTGCCGGCTACGGTTCCTGTAAGTTTGCTTGTGTGTGCTAACCGCTTCACATCGGACTGCTTCAGTACAAAGCTGGCTTTGCCTCGACACAGACCATACGGGACCCAGCAACTGAGCCACAGGTAAGTGTCGCCACGTGTTGATAGTATTTACAGTTGCCTACGAGTATGGTGACGTCAGCTTGAAATTAGCTAACTAGTTAGCTCCGCTTCGGTGTTTAATGTTATTAATATTACGAGGTAGTTTGGTTGTCACAGTAAAAAGTCTGGAAATGTGTGCAGACTGGAGACAGAGACTATGCGAACAGTGTCCAAGAGTTTGGAGACTGTGTTGGAGACAAACACAGCTTTCGCTAGCTGTTTTAGATGTTACCTGTTGCAGGTCAGTGGGGGATGGGAGCCGGGTGGTTGTGTTGGGGAGTCCTGCTGCAGCCGCAGAGTCTGTATTTTCCTGAGCCTCTCCTTCTGGGTCTGATTCTGGGTCAAACTGGTGTGGTTGAACAACAGCATCTCGGCGAGCCATAGCGATACATCCACCGTAAACATTAGCACATGCTACCGTTAGCGTCAGCGGCATCCTCTCCCTGAGAGGCGCGTGTAGCAGGACGGAGCTCATTAGCATTAAAGGTGCAGGCACAGAAACAGCCTGCTCTCAGTAGAGCTCACCTGAGCGACTTTCAGACAGCTGAAATTCAGGACCACGGATGGGTTTGGGGCAATACATGTCGAATACAGTGTTGTTGGACCTCTGACAGCTGTGTGAAATTGATGAAAAACAGTATAATATGGGACCTTTAAGTAAGTTTGTGATCAGGCCAGCATTGTTTTTCATTGAAAATGGATCAAGGACCACCCCAACTTGCATGTGTTCCTCAGCGGTGCGTCACACATTTCGATGCTCTGATAGATGCAGGTCTATCCAGTTGTGTCCAGAGGCATTTAAGTCCGCGCTCCTTCATAATGTCCCTTGGAAGTCAAAAATGAATTGAGCGGTTCCAGACTAATACGCATTTGCCGATCATCAGCCTGGCGATGCCAAGCTAGGAGCGGAGGCTTTAGCAGATGTTTAAGTCACGTGCTTCATGTACGTCAAGATTTATTGGATTACCCACTCTGGGTTTTTTGATGCACAAATTGGAAATGTACATACAACTTGGATAACAAGGCAGCAGTTGTTTGGTAGAAGTAGAGCTTTATTTTTCTCAAGATTTAAAGATTTGGCAAGTAACACATAATCAGATATTTTTAAATTCTATTACATTTGTTTGTTGTTATACCTTCACATGTGACTGTGTCTACATGATATATCTAATGGTTCTTTGAATAGAAACTTAATCTCACTCTGCATGTGGCTGGTGTTGTGTTTACTTTCCCCCAAGATGTTGAGAAAATGACAACAAATACTGAGCTCCCACTAACATAGACCAAGTCCTTCATTTTGACTGGCTTATCTTTGCCTCAAGTGTATGTTGACATAATGTTAAACACCATGAAGAGATCCAACTGTGAAGATTTTGAGTACCAAACCTGTTTTTGCTACATTAATGCATTGTTATTGGATATATTGATAATTATATTTATTTAAATCATATCCATTTCCCCACAGAACACTTAAATTACATAATAACATTGTGTGTCCAATGTGACAGTAGTTATTCGTAACTTCAGTCCGTGACAAAACAAGATCAGCCTCATTGGGAATATTGGTTGTCATCTCCTTGTGTAGAACAGTGGACGTTTGAGTCCACATAAGACTGCTTTGTAATTTTCTGTCTCTCTGTTTCCTTTCTCATATTAGAGCCTGGATGTGCATACTCAACACACTGTTCTTCATTCTCAGTCAGAAAATCTGTTTCACACAATAGCTGATCTGATTTTGACAAAACCTTCATGTGTCATTTTTTCATGCCAGTGTTTCCAAAATTACATCAAAGCATTGGGTAATGCTGTAAACACCCAAAATGCCTGAATGACACTTGTCTACGTGCAACAGAAGGCAGCATCCCACACTTTGAGTTACAGATTTTTCTAAATTGTAAACAGGACGACAAGCACAAAACACATGGTAGGATTATCTTCTCAGTGTATTGGGGCATGCCTGTGTATATGTTCTTTTTACATATGAGAGCTGCAGTGTATAGTCCTCATATCTCTGCTTCTCAGAAATGCTACAGTATTTATCCCTCTGGAGTAAAATAAACCATCTCGTTATCACAACAAGCGCTTAATTCCCGCCCTACACAGATTTGTGGGTCTGTGTGTGTTTATGCACAGCTTACAAAAGGCTAAAGTTTTAATGGGTGCTAAGTGATATAAACAGTACATTTACAGGACAGGATGTGTGTGTGTGTGTGTGTGTGTGTGTGTGTGTGTGTGTGTGTGTGTGTGTGTGTGTAAAAGAGTATCAGCATTGTCGAGAATCATGGGAAATATTGTTTACGAAGGCAGGATGCCAAAAATGGCAGAGTCAACCTTCATAGCTGTGTGTTTGTATCTACAACCACATAATGATTTTTAGACCATCGGCTGTATGTGAGTCCATTTGGGGACAAATAGACCTCTGTGACAGATGCTTTAATTTTCTGGCATAAATCTGAAATGCAGGGAAAAGACAGCTGGCATTGTTAAATGTACTCTGTTGTACAAAGAGTCTCATTGGGACGTTTGAAGGTCCACTATTACAAATTTGTGTGCAGGAACAGACAGTTCAAATCTGTATAAATGTAAAAAAAAAAAAAACTGACACTTAATATGCATGCACAAAATTAAGAATATTAAAAATGCAGCAGAGCAAAGTGTAGCAATAAAGCATAATTACTGTACTTCAGCTTTAACTACGTTAGTAACTTGACTTCTGGTTTCACACTGGGGCCGAACAGCGCTCTCCTGCGTGAAATTCTTGTGCTTGTTTAACCTGACCGTCCACCCGTGATCTCCTCCTTATATGGACATTTTGCACTTTTTACTATATCCTCACTTCCTCCTTTGCAGCTGTAATAATTACTACAGCCACTAGAAGTCGTCGCCTGACAACATACATACATATGGTTGTAATAAGCTGGTTTCATTTTCGACCTATGTGGCAGTTTTTCTGATGAGGACTGGCTCAGGTATTACATGTCTCTGCACACTACTCAGATATAAATCTACATGAATCTTCATGCATATATATTTCAGAGGGATCTGCGAGTTGAAACTACATTCTCTCAGAAATGTGTCTTCTTTTTGTTGAAAGATGTATTTTAGTCTTCTCCTGCCACCAAGAATGGAATCGGAGATGAAACGACAAAATACTCTTGTGTTGTTCACCCACAGTATGTCTGATTTCCTTTTCATTTTTATTGGAATTTATTATTTTGTTTTGTATTGAACTCTGTCTGTGAAGCATATGGTTAACTTATCTTTGAACTTCCTGTTCAGGCTAATGGCCCTCAGACCTTCTACAGAAGTCCTTGACCCTCTTAAAAATCCCAGGCTTTAACTGGACTATGTTTACTCTCTGTGACTGTCGCCCCTGCATGAAAGCACAATTTATTTGCAGTCATTTTATGATTTGAACATAGCCAGATACCTGTGCAAACACCGTGCCCAGATAACAGCATGTTGGCAGACACAGGGCAAGATAAGAGCATGTGTAGCTTTCCAACCACCTCACATTGGATTTTACATAATCCAACATTTGTCCATTAGTCAGAACATCCAGCTGTGAACAAAGAGGGGCAGAAATGTTATTTGCTCTCAGATACCTTTCAGTTCACTCTTTCAGTGAGGGGGTCATGTTTTGATATCTTTGTTTTGACGACTGTATCTATGGTAATGTATCGTCCCGATAATGTCTTGGGTTTTCTCTCATATTTCTGTGTTTTATGATCGCTTCGAACACACTCAAGATTAGTTAAATAAATGGAGCACACCAGAGTTTTAACCCGTCCTTCACACAACCAGCAAACCTTTCTCTCAGTCTTCCTCTCCCACTAAGTTACACAACGATGACAGTTTGCGATGTGCTCTTGAAATAGCACCAATGACATCAACCGTGAATGGCAGGAAGGAAGTTCTAACATGAAGGGGTGGATGCACATAGAAAACGGCCTTTAACAGAGTCTCAGACAACAATAGAGCCTCACGGACCCATCCCATCCCGACAATGATGTGATAAAGAAAAATAACAATAAAAGCCCCCAGCCACTTTGCAGCCGATGAAAGAGCAAACAGAAACCTCCAGCGTTGACCCGATTCACAGCAGAGATCTGAGGAAGAAGAAAAATTGCTTTTCTCTGTTCTTTTAAAAAGGACTTTTATGTTCACTTGGTGGTCTGAGTTTATCTCTAGTGACAGATCTCACTGCGCAGGGCTGCATTAATACAAAACAAAAACAATCCTTTGAGATGTTACCTAATAATCCTGATGGATAAATGATGTACCGCCTTTTAGAGTGTGAGAACATACGAACAGTGAAATAACAGCTATAAGGTCAGTGACTTTCCCCATGACTTTATTAAAGCCTAAGATAAATTAAAACCTGACCTCCCCATCTGACTGAAATAACCATTGAGTGGCTGTAATTATTCATAATCTGCCCTGACTTCCCCATCACCTGAGTCAGAACAAGACTGACCACCAACCCCAATGACTGACAGATCCTTAAAGATCTCATACGTGTCACTACAGAGGCAGCTGGGTGAATGCTCATTAATTAAGTGGAGAGTGATGAAACGTGTGTGCGCGTGTCCGAGCTTACAAGAGAACTAATGCTGCAGCTTAGATGGTTCAAACATTTCTGAATGCATAGAATGAAAAATGTATGTTTGCATATGAACAACGAGAATCAGCACAGTCTCATCAACAACACGGCTGCACACTTTCAAAGTGCACACAGAGCAAACGGCAAAGACCAATTCTGCCTGCAGAGCCATAGTCAGGTGACCTTTTTCATTATGTCAAAGAAAATGAACATGTAACGGTTACAGCTTGGTTTATTTAGGCAACAAAACTACTTGTTAAGGTTTAGGAAAAGATGAATATTAAGTTAAATACGTGATGTTCTTCAATGCAAAGCCTCAGTTTTCAACAGTTTGGGCCATTGATCCCTTTTTTATTAGATACTTGACAGTAAGGATGACAGGGAATGAGGTAAGAGAAGAGGAAGATGGGGAAGTATGTGCTTAGCCTAGCTACTAGAACACCTCAGTTGACAGGTTGACCCTTCAAATAAATTGAATCAGCTTTGGTTAATTGTTCCGTCAGTCTTAGTCGAGATTTGGTAAAGATTTGAACTCTAGTCTGGGAACACTGGCTTCCAGTTATGTTATGACTTTTATGACTTATAATATAATTTAAAACTCAAATCCATCTTTTCTCTGAATGGTATCAACAAATTCTCCTTTGCTATGATTCATATTGTCTGCAGAACATATCAACAGATTCAGGCAACCTTTAACCAAGTCACTGATCCTGCCTGCCCTTCTTCACTGTCAGGCTTGTTCAGCCAGCACCCTGCAGCTGAGGGGTCATGTTCTGTTTACTGTACATTCAGTGCTGGCACAAAGAGCGCACACCCATACGTATGCACCCACAACATATACAAACGCATATAAACAGCACCCTGCGCCCTCAAAGGGAGGCTGCTTAGCGACGTAGCTCAACGAGAGTGACCATCCGTGAAAAAAATCAACAAAGGAGCTTGGATTTACCTCAGTGCCTCCGCTGTAATTGGATGAGACCCAGTATAAACATATGGGATTGGCTTTCATCTTGTTAATTGCATATGCTTCAGTGACACAAGCTATTGGAGCTTTCTCGAGCATTGTGTTTATCTGTGCAAATGTCATCCATAGCTGTCAGCTTTGATCTTGACCTTGACACTCTCTTTTACAGACAACTATTTTCAAAACAATGTGTGTGACACCTGACAGGTGTGCTGCAATACTTCACTATGGGACTAGTGAGGTAACTGTTGAGGTAGACTGTCAGGTAGGTGGCGGGGTAGATCACCATGGCAACCTGCACGCTGAGTTCAGGGTGTAAGAACCAAATGACCCTTGACCAACCGGCTCCATCACCATTCCCAGAGGATCACATGGGCTTTCTCAAAATAACCTTGAGTGGAATTCACATCATGAAGAAACATCATGAAGAAACAAGGCAAAAATGTGCTTCCAAGATTGAGACAAGAAATGTCTCAATCAATAAGAACTACAGACAGATCTGGGGAACATGAAGTTGACTGTGACAATAAAATATCTTTTTACCATCAGTGTCATGACGCTATTGTATCAATAAAACATCTATAAACACTGCAAATGTCAATAAACAGCTACTCACTGTGCCTTATGTTGGGGAAGTAGCAAGCTCATTAACTGATATTGCAGCGTTTCTTCCTGCAATCCCTTTTAACACTAGTTTACAGAAACGGCCTTACTTTTAAATGATGTTTTCTTGTTGCTAATTATGCTACTTTAACTACAAGAAGCCTTTAATCAAGAACATTGTTAATAATACCAATGCACTTTGAAGCAGCTAAAAAAAGGACATAAAAAACAATGACACAGTTAGTGAGGAGCTGGTGGAGTCTTTAGCAGCTAAAGCGCCAGACATTTTCAGGAGTTGGTACAGACAGAGTTTACAGACATCAGAAAATAAATTCCAAATGAATTATAATGTTGCTCTGTAACTGTTAGATGTGTAAATAAGCAACTGTATGCTGATAAATTAACCATGACGCTGCAAGCAAGTGGCCAAAAAAACAAAACGGATGATGGTGGTATGAGCTCAGGTCTGTGAAAGCTGACCAATCAGGGCAGACTGGGCTTTTTGGGTGGGGGCCTTAAAGAGACAGTTCAGACAGAGGGTGAATAGAGGTGCTGCAGCCCCCAGGTTCAAGTTCAGGTTACTTTATCTGAACCTGTTGGTAGATTTGGCTTGCAGTCAAAGACAAGGCATCCATCTTACCACACATTTTACAACAACACTGACGATAAACAAACACGGTTAAGGTACTCATGGCTCCACTGATCAGGACTTGCAGACATTGACAATGGACAGCATGAGAAAAATATGTGTTTTCAAACATTAAAGCAAGCAAACAATTTCTAGAAGACACATACAATTAAAGTACAAATCTGAAAATAAGCATAATAAGGGACCTTTAAGATTCACTTTCACAACTTTCACAAGCAGTTCCTGAGTAATGCTACGAAAGGCACAACAGCAACTAGTGTTTATTTGTACTAGGGGAGAATGACTCATTATTACTGCAGCTGATGAGGTTCTTCTCACATTAAGGATTCCTGAGAGTGTAAGTAATTCCACCCAAACTTACTGTGTCCTCACTCACATGTTTGAACAAAGCAAGCAGTGATTACTGTAGCAGCAACATTACATATACAATACTGTACTACACAATAAGAAATGCACTCTTATGAAAAGTACTGTTATTATGACATCTTCATTTTAATATGCAGTTCAGTGCAAAAAAAATAAAAGGCTTGAATTAATTCAAGGCATGTTTCGCAAAACCCAAAACCCTGAGCAGGCCTTTTTCTAAACCTACAGTAGAAATACTGTTAAGAGAATAGGGGATGACAGCATCCTAATTAATCTGGTCTGTTATTTTAACTTCCTGAATGTCATGTTTGCAAACCATCACTTTGCACATACTTAAATACAGCAATACAATGTAGCTTTTAAAGTACAGCTGAATATGGGTCCAGTGGTGTGAAATGACACTGTACATCCTCATCAGCCTACTCCCACTCTCTGATGTATTCGTCAAAACATCCAACTCTGCTGCCAAGTTGGAACTCAACATATTGTGACTTCTTCTCTTTTTACTCAAACATAGCCGAGCCAAGGACTCGCACGTGTCATCTGATATTTTCTGAGATTACACAGTTCCCAGCAGCACATTCCTGCTGCATTTGTACAGTTATGTTTTGACTTATAATCGACTCCAGGCAATTAAGAAAATCAAAAAACTAGTAAGTCTTTATAAAATGAAACCTAAGATAGAATTTGATTTGATTTTGAATATTTATTAAATAGTTCAATGCTTTTGTTCATGTTTTTTTGACTCCTGTTACATTTGAAAACATCTTTTTTAATCTTAAATAATTCTCTATAACATAAAATAATCATGATTAAATAGTTTTGTAGACAGGTTACTGTGAAAACCTGTTTACATTTCTGCCATTGTCTACATTTTGAGCTAGCTTGCTAACTGCAGCTAGTCGCTACAACCAAAGATAGCTACCGCAGAAAAGTAGAGGGAGCAGCAGTTAGCGGTCTTGCTGCCTCTTATATTTTTGGAGCTGCCTTCACAATCTTACATGATTCTCCTTTTAAGAAAGGAATTTAAAGCATCGAAGTCAGCAAACCATTGGGATTCATTCGTAAAAGAAAGCAGCATTGCCTGTATATGCACATTTTAATGCCTGAGTATGTTGTTAAAATCATCTGTGGCCCGACGTGCCCTCCTGATGGTTTACTTGAGAGGAAGAGATCACAAGCATAGCAGGAGAAAAGACTGTTGCACTGACATCCAAGACTTGCTAATCTCCGTCTAATCTATTTTCCAAGAGGCAACTCACTCGTCTCTAATGAGAAGAAGGTCAAGAGGCAAAAAATAGCAGTCAGGGTACATCTGCATATTTCTGCATAATTTGCTCTCCCTTTAATTCGTACCACCTCAGCCTTCTCTGATATCTCTTTTTGTACATGAACATCACTTTATGACGTCTCTCTTATCTCCTTCTGTCTCTTTTTCCTCTTTTTCTGCTGCAGCATCTCTTTGTTCCTCAGTCAACAGCTTCTCTCGTCTTATGTTTAATTTGTTGTCCCACCCTTTGCGAATGGATATGTCTGAGAATAAGCATCAGTTTAGCACTCGGTTCACAAGCTTTAAAATTAGAGCAGGGCTTAGGGGGATGGCATATTGCAGTTGACTGCTCTTGCACTGCCAATATTTCAGATTTTATATGGAGACTAATTATGATAAACCTCACTTGCAAATGATAAAAAAGTAAAAGTTGTATTTTTAAGGACATTTACTGATCCCTGCATGGCTTTTATAGGATCTGACATGCTGTTCAATCTTTATCTTGATGGCTTTGCAAGCTACATCCCTTTACACAACATAAGCTTATGAGAAGGTTTCACTCTCACAGTCACAGGATCTTCATATGGGGCAGGAAGGCCGTGACAGAGGAAGTGGTCGTGTGCTAACATGCGCAAGAGGATGGTAATGCGGCATTGTGGCTGGATGGGCTGCTGGTGAAAAACATCTGCAGTGAACTTGATATATTTTTTCACTATGGCACTTGGTAGGACAATGTTTATCCTCGAAATTCATGTGTGATTTATCGATGTTATCAAAACAAGAGTGTGAAAATGGAGAAATTTGTTTGGATTCGTCTCTGTTTGCCTTGCAGACTACCCCCGTCAAATATTCACCCAGAGATGAAGTGGATACATCTGTTTGATCACGAGTCAGTCAACAGTAGACCTACGTCATAGCCAGGGTTCAAGGGAAGGACACGTACTGCAACACCACATAAATAGATGTTGGTGTTTGAAAAAGTTAAAGCCAACCTAAACATGAGCTCTGCATATGGTTGCAGTTACAGAGGTTTGGTGAGAGGTGACCTGTTTTAACATTTCTCCTTTTGTAATTGCTTAGGTGGGATGTTGGAGGACTGATTTATTTCTGTAAGTCATGAGAGAAGCAAAACCACGTCTGAGCCAAGACGTTGCTCCACAAATTACAGTAATGTGCTTGAAGCGGGGGCACAGTCACTGTTTGTTTTGATGTTAAAGGCTGTGGCTGTGCCATGGAGACAGGGCATGAGGGCCTGAGTCTGAAGAGGAGGAGGGACAAGGACACAGTGAGAGCAGCAGAGCTAGTCTCCATTCTTACTGAGACTATTAAATCAACTGACAATCCTCCCAAATGACCCCAGCTGGTTTGCATCCCCACTGACGAGGAATACGATTTCAAATGTGGAGGAGGGATATTTGACCAGGCCCACAAATTAGATCTAAACACACAAACTGTGAGTCATGTGGCTTCATGTCTTGGGTTCAGATTCATTTTATCTTATCTCCGGCTTATTCTTTTTCACTTTTAGTGATTTGAGTAAGCTGCCTTGTCTCAGTATGTCACTGCTAATTGTGATAATGGTCACATCAAAATGATGCAGTTGAGCTCAGTGAGTAAGAGGCTGTCGTGTTAGAGGTAGGAACAGTGAGACGTTGTTGAAAATATTCTTATTCACTCTCTTGTGGACAGTTGGACAAAAAGATCGATGCAGACTCACGTCGGTACCTTAAAGCTGCTGTAAGTGATATATTTTTTATTAAAATGATTGTTAAATAACTCTATATTCCAACAGTAATCAGTGTTATAGAGTGTTTGGTCAGTAACCCATGTCTCTCCAGCCTCTGCTTATGCAAAAAAAGAGAGTAGAAATTTTCTGGTATCCCTGGAGGATGGAGGGGAATGCTGACTGCAAAATGGACAAGAGGTTAGCTAAAACGGCAACAACGCTTACAGAAGCTTTAAATATGTTGCTGAAGATAAATATGTAGCAGCAGCCGGTTAGCAGCTTATCATAAATACGTAGCAGCTAGCTCTTTCCAAATGTAATAAAATATGCCTATTACTATACTCATTACGTTATGGGTGATTTGTAGCCTATTTTGCTCGCAAGTTACTTCCAGTACAATTGTAATATATCCTTTTGAGTGAGACAGCCTTAACACAAGTTGAAAGGGTCTGAATCAAATCATCATTCAAGCTGTCTGAAAAATGCTGTCAGCTAGAGAAAATCACTCTTCCCACTGTCTAGAGCCTGACAGGAGAGTGTGTGAGTAAACCATGTGACTGATACACAAGCTGCACAAATGTGGGAATTCCACTTCAATGGGAATAATTCAGGGATGGCTTCAAGGGGGACTGGACTGGACTAATAGTATCTGGAGGAAACTTTTCCAAGAACTAGTCTTTTTCCCCAAAACAGGCACTGGAGAAGAGGATGTCTTTTATTTTGGTTGTGAGCTGCAGAGGTGCTGGTAGACTTTGTTACCTTTGAACAGAGCCAGGCTAACTCTTTTCCCTGTTTCCAGTCTTTATGCTAAGCTATGCTAACAGCTGCTGGTTGTACAGCTTCATGTACAGCTTATAGACATGAGTGGTATCAATCGTTTCATAAGTCCAATAAGATGGTGAATGAGCATATTTAAGAAGATGGGGATTTTGATTTTGGCTTCATCCTGTCACAATAAAACGTGTTCTGTTTGCTTCTTTACACTGGTTGTACCAACTCTGCAGCAGTGAAAATCTGTACATTTCAGCAGAATGGCAGCCAGGAGACTTCATTCATTAAACATCTCGTGAGAGAAGTGCGATCTCTAGGCTACGTCTCCATTTGGGCCCAGTGTATTTCCAATTCGGTCAGCACTCTGGGGAAAGACTCCAGATTCTGCATGTCAAAGCACAATGTTTGATTGGGGATTAGAGGTCTGTGTGTGTGTGTGTGTGTGTGTGTGTGTGTGTGTGTGTGTGTGTGTGTGTGTGTGTGTGTGTGTGTGCGCACGCATGCGTGTGTGTGTGAATACAATGAACCTTGTCAACTCCGAAAGATGATGATGTGTGTGTGTTATCTGTTTGTCTTTTCTCTCACTTGATGGCCGATTCCCTCTAATAGAGGAAACAGGAACTCCACGTTACAAAATACTTCAGGGCTGCATGTTCCCCCTACAGATTTTAGTATCTTAAATATGGATTAACCAACCTAAAAGTCTTTGAATGACCACCATGACTAGCCTCTTTTGTCTCCATCATCTATCTGTCTTACCAACCATTTCTTTGTGTGCTTTTTTCAGTTGTAAACAAACCTAACGATGAGGGTCAGGGTCTTCAAACACAGGACAGCAGTCCCTGTTTGTTTTGAGACAAACTTTGTGACAATTTTCCTGAGGCCTTTCACATTGACAAGGGTCTCTGACCAGGTTGTCCCCAGTTATAACGTCAACCCACCCTACAGTCAGTGCAAACCTTTTCTAATATAGTCACTTTCGTTATCTGGTCCCAAAGTTCAAGTTGATGTGTTGACCTTTTTCCTGTTCATCTATTTCCATCAATGCAAAATGAATTATTATATTTTCCACATGTTTCTGTATCTCCTGTGACCTTTTTGAAATCATCTGTGTCTGAACACAGACTGTGTCAACTAGCTAGAGCATTTATTGTTGTGGTAACATTCTCTAAGAAGCTGGCTCGCAAAAACACAGCTGTGCTAGCTCATCATAACTTATTTTCAACAAGCTAGCTCCCATATTTAAGAATAATTATATGGCAAAATTGGCATTTTTTTTAAAGGGTAAAAGGAGAAAACAACTGATTCTTCGGAGGCAGTAGCTAATGTTCAGGTAAAACTTTACTAAAAAAGTAAAAACAAAGTTACAAGATTCTTCTCTATTGTATGGTCAAAAACTGTGAAGCTCCTTGGGCTGCTTAACCAAGTCTGCTTAGGGGGCGGTGATGTCATCACCTGTATACTTAAAGGAGCATTACAAAATGTTTTAAAGAAAAACTACTAAAACTTGAAGAAAAAAAACAAGTATCAATATGGCTCTTACATTTCCAGCCCCTACTTGCTTATGCTAAATGCAGAACAATTATCAAATATTATCAACATGAGAGCCATATACCATTCTACAGAATATCAGTTATACTGTTATATGTACATCATACTACACAATATAAAACTATATACGTAAACTGTTATTGACATTCTCCAACTGTTCACATTGCATGTTTCAGCAGGCACAGTTTGTTTATAGGTCTGTCCAGTACGTTAGTCTTAGTCTGCACGCTGACTCGTCTCACTGTACCACTGGAATCTGGTAATGTCTTGATCACTCGACCCATACTCCAGGAGTTGCGAGGGGCAGATTCATCCATTATCAGTACAATATCTCCTGGTGTGAAGTTCCTCTGTGGTGTGAGCCACTTTTGTATCTCCTGAAGAAGTGGCAAATATTCTCTTGTCCATCTAGTCCAAAAGAGATTGGCTATATACTGTATCTGTCTCCATCGATGCCGTGCATACTGATTGTCTTTGTCAAAGACTCCTGGTGGGATATTGGGTCGTGTTCTCATAAGCAACAGGTGATTAGGTGTTAAGGCTTCAACATCATTAGCGTCATCTGATGAGTGGGTTATCGGCCTGCTATTGATGATGGCCTCAACTTCACACGTGACGGTTTGGAGTCCTTCGTCATTTAGAGTCTGTTGCTGTCACACGGAGTTCAATACTTTCCTTACAGTGTGGATTTGCCTTTCCCATATGCCACCTTGATGTGAGGCTGCCGGGGTGTTGAAAATACCCTTTTCTGTCATGGTGTTCTGTATTTTAGTCTGATCCAGGTTTTCCAATGCTTTACGCAGTTCCTTTTCCACTGCGACAAAGTTCGTTCCGATGTCTGAGCGTATAATTTTTACTTGTCCTCTTCTGCATATAAACCTGCGTATGGCGTTGATGCAGGAATCTGTATCCAGGCTGTGAGCAATCTCAATGTGCGCAGCTCTTACTGTGAGACAAGTGAAAATTACACCATATCGTTTAACAAGGCTCCTTCCACGTTTAATCTCAAATGGCCTGAAGAAGTCAACCCCCACGTTGGTAAAGGGTGGCTGATCAGGTAGTAGCCTGTCTTCAGGCAAGTTGGCCATCTTTTGTCTTCCAGCTTTAGCATTGAGCCTTCTGCACACAATGCACTTTGAAATACTCCTCCTTATAGCTGAATTAGCTTGAGGGATCCAATATTTTTCGCGCAGTACTGCCAACATATAGATGCGACCACAACGTCCAACTTCTTGGTGGATGTGTTGCAGTATGAGGTTGGCTATGGGTGAACTTTTAGAGAGGATGGCTGGATGTTTAGCCTCTTGTGGTATTGCAGCTTTATTAAGGCAGCCTCCAACTCTCAGTATACCATCTTGCAACATCGGGTCAAGTTTGTAGATCTGGCTCTTTTTCTTGATTAGAGCATGCTTACTTAGAGCACAGATTTCTTCCGTGTAGTCTTGTTGCTGACTTATCCGTACTAGCTCTGTTTCTGCTTCAACTAGCTCTTCAAGTGACAACGGATGCTGCTGAAATGTTGATTTGAACTTCTTCATGTTCTGTGCAATGAGCTTGTTTTGGTTTTCTGGATTGTTCTCAGACTGACTGACTGTTGTTTCAAGCTCCTTTCTCTTGTTTTTCAGTAGCATTAGTGTCTCTTTTAGTCTGAGAAACCATGCAAAAGCCCTTTTTAGTCGTTGCCATGTCGAGTAGTAAGCAATAAGCTTGTTGATTGTGTCATTGCTCTCTTGTGTGCCGGTCATGATCACTCGAGCACATGTTTTGATTTCTGGGTCTTCTTCTGTGGTCAAACATTTTTTATCCAGTTGTGTCGGCCCCTCACTTTCAGGTTCCAGCAAGAAATCTGGACCATGTATCCAGACTTTGTTCTGCAGGAACTTCCTCACTTTGACTCCTCAAGAGCCCTGATCCGCTGGATTTAGCTCTGAGTTCACATAGCGCCACTGGGTAGGATGAGAATGATGCCTTATTGTAGTGACTCTGTTTGCTGCAAAGGTTTTGAAGAGAGCACTTTCATTTGAAAGATATCTGAGCACCATAGTGCTATCAGTCCAGAAGATGGATTCCTGTAGTGGGATCTTAAGCTCCCGTCTCAACATTCGGTCCATTTTCACTGCCACGACTCCATTTTTACTGCCACGTGTTTTAAGGGAGTCACTCTTGATTTTCTGATGAGGAGGGAACAGTGTTTCTTGTTTTCATGGCTGGTAAGCAATATGTAGGAAGCAGTAGCATATCCATCCTCACTAGCATCAGCAAAATTATGCAACTGTGCTGATGGTTTGGATCCAAACTCTTCTGTTTTGATACATGTGGGTGTGCTGAACTCTCCAAATCTGCTAACCATTCATGCCATGTTTTTGTATGTTCACCTTCAATCTCCTCGTCCCAACCACGTTTCTCCTTGCACAGATCGCGCAAAATGAGTTTTGCTGGCAATATGAGTGATGCTAAAAAGCCGAGGGGGTCAAAGACAGAACTTACTGTGAACAGGATGCCACGTCTGGTGACAGGCTTGTTTTGCATGTTTATCTGGAAGCTGAACTTGTCAGTTTCTGTGCACCATTGCACACCAAGTGCACACTCCATTGGGAGGGTACTGTGGCTCATGTCCAGATCTTTAACTTCAGGTTTGTCTGGAATAGACGCCAAGACTCTCTTACTGTTACTCACCCACTTGGTGAGACGGAAACCATCCCTGGCACATAAGGCTGTGAGTTCTTGTACCAGGCTGATTGCTTGCTCACTTGTTTCCACTGCTTTAAGGCAATCATCAACATAAAAGTGCCTTAGCACCACATCTGCCATCAACGCCACTGGATGCTCTCTGAACCTCAATAGGACATTTTTTCTTTTTCTTCACAGCTTCGTTCTGGGAAATCTGTGTTGTACTGTTTCACTAACAGTTCTTCTATTTCACTCACTTGAATGCGATTAGCTGTGTAGCTGTGCAGCTTACCACTGTCTGTTTTTGGGCCGTCGTCTCTTCTGAGAGGTCCATTGATCATCCATCCCAGGGCAGTCTTAACTGCGTATGGTCCCTTTCCATCACTATTTATGACTTGCCCTGGCTCAATGGCTTTCGGGACATTGGCACCGATAAGCATTCCCACTTCTGCTTTAATGCGTGGCAGGCGTACTTCTTTCAGATACTGCCATTGTGCAATATCTTCCTGTTGCGGTGTATTATCTTTCTTCACTGGGATGTGGCTGTGTGTAAACACCTTTGGGAGTTCAATGTATGTGTTTTCTTCAAGACCACACACCTCAAGATCTAAAAGGACAACACTCTTCATTAACTTGTGACTATCAGAGTTGTCTTGAGCCATTGTGTCAAGAAGGAACTGGGTGCTCTTTCCTTTGAGATTTAGTTTCCTCTGAATGTCTTCAGTGCAAAATGTTGCTGTACTACCAGGATCTATAAAGGCGTATGTTTCCACATATCTCTCACTCTTCCTAGACTTGAGCTTAACTGGTACAACAGCGAGCACACATTCCTCTTCTCCAGCCCCAGTGTTTCACACGACTCTTGACCCAACGACACATAGGCACTAGAAACTATGTCGTTCTCAGTGTTGTTTTCTTCCGTCTTTTCTGAACCACTGTTATCCTCTGTCTTGACATGAAGTATGTCTGGATGAGACTGGGAACAAATCTGACACTTGAGTCTCTTTTTGCAAGTTTTACTAAGGTGCCCAAAGGTAAGGCATCCAAAACACAGGCCTCTAGATTTCAGGAAGTCTATCCGTTCCGTGTTTGTCAGCTCTTTAATTTTATTGCAGACAGAAAGAGCATGATTCTCCTGGCAAAACAGGCAGGGTTTGTGAAAGGCGGTTACAACACCTTTCACAGGGCTGTTTTTCCTTGCTGTTGCCTCCATGGTTGTGTCCTGTACACCTGTAGCAAATGTGCTTTCTCTTTGTCTGGTCTTCCTGAGATTTCTCTCTTTTGTCTCCTTTTCTTTACCCTTGATGGTTTGCAAACCTTCTATAACATCTCCAAAAAGAGGATCCAAAGCTACTTTGGCTTGCCGATCAATGAAGTCGACTAGGTGAGAAAACCTTGCTCGTCCTCTTCCTGCCTCACGGACCTCTGCTTTACCATCTTCTGGTTTAACCTGAGGCCATCTCAAAGCTTTATCCATGTAAGCATTTGCTATCTTCAACTCATCACCATATTGCCTCTGGAGTAACTTTCTGGCCTCATGGTAGCCTCTGTCAGGTGACATATGCTCACAGCTACGAACAAGCTCCTGCGGCTCCCCGCTGGTATACTGCTCCAAGTAGTACAACTTGTCCTGATAACTGTCAGTTTTGTTATCCACGGCATGCTCGAAGGCCCTGATGAAGGATTTATAGGACCTCGTCTGTTGCTTTAAAAGCATCTCAGCAATAGCATTTTGCTTCTGCATGACTTCAAACAGTCCTCTTTCAGTGCTTGTTACCTGAGTGTGTCTATGGCTACGAGGTTCATTTTGTTGTGTCTGGTGAAGACTGTGCCAACAAACCAGGAACATATGATTCTTGTCCTCCTGCAGCAGCATTTGAGGTCAGCAAAGCACCATCACTCTCTTCTTGAGGTCTACTTTGTGAGCGCATCCGTGGTACATCATTATGAGTACTTCCTTTAATACTGTCATATTCCTTAAACACCTTGAACTTCGCCTTAGACTCTGCAATAGCTGTATCAAGTTCAAGCTGTTCCATTTTAGCTTTCAGCTGCAGCTTTTCAATCTCCAGTGCTTGCTTCTTTTTTAAAGCTGCTGAATGCGCCAATAAGGCAAGCAAGCAAAAAGTCAGTGTCATATTGCAGGTGAGCCTCCAAGAACGCTGTCCTGAAGTTCCGGCCTTCATTTGGAACCAGAGCTTTTGAAAAGTTTGGCCGTCAAGCCTTTCTTCTTCTTCTTGGACATTGTCTCAAGCATCTCATTTATTGTGCTCTCGAGTTCTTCTGTCCGTGAGCGCATTTTGCGCTCTTTCTCGGACCACTCCTGCTTCTTCTCCTCCAGTGTTTGCTGGAGTCTTTTGATGGTGTTCTGGAGAGCGGTCCTCTCGTCCTGCCACTGTGTCAGATGGCTCTGCGGCTGCTCGGCCACAGCACCGCTGTTCGTGACTGCTGCCAAGTTGTTGTCCTTTTTGGTCATCTGCGGTTCTTTGCCCCGCTGACGGATTTTTAAATTGGCAGTGTCTGACTTCTTTAAACGCCTTTCTTCAACATCCACTTTGCTTTTCTTTGCCTTTCTTTCAACACATGGCACTGATGCAGTGATGCCAGATGTTGAATCAATACCCTGCTTAGTGGGCTTAGTAGGTTCTGGGATGTTCTCCTCATGTCCACACCCCTCCCCTTCTGCAAAGTAATTAAACACTTTTCTGGTACCTTTAGTAACCAAAGCACCCAAAACGAAACCTAGTGCCAGCATGATGCCGAGAACTTTGTCCGAATCCGATGGGAAAATCCGCTCTTCTGTTCGTGTGAAAGTCCTCTCGAGTCTGGTCGATTTCAAGAAAAGTGTGTGTGAATTGTTCTGCCAGAGCAACTATAAACTTTTCAGATCACATTCCATGACACATTAAAGGAATACTGCTTTGATATCTCACAGTCAAAGATCAAAGCAACGTTCTAGAATGCGACTATGCTCATTTTAATGTGTGTGTGTGTGTGTGTGTGTGTGTGTGTGTGTGTGTGTGTGTGTGTGTGTGTGTGTGTGTGTGTGTGTGGTGGAAAGTAACTAAGTACATTTACTCTTTACAATTTTGGGATACTTTTACTTGAGTAATCAATTTTATGTTTACTTTCTTCTCCATTACAATTCATAAGAGAATATTGTACTTGTTTTATTAAAAACGTAAGTTACTAGTTACTTTACAGATTCAGATATTAATATAAAATATCAACTAATAAATATGGATTATTATGGATTAAGCGACCCGGCAGTGTGTAGTTGAGACTGGCCCCGCCTTTAACAGTTCTAACATTACTGATGCTGAGACATCGTGCATCAATAGGCTAATTATAGCTATTCTTAAAACTGGCCGTTCTGCATAATGTGTACTTAAAGTATATTTTGATGCTAATAGTGAGTATTGCCTTTTCTTTGCCATTGGCTTCTGAAATGTACCTGCATTTTAGTGTTTTGGGTTATTTAGAAACTATTTATATATTTAATATTTATTGAAAATATTATGCAGCCTACATGTAAGGAGAACAAGGAGAACAAAATCACTATGAATGGCTTCAACAGTTTTCCTCTTACTATTCCTCACAGACCTTTTTAACAAACACTGAGCTTTGACATCTATTTCTGATCAAATACCACTTAGATCAGTGAGAGAGGATATGAAAATGCAATCTAAATTGGTTTTACTTAAAGTTTAATATAAAACAATAAAAGAAGTGCAACGCAACCTCACGTTTCCATTGACACTTACAGCTGGTGATACAGAATGTAGTTATCAGTGACCACATTTTGCTCTAAGACTAAATGATCCCTCCCTATTAAAAACCCACAAGTCTAGTGTGAATTAATATATTAGACAGATGACTGCGTATCAGCCTGATTCAGCCCTTGACAGACGTGTGTAGTGTGTAGAGGCCAGCCACAGGACATGTCGTCATCAGAGTCACTTATTTGGCGCATTTTTCCAGAGGCTTGTGTTCTGTCGGCTCTGAACAAGGTCCGCTCATCCAATACAATAGCCACGTCTCTGTGAAGATGTGGGCACAGCCGCCTCTGATTTCCTGTTGCTGAGTGAGCCTGAGTCGCACCTCATCCACTTTGTTTCCCTTTGCCCGGACATTAGCCAGAAGAAGGTCAGGTACCTGCACCTCATTCCCTCATTAGTTTAGTTTGCATTTAAGTCCAGCCATTAGTTCAGTCTTTGTTGAGTTGTTTGTGTGTTTCGTTTCTGTTTAGTTACCTGTTCTTGATGTTCATTTTGAAAATAAAGTTCTGCAACTGATCTGCCGTCTCCTGCATTTGGGTCCACCTTTTATCTCAGCCTGACAATGCCTGCTTCAGTAGTGCTTTCATTGATGTCTAGATTTGACTAAAATCTGATCATGTCAAGGCCAATAAGATGATAACTATAAAAGAAAATCCAGCTCCACCAGGAGCTCCGACTAACTGCAGACTCTCAACTTTTATCGTACAAGAACAACAGGGGTTATCATTGAACTTCTTGAGCCCGAGGATGTTTTTGCTGATCTTTCGCTCCCTTTCGCATGTGATACTGTCTCAACCAGACATGTAATTTTATTAGCCATGCAGCTAATTTCACTAATATTGTTATTTTCAGAACATTTGAAAAAAAAACGTCTTTTATAGGGAATAAAAAGTTTTCCAGACTTGCAGGAAATTGAATTAAGTAGACAAAAATAACATTTTAATGTCCGGACAACTGTTTTATAGACCACTGCAGAGCTCCTAAGGTTACACAGTGAGAGAGTATCATTTCATAGGGCTGCAACAACAGAGATGGTTATCACACACAAAAAGGGAAGTGTCTCATGATCAGTGTCTGGGACTGCATACTGACTAAATTAACATAATACAACTTCCCCCACCTGGCTCTCCGGTGCACCAGCTGGAAGCAATTCTGCTCCGGCGTCTAAAGTGTATCTGAGGTGATACCGAGATCCTTCCATCCACTCATTTGTCTTTATTCTCTGCTCGCTGGCCGGGCATCTCCTGTTTTGCCATTTGTTTTCATTTTCCGTTGGCTCATCCACAGGAATGGCATGGCGGAATTGGAGCAAATACACAATGATCTACTGTCTTGTCACTTTCCGTCCGGGTTTGTTTTTCTCTTGCTTGTGCACACCACTGGTCCACACCGCATTCAATTTATGTTCAGCTCGCTCCAGAGCTTTGATTTGATGGCATCGGTTAATTGAGTGTACCAAACAACATGTCTCTCAAAAACAGATGGAAACACTCCAGCTTTCCATGAAATCTATCAACCTATTGTAGTGTTTTTGTGACTGAATTAAATATTCCATGAATCTTTGAATCATGTAAAATAACAACTATGGCTTCAACACGTGGCCACTTGTGCACCAGAATGTGAAGCTGGCAATAATGTGATTAAATAGGAGGGAAAATGTTTTTTTAAGCCTGCTGCTTAAAGGGTAATCCACCAATTTTCCACATTATAGTGTGTTTACAGGTCTTGGGGAGTACTACTGCATATGTGAAAAAAAGTGGTATAAAGCCTTTTGTGGTTCAGGAGGAAGGAGGCTTGTAATCTGATAAAATGCCTCTAGTGATGTCACTCAGTGGTTAAGTTGCATTGTGGGTATTGTAGGCGTCAAGTTTTGAGAAGGAAGAAGAATATGTGTAATTGTGTGTATGGTTATTGGTGATGTGGGGATTTTCTACAAGCAGTTACTGTAAACAAACACTGTGATTTGGTCTATCCCTTAAAGGAGCCCCACTGCTCTTTTAAAAGGGTAATTCCACCAATTTTCTACATTAAAGTGTGTTTACAGGTATCAAGGAGTTCTTATGCATATGTGAAAAAAGCAGAATAAAGTCTTTTTTGACTCCAGAGGAAGCTGCTGATTAATTGCCTCCAGTGATGTCATTCAGTGGCTAAGTTGCATTGTGGGTAATGTAGGCACCAGGCTTTGAAAAGCAGTCCACTGGTCTACATTACACTCCTGTAACACTGCTGAACTCATTATGGAGAGAAATCAATACATCAGAACCAGAGGTATCACCTTTTTTATTCCACGCATTCTCCTTCATTTTCAAAACTTGATGCCTATATTACCCGTAATGCAACTTAGCCACTGAGTGACATCACTGGAGGAGATTCGTCAGACTACATGCAGCTTCCTGTGGAGCCACAAAAGCATTTATACTTCTTTTCTATTTTTTCATAGTAGCGCTCCCCAAGATCTGCAAACACACTAATATGTGTAAAATTGGTGAAGTAACCCTTTAAATTCCAAGGAGAGGGAGACGCCTATGTAGACGACAATCTCTGTTTTCTTCTGTTTGAGCTTCAGATGATATAAAGAGAAGTGGGGGCGAGGAAAATAGCAGAGAGGAGGTTATCACATTACATAAACGTTATAAGCCTGCACAAACTGGATGTCTGCAGCGCTGCTGTGCATCACAGTCTGTGGTCCGAGCCACATTGGCCTACTTTCACCATTTCCTCCAACTTAGTTACAAAACTGAGCAAAACCTGAAGTTGTTTAGTTACATAACAAAAAGCTACCTTACAGGTTACATTGCTTTACCTCTGAAGCTCATAGAAGGTCACTTTATCTCACCCTTTAGTCATTTGGAACCATGATTGGTCACAGTGTGCACATGTTGCCAAATGTATTATTGCCAATTATTATTTAAGGATTATTTAAAAATTCACAAAGATGTGATAATGATCACTACACTTCTGGTGACAGAGAGGGAGACTAATGGCAAAGCTGCAGAGAGAATAAACGCTCAGGATGCTGTACTGGGTGTACTGAAAGTAATTTAAGGGGAAGTCTATTAACACCAGAGATCATCACGGGGTACCTGCTCACTCTTGGGTGGGTTGGGCATGATGGGAGGCGTTTCCTGCCTCCAGCCTGCTCTCGGGCAGTTCCTGCGCTCCCAGCTGTTGAGTGGAGGCACCGGCCGAGCGCAGTCCTGCACAGCCTCGCTTTCTGCACCAGCTGAAGCTGGACGCACACACGGACGGGATCTACACTTCAATTTTTTATAAAGTGCCTGCAAAAATGGAAAGATGAAGTCAGGTTTGGAATGAGCTAGAACAATAAAAACGCATAACTGAGCGAGCACGCCTACAACGACGAGGGGACTGACTGGTGCGCCTTGGCACCGGAGGGGAGCACCAAACTTCACCGAGCTGAGCATCAGTTCAGGTCAAAAGATCGGCTCTATGTAGGCATGTGTCCGTGGACTATTTTCTGTAGCGTGAATGTATAATCATCAACTTTCAGATTAAGGTGTGGAAAGCCTCCGCGTTGTGCTCGTCTCGCTCTCCCCAACCGTGCCAATGCTGGAATGGCTGGCGGCTCTGTGCTTTGTGATCCTGGTGGTCTTAATATGGCCAGGTTCAAAATATTTTGGCACCGAGAGCCAGACGGATGCGCTCCTTCAAGGACTGGGGATTTCACAACAGGCAGCGAAGGACATCGACGGTGTCCAGCCGGCCTGTGCGGGTGCCGGGACCGGTGATGTTAAAGCTCGCACCGTGGCGCTTATCTGCAAACCGTCCGCGCTGGCCAACTATCTCCTGAAGCACTGCAGGACTTTCAGTAATTACTCTCCGTGCGTCGGTTGGACGTGGAGGGCGAGCGCCTTCCTGCAAAGCGTGTACGAGGCGTGCTGGCCGTACGACAGCCCGGTCCAGTTTGTGCGGGACAACCTGCAGCTGAGCGATGACGGACTGGTGGCCTTGGACTGGGCAGTGCCATCCTACCAGAAAAGACGCAGGACCTCCAGTCACTCCACCAGTCCCGTCCTGCTCATCATCCCCAACTCTTTTGGGAAGATCACCAGAAATGTGTTGAAGGTAATCTGTGCGTTCTTGGATGAAATAATCAATTTGTAGAGGAGGTAGTACTTGATTAAAGGTGCAGTATGTAGTTTTGGGGATTTTAATTTAGAAGAGAAAGATATTCATTTGGTTGATTTTCATGACTGTCCTCAATGGACAACAATATTTCATACTGTTGAACTTTGTTTATTTGTGTTGGACCTTTCTGGTCTCAAACACTGTTCTGGGAACCTTATTCCCCCTCTGAGGATATATCAAAGAAATAATTCTGAATTTGTATTATTACCTATATTATATTATTATTATACTACATAGTGCACCTTGAACCATATATGAGTCATTTTCATGAAGAAACTGAACAGGAAGTCACACAAAATGTAAAAGTTTAGAGCTGCCGTGATCGATCGATTAGCTGTCATTTATTAAATTAATCGGCAGCCATTTTGATGATGATTTATTAAGAAAGAAAAAAAAAGCTACGTTTCTTTGATTCCAGCTTCTAAAATTAGACTATTGTCTGGTTTCTTTACTCTTCTACGACAGCAAACTAAATCTTTTTTGGTTGTGGACGAAACAAGACATTTCCGGACGTCATGTTGGGAATTGGGAAATAATAATTGACCTTTTGTTTGTACTTTCATGGACAACTATTGATTAACTAAGAAAATAACAGACGGATTAGGCTAATCGACAATTAAGATTGTCAATTAGATGCACCCCTACAGAGGTTCATAATAAAAACTCATTAAAAACAGTAGGTTAAGTCCTTAAATATACCAAAGAGATAAACTAAGCTAATCCACAAACCAAACAACCTTTATTAAGGTTTGAAACAGGAGTTTCTATCATGTGTGTAGACACTGACAGCATCATGTTGTTTCTGTATCATGACATATTCACAGAAACTCATTTGTATCCATTTCATTAACAATGGTCTTTGTTTCCTGAACTTTCCTGCTATGTGCCTCTAATCTGTGTCACAGCATAAAACAGCTTGAGAGGGTATTGTGTCCTCTCATTCATCGTCAGAAAAGAAGGTTTATATTTGTAGCTTCAGGGGCACATCAGCGTGTTACTGGGGCACCTTAAAGAGCCCAGTCTTGTACCTCTGGTGGCAATTTTGTATCTTAATTTAAGGTGACAAAATTGACCTTTTTAAAAAGGGTACATTTAGAAACATTGGTACATGTATGTACCACTCTGGCCCTCAAAGGGTACACATAGTTACCTTGAGGACTGTACCTCTCGATCTGAAATACATCACTTTTAAATTCAGAGGGTAGAAGAGCGAAGCAAAAAGATGCATATTTAATGCATGCACAATATTTGCAAGTATTCAACGAGTCAAAATAGAAGCCAGACATTCAATAATTTAAAAGAGACGTGGGAAGATGCCAATGCAAATCAACAATAGCCATTTGGGCAAATGCAATCGTGTTGGCTTAAGGCATGCCAAGCTCAGTTTGAAGAAAAAAGCAGCGCGGTAAAAAAGAAAAAAAAAAAAAAAGAGCAGATGCGGAGGCAACACCAGCCTTTCAACTGCTCTTTCAATACACTGACTGAGGTAATTGAGTGAGGGATTACAAAGCATCGCTTGACTCGAGGGGCCTGGGGAAGTGCAGCACGGCTCCACATGAATGCCCGTTGGCTCTCGCAGAGCTCTGGGCACCTGGCATCGTCCTAGCTCATTTCATTTCATACTAATAGCTCTGTGTGGAAATCCGTCACAGGCTTACTGTCGGCAACATGTCAGAAGTCACAACTCTGCAAGAAGTCTAACAAAACCAAATGTGTTTGACATAAATCTGGGGGTGAATAACTCCAGAGGATGACAGAAGAGAGGAGAAGAAGACAAAAATAGAGGGAAGACAGTGTTAAAACATTATAACTATGTGGTGACTTCAAGTCGCCCCCCCCTCAAAAAAAAAAAAAAAATGTTTTTGTATTTTTGTAATTGTCATATTGAGACAGATCTGTGCCTCATGCGTCATCAGAGTAGAGAGTATTTGTGAAGCTGTCAGCCAGTTACGCTTGGGAGGGCTGGAGGCTGAGGCACCACAAGGGATATACACCAATTAAGATTGCTCCTGTCACTGCTGAGATTCACTGTGTATAACCCAGTGTGTGTGTTTGTGTGTGTGTGTGTGTGTGTGTGTGTGTGTGTGTGTGTGTGTGTGTGTGTGTGTGTGTGTGTGTGTGTGTGAGGAAGAGATAAAAAAGAGCTTGTGTTTGCGTGGGCACACACACACATGGTTCTCTATCTGTGACACAGAGAAGAAACAGAGAGGGGGATGTAGACTCTTTTTGAAGTGTACACAGCACATTTCAGGAGCTCATGAATTTATGAATGAGCCATCTCTTCTTTAATCATTCATATTTTTACCTTCAGTTTGTCTCATGCTCCTTTGTTTCACGCAGTCTGCCATGATTCAGATGCATCTACATAGTGCTGCTTTAAAGAAGTATTTGAAAATGTCACGGCATAAAACCAACGATCTGTTGATCTTTGCAAATCCAGATGCAATAGTTGAACAATGGCATAACTGTCAGCGCTACAAAACAATATTTAAATAAAATCAAATTGTGGATTTGGAGAATAGTTACACCCCTATTAATCATATCTCCTGATCACTTCCAACTTTTTATCCTCAACATCAAAAAGACGTCACGCAAATGATGAAGCTGTGTTAAGACATGCAGGAATGAGTCCCATCTTCAGCGGCCCGTGATCACCGTTCAGAGCGGCGTGTTGATGAAAGGCCATGAATGTTCCTGGAAGCAGACATCCAGATGTTGCAGCCGTCTTGCCTCATATGATTTACGCACGTCACACTTTCCTGACAGAGCACGTTGATTTGTGGGCAGTTTTACTGTAACTTTTGTGACCTACTTACAGTCACAAGTGTTTCATTCAGAATGCTTTTGGCACTCGTTTACAAGATCAAGTATTTTTCATTCCTCATAGATAGGAGGTATGATACAATCTGGTCATTATGTGTAATTTACACTTCAACACTTAAATTATTGTTTTTCAGACCGTTGCTTTTTTACTTTCTGATTGCTGAGTGAGCAGCTTTTTCCAGATTCCTTGTGGGATAGGATGAAGGGTTGACGGTCATGGAAAGTTTTACCATTGATGGTCCAGATTAGATCATTGATAGAGGTAATGATAGCAGTAATACTTCATCAGCAGGGCATAAATGTACCAATATCTGTCTACTGCTGCTACCGTTGATCAAATACTTACTGCAATCACGTCACAGCTTTGACAGAGAACAATGACAATGAGCGCGCAAACGAGCTTCAGATCGAGTTTTCTGTCCTCTTATCTCTTTGTGAATTTTACAGTTTGGTGTCGACACAGCAGAGTGCACTCTAGTATCAGGACAGGGACTTATTTTTGGGGTGTTGGCTCTCAGTTTTTGAAATGGAACAATGATTATGTGTGTAAAGAGCTTATCTTAAGCTTTGAAGTTTGCAGCACCATTCAAAAAACAGCTGAAGTGTGTGGAGGGGACAGAAGGGGATTGGGAAGAAATTTTGGTTCAGACATTCGGCAAAATGTAAACCTGTGCCCCAGACTGTGTCCATTATCAGTGCTTATCCCTACAGGAGGCATCGGGATTTAGCATGGCTCGTGGGACAAAGGTATCATTTTTAACAGCCAGTACAATAGTATATACTCATTCACCTTAGAATATGGACAGAAAACCCCAGTATTGTGTTTCAGCTTTACCATGAGACAAATGTCATAAACCCTCCATGTGGAAATCTTTTCATGGAGGCTTGTGGAACAGGAGCTATAGCATGGAGAAAATGTCGGGACTGTGGCGTTATCTTTAATAATTCACAGCTTCCCACCCCTTTTCGAATGTATGTTGTGAAGCTTATCACTTTGAAATGGAGCCTAAAGGAATAAACTGCCTTGCAACTGCAGAATATATTTTATTCTGTCCATCATTTTGCCTGCCTTTGTAAGACTTCCCAGCACCCTGTATCCAGGGTGTCATCATATTTTAACTCACCACTCTTCTCCAGCACTGCTGCCATGCATGCTGGATGGAAGAACAGAAGAAAAAATGATTTTGCTCAATGCAAAAGACTGAAGAAACCACCTCTGCCTTTTTTATTCAGCTACATTTAGGGTTCACGTGATTTAGTTAAAAACAATGTTCTTGCATGGCTCATCAGCAGAGCAGTGAAAATATTAGAAGGGATTCAATGTATCTTTCATGCTGGGTGAGCCTGCATGGTAGAACATATCATGTTCCACAAGATTGTCACAAAAACAAACATATTCTCCCTTATTTGTAAAACACTGGCTGCACTCTTACATATATCTAACTCACTAGAGAAAATCTATTCCCTGGACATGTATCACTCAGTTGGAGAGTATTTAGGCAAACTATTGACCTGAATAGAGGACAGAGCATTGTAACGAGAGGCTTTGTTGCCTCTAAAAGGCTTTTAATCGAATAACATCCCTAATTTAACTTGATGTGCGGTCACACGTCCCAATGAAGCTGCTGAAGTTTGTTTAAAACCAGAAGCGGACTCGCAGATGGAGATCACACTATTGAATGTTGTTGAACTTGGGGCATCTTTATTTTTTTTGTCATTGTCTCAGCACAGAAGGTGAGGGGAGTAAACGCTGCCTCTTGCATGTGTGTATGAGAGCTGGCATGCTATCCAGTGTCTGGAGTCGCTGCTGAAGGAATTTGTCACAGAGCTGACAGTTTATCAGCTCTGGCAGGAAACTGCTGCACGAGCTGCTGTTGGGTTCTTGTACTGTTTCTGCAAAGTAGCTGTGATCTATCACACAATGTCAGTATAACATTTCAGGGAAAGTACTGCCAGGAACTTGCATAAATATGATCCATAAAAAAGATCATGTTACTATATTTCATTGTCATCGATATGAAAAAAATAGGAATAGTGTTTCCCTTGAGCTGTCGACATCAGTCATCGCAGTCGGCAGAAAATATGTCAGCAAATATGCGCTTCTGTAAACCACAGATATTTTTAACTGTATGTTTGATACGTTGAAATGTTTCTTTATGATTCAAGTTTATGTTTCTTGCGGCTCAGTCTTCAATTTTATGTTGCGACAACGCTGTGCTTATGGTCTGCTAAGGATTAGGCACAAAAACAAACTGTCCTGAAATCTTGCCAAAAACATCTGGATTTGGCTCCGCAAACACAGCTGGAAATTGTCTTGATATCCAGTGATTTCACACCTGCAAATGTTGACACTCTCTCTTGAACAGTGGTTTGCAAAATGTAAAATGCCAACATTTGATTCTCGCGACTGTCTCGCGTCAGTTTAATAATTTATCACATTGTCCCAAAAAGTCTTCCTCGATGGTCATGTGTCACTGCTTCACTTCCAAACAAAAAGTAGGTTTTTGTGACAAATGATATAACAGATCAGAGTGAGCTTTTCCAGACCAGATAACACTGTTAACAAAACCTTTATATGCCATCCTCAAGGTGTGTTTAGTATCTAACAGTGAGCAGTCCTTACTCAGCACTCACTGTGCCTGTTGTAGTGGCTGACTCACACAGTGAGTCACCACAAGTTTACACAGTGTTGCTGTATTAAAACCTGGCATGAGCAGGACAAAAATCCCTTTACACTCAGTTCACCTAATTTAATTTCAGCTGCAACATTCATCACTCAGCGCCGGCTCTCATTTGCAGTTTAAATTACAATATATATGATCGTGTCTCTCAATATCTTTGGAAATGAAACTGAACTCAATAATTCATATTCACTTGCAACTGCTCTCTTCCCCCTCCTCGAACAAGCTCCTCTTGAATCACAATGATTGGAAATGGTATCTATGGAATTAGTCAAGGAAGATTCAATGAATGATGTTCCGGTGTATTAGTTCTGCTCCGACGCTGCCTCGTCATGTATCTGGACGAAGCAAAGCCTCTTCTCATTCAGACGGCCCAGAAAGTGGCAGAAATGCTTCTGCAGTCTTTCTCAGCTGGTAAATATTTAATGCAGTGATTCTGCAGCTCTTCCTCGCCGGCATCTCTGCAGAGTGTACGCAGAATTTAACTCATACAAACCTGAGAGTTTATTTGCTCAGGATGTGTGTTTGTGACCACAAACGTTGATGCATTAAAAACCTCCTCAGTTGAGATGAAGCAGAGTGACACCGCACATTTAGAGGGAAGGCAAATCTTCTCCTGGTGTTTCCAGACACTGTAATGGATTTGTATAATTTATTCTAAAGGTAATTTACAGAGCTTTGACTGGAACAGCCTCTGCCTGGAGAGCTTTTCAGTGTAACGTATATATTAAACTGTCATTTCTGCTCTGCTCTCAATCAAAACTTCCTGTTCTTTATAGTTCACAATTTATGTATTTAGAAGCTAAGGCTTACGATGATTAATGTCTGGTGAGTACTTTTTGTAATGATAGAAATAGATATGTCACATGAGAATCTGTGATAATAATAATATCAATGCTAACAGTGATTCAGTGAATGAATTTATGTTTCCAGTACAAGAAGAAGTTATGTATTTAGTCTGCTCTTCGTACTTAAAAACACCATAACAGTCGCAAGGCCAGTAAGCAGTTTACTGTAAACATGCAGAGAATAAATAACCAGCGGAGCCATCAGCATTGAAGAGCCAGATCCTTGAGAGCCTTAGATGGTGAGGGAAAATGATGAAAATCATTTGTGCCTGAAAGATGAAAAGGCTTGTGGGGGAGCAGAACAGCCTTTTACAAAATTTAAAAGACACATATTCAATGATACCTGCTGTGTGAAATCAGCTTGATTTGTTATTCCCATCAGTTTTATGGAGCCAAACCCTGCATTTTGCAGTTTTGCACACAGATGTTCTTAACTTTAAGGATAGATCATTCTCCTTCATTCTCCACAGCATTTAAAGTATGAAAAAATGTTTTTGTGTGCTGAATAAAGCAAAAAGTCTTGCTAAGTTTACAACCTATGTTTATGACTATGAGTAAAAGTAAAGATATTGTGTTAAAATATTACTTTGGTTAAAATTAAAGTCACCCATACGAATAGTACTTCAGTAAAAATCAAGAATATCTGCAATTTAATGTACTCAAGTAGTCATTTTCTGGCAATAAATGTACTTTAAAGTAAACATAAAAAGTCATCTCTACATATATTTACACATATGTATACTTCGTTGGATCCAATATTCAGTATTTTTCAGATTATGAGAATCTGTTATCACAGAATATTGTCACATTTGTATCAAAATGCACACAATATTTCTCCCCACAGTGTAGATGACTAAAAGGGAAGACTTCCTGCCAGACATGAGATCACAGGTTTCCATACTGAAGTCCTTCTCTTCATGGACATCACCACAGGCAACGAGATTGTGCATAAGGCTTCAACAGTGTCAGAGAGTGACCTCAAATGCCAGGACAAGTGGCATCATCCTTATAGCTACAGATTAACTTCTCATATATCTGTCATTTACATGGTTGTGGTCACATATGGACTGTTGGATCAGCTGTTCGACATGTCATGGGCTAAAGCTGAGATAAACTCATTCACAGAGGAAAATAATTTGATATTTTTGTGGGACATAAGCAAGCAGACATTTTCAAGTTGAAAAGTTGAAGCCACCAAGAGAAGGCTTCTTCGGCCGTGTTTGCCACTCATGTTCTCTTGTTTGGGCTACGTTGTGAAGGCAGTATATATCTTGTGATGCATAACTCTTCATCTGTGCAACACTGTATCACTAAAGTAGCCTAATATTGAATATCCTTCCGACTAGAGTTGGCTCTTCAACTGTTTAAATCAGAAACAGGTGAAACTATAAGCATGTGATTCTCATGTGTTCTTTTTCAACCTACTCTGTATTATTTCTGTGTGCACTTAATCGTGTTTAAGCAGCACAATTAAAGGGAGCAACACTTAATCCTGTAGTTTTACTGCGTTCACACTTCCCGGAGCAGCTGGTTATTTATTTTTCCATACCATAAAAAGTAGCGCTGTACATTTTCAGGTGTGACAACTGCAAAGACATTTTTAGTGGGAAAAATGGAGACGTGTGATTCTGTTGTATTATAACCAAGAGACCAGGCCACGCTAGTTCCACCATGTGGCCTATTCAGAGAGGGACAAACAAATTATTTAGGTCTGTATTTAATGTAAAAGAGCTCCTAATCCATAACACGTTTTTGAAGACATGTACATCAAGACTTGGACATCCTTTTATTTATTTCCGTCTACCCTCTCTCTCTCTCCAGCTGTGTGAAATGGCGCTGTCCCATGGCTACCTCCCGGCAGTTTTCAACCGCCGCAGCCACAACGGCACCCCGCTCACCACCCTCAAGCTGCAGCAGTTCGGAGACCCCGCAGACCTGCGCGAGGCCGTGCGCTACATTCGCTACCGACAGCCTGCGGGGAGACTGTACGCCGTGAGCGAGAGCAGCGGGTCGGGCCTTCTCCTGTCTTACCTGGGGGAGTGTGGATCGTCCAGCTATGTGACGGCGGCTGTCTGCCTGTCGCCTCTGTTCCGCTGTCAGAGCTGGTTTGAGAACGGGCTGTGCTGGCCGCTGCAGTGGGCTTTGGTGCTCTACCAGAAGATATGTCTCAGCAGGTACGGGGGGGTATATCACCGGTGACTGGAAAGACACAAATGAACTTGGTAGGCTTTTAAAGGATAATTCTTAATAATTGAACTTGCGTTTACCCAAAAAAATCCTGAAATCTGAGAGCGCAGACACATCACACAACAAAATCTGACAGGCCAAATAAATCAGCAGGTTTAACAAGACTGGAAGCAAAACCGAATGCGAGAGCACTTGAAATGTCTGCAACAATCCCCCCTTGCACAAGAAAAATACATGCATGTACAACTACGGCAAGTAGGGTTGGTCAAAATTTAACCAGAAAGATGTTTAGCTAACCTGGGAGTTTGTTAAAAGCACCGACTACTAATCCCTCTTGTTATGTGTCTGCCGCTGAATACTTTCTAGTGACTTAGCTCAACAGATTGGTCAACAGTAGATTTCTGGGTGTAGATTTGCAGTGCATACAAATCTTTTTGGAAATTGGTGAATTCATTTAAGCTAATTTAATGAGTAAAAAAAATGAGTAAAACAAAGAAAAGAAAGAGATAAACAGCTTCTCTTCTTTCAGCTTACTCTGGGGAATAGCTTCATAAAGCTGCTGCATATGAAACAAGGAAAATGATTTTCTGTAAGCCAAAGTGGAGACACAGCTAGGGATGGTAAGAAAAACAGATGTGGGTACTCACCAATCATTTACTGGAAAGGCACAGACAATTAAGGGTACAATCAAGTTACTGTAGCAACAGATGGTCTGCTCAGTGTCAGGTCATCGATTCTGAGAGACATCGTGACCCAGGTGAAGTTTCTCAAATCAATGCCACAAGGAGAATATGAGACCCATGCAGCTCTTCAGAATTGATTTACTGGTTTTCTCTTGTTGTCTCTGTTTACTGTGTGTGTGTGTGTGTGTGCTCAAATGATATTCATAGGTACAAGACGGCGCTGGGTGAGACCATTCAAACAGACGCCCTGTTTTCCAGCTGCTCCTTGCGTATCCTGGAGGAGTCGTTGTTCTGTCAGACTGGACCTACAGCACCAACCGGGCCCGGCACTAGCAGCAGTGCTTCAGGTGCGTGGGATGCCTACTGGGAACGCAACGAACCCCTGAGAGATGTAGACGAAGTGGCTATTCCTGTTCTGTCCGTGTGCGCTCAGGATGACCCTATCCGTGGCGACACCCAATCCACGGTGCCCTTGGAGCTCTTTGAGACGAACCCACATTTTTTCCTCCTTCTAACTGACCGCGGAGGTCACTGTGGTTTCTCCACCCAGTCCGAGGGGAGCGCCGCTGGTGCGTTTGGTGCAGTCGGCTCTGCTGCTGTGCCAGGCGGTGGGGTTGGGAGCAGTGGTGTCAGCTGGAGCCACAAAGCTCTGCTGGAATTCTTCAGGGCGACCACAGACTTCTTCGCTGCAGAGGAGAGAGCGAAGCAGCTCGCCGCAAGGAGGAGGGGGCTGGGTGGAGGAGCAGGCGGGAGGGTTTTCCGCCACCGCAGCGTCAGTACATGTAAACGAATGCCAGCGTGTTCCCATAATATCCATGCCATTTACAATTGGCAGAGGTCCTATACACGATGAGGGAGCTTAATGGAAGTTAATGGACTACAATGATGCCTTCTGATAGTGTTTGGATTTGGGATGTGAAGACTCAGATTGTTCTGTGACACTCAGCTACGAAGTGTTAAACAAAACTACAGATGTGCAGAGGCTGTGAAGATCTGAGGGCATGGCATATTTTCAAGTGTTCATAAATCACAGCCATAAAACACAAGGACAAATAAATGATCATGACAGTCCACACGCTTGCACGCAGTTGTTATGTTTAACTGCTTAACGCTTGACACTAAACTCTCAAGATGGGTGGCTTTATATTTTTCTACAGACTGATACAAATCTCTTCACTGCCAGCTGTTAAAACTGAAGGATTCTCTCACTGTTTTGTCAACACACACATACATCTCCCCCCCTCCCCGACTTGAGACTAGAAGTCATGAGCTGACTAGTCTTCACAAGTTTATGATATTTTATTATTTTATATTTAATTAATTACATTTCTGGGCTGTGGGGTCGGTGCAGATGAAGCGGCAAAAGCGATTCTGAATGTGTCGAACAACCAGCAAGGAGACTGAACATTTTATTAAATTATTTCTACACAGTGTAACATCACACATGTAACGTTGTTCAAAACGTGGGAATAAATAACTTCACAAAAACAAATACTTGCAGAAAATATACGCCTGTCCTGACCCCACCTGAATCTGTCTTCTTCATCCCTGGAGTCGAAGTCCTAGTCAGGGCCGCTGTAAAATTAAATCGTCCATCTGATTTCTTTCTTTCTCTTGGGTCATGGTCCTGCCACTCGCCTGGCTTTGGTGATCATTCTTTAAAACGTCCTCCATCCGTCAGTCCAGCTCCTGTGTTGATGGTGTAAACATCAACACTCCCCACCGGCTACCTTCATGGCAAACTGAGCTAACTGGCAGCTACAGTTAGCAGCAGTTAGCAACATCCATGTTACAAAAGCAAAGCTCCGTGTTGCAAATGTCCCCCTGATACTTTGCTCCCAGGCGCACTCATCCATTAATGGAAACAGCCCTACATGTCACACAGTTTGCAGCCACGTTAGCTACAGTATGTTTGCAATCACAACTGCATGGTCATTTTGGATATTTGAAACCTGGACACTTAACTTTTGCGTCTTACTGTTATTCTTTGTATCACTGATAGGATATTTATTGGGGAGGGTTGAAAGTCTTGTGCCTAGAGTAGATTATCCAGAATTTGAAGTTAATTTGAGCTAAATGTCAAAAGAGTTTAATGAACTCATCCGATGGTTATTGCACAGATTGAAGAGAATTCATTGTGCATATTACTGAATGTTCTCTTCTGTATGGGGAAATGTCCTGACGCCCTGAATAGAGCACCACATGTGTGATTGCAATCACCTTTTAGAGTAACTTCTGTGTAATGAGGTTCTATTTTAATGAGCTTTGTGGCCGAAGGCGCTTTGTGAGGTTTCCGCTCTCATCGTTTAAAGCCCAGGATGTGAAGGTGGTGAAGATGTGACGGTGGCTGGTTTCGTACTGAGGAGGAGAGTCCCCGGAAATTCTTGTGTTTTAGGCTTATAAATTATACAAACTAAAATGATACAGAGTAATAAATATTGTGTGAAGTGTTTAAACGAGAAGCACTCGAGAGGGCAGCTCAGCAGGATAAAGCAGAGGTTCAGATTTTTGTCTTCTGTTGTTTCATAAAAAGCCTCCACCTGTTAAATGTGTAATTTTATGTGATGGAATCAAAATAATAAAATTAAATTGAATGAACCAAGATGGACAAACTGAGGATATACACTGTGTGCGCTTATCTTTCCACTACAGGTAAGTAAATATGATTAATAATATATCTTGGTCGCTATTTCTCATGATTTTTGCTCATAATCATCCTCGCTTTCAAAGCTCATCACGCTGAGGTTATGATCTTTGGTCTTGTCAAACCCCTGCTGAGTGAATACTCACAGACACTCCCTATTTTAGCACAGTCCCTGCAGCCATTCCATGCTGCATGTGTGTGTGTGTGTGTGACATTCACTGCAGTGCTTGTCCGCCCTGCTGAGTCTTATCCACTCAGACAGCTGGAACACAGCAGAGTACACACAGACACACACAAAATGTGTGCCCGCCGACCCACTGTCAACACGCATCCTCGCCAATACACATAAACACACACAGGGGTGTGCAGGAGCTGTCACACGTGCAGGATATTCTTATACACGCTCATTATCTGCAGGAAGATTCACAGTTCTGTACGAGACAGAAACTGCCTGTGACACACACACACACATTCACGTGACACGTGTAAATGACACTATTAATAAAGATAACGCTTTCATAAAAGTAACCTTAAGCGATGCAAAGACAGAATCTAGCTCATTATAAACTCAACAGGAATACAAAATGATTTTAAAATGTGATTTTGACACATTTTCAAAAATTATTACATTTCCCTTTCGGTGTTCAGTAGAAGCTGTACTGAGAGACAGAGTTGTTGTAGGAGGGACCCAACAAGCCATGATAATGACTCTGTAACTGTCAATAATTAAGTCATCATCAGTATTGCAACTGTGGGTGGAAGAGCAGCTGTGGCTTTAATGAATCCCTTTAATTATCAGGTTCTCTCTTGAAGAGATGTCTACATTAGAAGCAGAGGCCTTTCACTTCATGTGTAGGGTAGAGGAGCAGAAACAAGACCAGACAAGACTGACTGACTCAGCAAGGAAGGGGTTAAGATGTTGCACAGATGTCACCGAACAGACTACAGACATACATCGGAGCCATGAATGTGCCCATCGTATTTTTATGTAAGTGCATATGCTTTGTTACAACAGTATTTTCCTGTGCTTTGTAAAAGATGTTGTTTCAGAATGTCTGATAGACTTAAATAGACTACCATATACTATGTTGTTGGCAAGTACAACGAGTGTCACAAGGTGTGCTTTCTCCAATCCAATCGCCAAATAAATGTTGGCAATGTACGTTTCTGCAAACCAGGGATATGTTAAAACTTTCTTTGTTGCAACTTTCTGTTTCTTTCTGTTCTGTATTTTAATTGTATCTGGTGACAATGCTCTGCTTATGCTCTGGTTAGGTCTAGGCATAAAAGACACTTTGTTAGGGTTAGGAAAACATTAGGTTTTGGCTTAAAAGACCTGTTTTGGTCAGCACAAACACAGTTTGAAATTGTCCTAAGGTCTTCTTAAAATTACCCTGTGATGTCACTATTACAGATGTTGAAATGCTGTGGTCCCTCGTCAGGAATATCCAGTAGTTTGCCACAACAGTTGGAGACTTGTTGTAACCAAGTATCCAACTGTGGTCACTGGCTTGCCAGCCTTCTCGCCTGTAACTCCACTACCATCTCCTCCAGCCTCCAGATATGAAAGTCAGGTCACGTGAACGTAATGTGACATGTTTTGTAGGAATGTCAATATGGTGCGTAGCCTGTGACACGCACACGGGAACATATGAGTGGTTTGCAGAAACTGCCAACATGTTTTCTTGCTGCTTTCTGTTAATAACAGGCACATGAACGTGTCTATCCAACAAACAGCGCTCACACTTTGTATGCAAACATTTATGATTGAAACAACAAGCAATCTTTTGGCCATTCGTGCACTTTTAGCAGTGAATTCCCTTTTTACACTCGTATCCAGAAAATGCCTTTGGCTCTCTCTTACTTTGAATTTACCAGAACGAACAGTAAAACTCTGTGTAAAGTCTGTGTCTTTATTACTGGAAATAAATCTGGTCAGCACATGTTGAAAGAGAGCTGGACAGCAGGGGTACCATGCTAGAAAATTGCTTTTTTACAACCCATCGTGGTTTACTGTTGACGTTAAGTCTCATAACAAATGTCCAAAAGTAGACACCGTTTCCTTGCAATAAACGTCGGCTTTCATTGGCCACGAGCGAATTAAGCCATTAAGATTGAATTGCCCTTTCCCACTTTGCTTATTCAATTCAGACCCAATAGTCTGCCTCAGTGATCAGGGACTGATTTAATTAAAAAGACTGATATTTAATTAACAAAGAACCTGACATTCACATCACTTTGATTATACGAAATCATAGGGTCTGTAGATTGAGGCACACACTCTGATTGGGATTTATTGAAGACAATATGTTTGTGACGTCTCAGAAATACACAATGGTTCCTGCATTAGAATCCTCATGGAAGTAAAAAGGTGAAAATAAGGGATTGAGACATATAGACAGTAATTGTACAATAAAAATTATATGCATTCAGTATGAATGCATATAAACAAGATACAAACAAGATTAAGAGTTGACAATATATAAACAACTTGTATCGATTGTTTTCCAGTGTTTTTATAACAGTAGCTGTTGTAGAGTATTTCATTTTTGAAAAAAGAAATAACATTCTTAATCTTATAAATGAAAAGTGGATTTCATAAGCAATGAAACAGAAACAGTTGCAATATTTTGGGAAATACGGCAGTTCGTTTTCATGCCGAAGATTAGATGAAGTGAAAAAAAGACAATCTGTGGTTTTTCTGTGGAACAATTTTAGTTGAAAACACTCATGACATCTATGTATTGTGTTGCAGAAATATCTACTACTGAAGTTAGCATGCTAACCAGTGAGCCCCATCCTGTTCTGGTCCAAAGCTCCTGTTCTAGCTATGTTAACACCAACACTCGCTTGGTCCCTGAGCTTCCAGTCTGGATTACTAGCTGCACGGCTAACTGAGCTAACTAGCTAATGGCAGCTACAGTTAGCGGTGACTTGAGTGATATACTGACCCTTCATATGTATGTAGTATGAATTTGACAGATGGCCAATTCTTGCATATTGCACCTTTAAGGGAAATGTATGTAAGAGACTGTTTTTGTAGCTGGGTGCAGAACCTTCTGCTGGTTGTCTGGCAACCTCATGGTGATAGCAGGTGTCCAGGATGCGTCTGTCCACAGTCAACAAACAGCTCCCAAGAATTTGCTGTTTTTACACTTCAGTTTTTGTACATGATAAACAAACATTTATATAAAGTTTCATGAGCTTTAGAAGTGCTGGTAGGCACATTTTGTGACCTTTGGACAGAGCCAGACTAGCTGTCTCCCCATGTTTCCAGTCAGTGTGCTAAGCTAAGCAAACTTTGCTGTAGCTTACTATTTAGAATACACAGCATGAGAGAGGTATCAGTTTTCTCATCGAGGTCTTGGCAGGAAAGCAAATACATCTACAGCATTTCCCAAAATACACTTTCAACTATTCCCCTGAGGCATTTCTGTACTGTAAGACTGTTATGTAGATAAACTTTGGGTTTAAGGACAATAATGCCACCAAAAGTTTACATACAGTCTATGATGATAAATGACTCCTGAGGTTTAGAAAGTGTATCCATTTTTTTAGCACTGAATCACTCTACCCAAAATCAACATTAAATCAGTTCAGGATCAAGAAGGAGCAACAAAACACTGACATCTGGTCAGGGCAGTAAATTAATCATGAGAATGTCTGTTTTTGGACTCCTCCAGGTTTTAATAGCCGGTGTGGGCAAAGCTTTTACGTGTCTGTTTCACAGAAAATAGCAGTCATGCCTGAGATTATGTAAAGTCATTTAAGAGATTTTTTAGTTAGAAGCATGACGTTATCAGAGTCTCGTCGGAGCCAAGACAACTAAATGTGATCAGAGAGGACTCAGCGACCAACAGGCCAACAAAAATACAAAACAGATGTTTAGGTTTGGGTCGCTGACACTCTAATTGTACTTGGTTTGGATGCTAATCAAGAAGTGAGCAATAAGAGTGTTTTGGTGTTTCTTCGTTGGCTCTGCTTCTCTGTAAGGATCCAAAAGAGTCATACTGTGCACAAGCTGTGATTATACCTCTTGTCTCCCTGGTGTTTACATGTGTGAATAACAGCAGAGATAGTGTGTGGACAGATAAAACAGGGACAAACATTTAGTCCTTCCTGCCCTTAGCTTCTGAATCTTCTGCTTGAAATGTTTTAAGCACTGTATGACTTTCAGTTTTCTGTTTATTCAGTTTATCTCAGGCTCTGATGTTAGAGTGCCAAGAGGACTTAAGAAGATTGATATTGTGGTCTAAAATAAATCCTGAAACTTAATGATGACATTTGAAATTCAGCAGGGAGGTGGCATCGTCTATTCCTACATGAAAAAACTAGACTAAGTCTGCCACAAATTGACCACAAGAGGTCGAGTCAGAAGCATGCTTACTTACCCTATGCCCCACGTAGCAGGCTCTGAGAAATGAACATAATAAAATGCACTTTGAATTTGGAAATATAACAGACATAGAGTAACTCTCCAGCCTAATTTTTCCAGCCTAGTCACCAGAATAAAATGTTGGCATTTATCATTTCTGCAAACCACTAATACATTCATATTTGTACTTGCCATACGTACTATATTGACATTTGTACAATATCATGTCCACATCAGAGATACGCTGCCAAGCCAGTGACAGCAATTCAAGACTGTTTCAACAAGTGTGAAACCACTGGATATTTTTGATGAGGGAACACGGCATTTCAACATTTATAAGCACGACACTGGATATTTTTAGGGAGACCTCAGTGCAAAGTCCAGCCATGTTTGTGGCGACCAAAGCAGCTATCTTCAGCCAAAACCTGATCTTTTCTTGACCCTAACTAAGTAGTTTTTGTGCTGAAACCGAGCCAGACCATAAACGCAACGTAAAATTGCCAATGCTTTGGTAATATTGGTGTTGGGCCATTCATGCTAGAAAGGCAAATTTGAATCAAACTCAATTAAAGAGTGCTGCATTTAGTGCTTTTAAACCCTCACTCTTTAACTAGACATGGAACAAGTTGTTTGCATGAGCAATCTTTTATGAAATGTACAGCTGTGAAATATTTAAAATACACCTGCAGTATTTCTAAAGCATGACACGGTTATGTCACAGTAGGGTTATCAAGTGAGCATGTCCCATTTTGTTTCAATTAATTAGACTTGACTGCCTGAACATCCAGGGCTCAAATTGTCCCCTAAGCTGTTCAGAAAGCTTTATTACCTCTGATTATACAAGTCAAAGTCTATCTGATTTTTGTTTAATGTTATATCACATGTATCTGTTGGGTCAGGCATTAATTTTGGATGTCTGTGAGAGCTATTAACTTCTTCATGTTTTCAATTTTGTTCACTTAATGAATTTTTCAAGTACAGCTATGGAGAAAAACACACGTCACAACATCCCACTGAAACGTACCTTGATCAGGGGCACCATCTTGTGGCTGTTGAGGGGAAAAGGGTGGATCTTTATGAGGAGGGTGTGAGTGTTCAATTTGCAAACTTTATTGTAATACTAAATCAAAAAAACAAAATATTGAGATTTCCTTTGTAACCAAAATAATCGTTTCTTCGTATTTGTCCAAATTTGTCATCAATTTAATACGTATCAGTTATTTTAGTTGAGGGTATGTACAGTATTAAACAAAAATAAGACTGTGACAGTATTTTTATTGGGATCATGAATCTCACCTAAACAAAATAAAAAATAATTTGTTTAATCAGCCTTTACTTTATGACAGCAAGTTTTAACACAAGAAAAAGTTAACTTAGGAAAAAATTTGACTTAGAAAATACATTTTGCTTGCAAAGTAATAAAGTGGTATGGGGAGCAAAATGTGAAGTAAACTACTGTCAAGAGAAGTAAACAGTCTGTTGGCAATAACAGGAACTAAAACCACTGCAGAGCTCTGATCACATCATCATTCACTGCAGCTTTACAACCGCAACCCTTTAAATATTGTATGTGTGCCTGCTTCCCTGTGACCTGGTTTTACAACGATGCCTTTATCAAGATCACTCGACCTACTTGCCCATCCAAATTACCCAACGACGTCATCTGACGTGGCCATGGAGACCTCCCGTTCTGCTGCATCGGCGGCCAGCAGATGGTAGCATCAACGAGGTTTCCGCCTGGAATGTTCCACGCTCCTACTTCTCCAGGGGTTGACTCTGCTCTGACAGACACAATGACGCAGCTATCTCTGCTTTTGGCTTGGAAACTGTCTCTGTATATTTAGCACCCTCCCTGTTTAAAATTAGAGCTCAGCACATGGGGAATAAATTAAGCTGGCAGTTTAAATAGATATCTGCCGAGTCACACAAATTGGCCCCGACACACATATGTCCATTAATGCTGTGGGGATGTTCAACTTTCTGGGAACCTGAAGCATTTGACTGAGGTTTGAATCTGTTGCATATTCAATATTGATCCTCACTCATACCTTGGAGGAAACAACAGATCATCTTTCATTCACGTTCATGAAATGTGTCACAAAGGTTACTTTATGTCGCCTGACTCCATAGAGGAGAGATGTGAACACACTTTTCATGGTGTGCTGGTTAGGTTTAACTAGTTGCAGTGACTGGTTGAAAACAGACTTTATTTGCCCACAAGACTCACTTGTATCTTTCAACTCTACAAATAATAGAAAAGTTACAGGTGAGCGGTATTTGTCTATAGTAGTGTGCATGAAAAGGACTAGTTAAGTTCTTAAAGGAACAGTTAACCCAAAAATGAAAATGAAGACACTAACTACTCAGCCCCATGTCGATGGAAAGGCAGGTTAAGTTAAATAATTCACAAAACATTAGAGCTTGAGCTTCACAGCAAAACAGCGTTGCAGCATTCTTCATTAACAACTGAAGCAGATGGGGATTTGTTTTGAAATGTAAAAATACCAACCCAAAAATTGTTTGAATGGCTCCATACAGCTCGTCCAGCGTGATTCACATCTCTGGAAGCCTCAACATCCTAAATCGGTTTGAAAAGATGTTATTTACACACCTTTCAAAGCAGCAATCTTAACTGTAGCTGCTGAGCTAAAGCGTCAGCATGAGCTCGACCGTGCATCGACGGTGTGAATAAAGTCTTTTAAAATGATTTTGGGAGCCATTTTGTTTTTGTTTTTTCCAGAAACTTCACCCAACTTTCCGTCAGCAGGGAGGAGAGTAGATAATTCCCGAACTTTCACTTTTGGGTGAACTTATCCTTTAAGTCGTCTTTTAGTATTTCTTCTGTTTTCATTTTCAGAAGTACTTAAGTACGTAAGAAGTACGTAAATAAATACCAAAGTATTGTGTAAGCCATTATTTTCTTTGCAACTCGTATAGTAGTGGGACATGTGTTCTCCATGCGCTTAGCATCAGCTCACATGAACTGTGTACCTTGTGTACCATGTGGTTGGACTCTGAGCCTCTGTGTGGGTGCTCACCTTGGATTGTGGCCAGCCTGATAGTAGCATTATATCCTGCTTAACCTCAATTTAATGCTGAAACTTATTAGCAATGAGATCTCATTAAATAACCCTAAAATAGAATCTTGCATTTGACGTGTTTGTGCAGGTAATGATTACACAACCACACCTCACTAAATGTTATCTGAAAGACCAAAAAGGCATTTTGACACAGATAACTCATTTTCTCTCCGCGTTTGGTCCACAAATCAATAAAGAATTGATGTCCCAATCAGTGATCATGAGCCACATGTGGTGTGCAGAATCTTAAAGTGCAAAAGCAGGATTCGGTCAATGAGAACCTGGACAGCTCCATTTAACAAGAACAAAAATCACGCTGAGTTGCCGTGATTTGGCATTTGTGGGAGAAAGAATGTCTCACAAACAAGGATATAATTCAAGTGTCAGTGCAAGGCATGAGAGGAAAGAATGCATTTTCTCCATAGAGTCACAAAACAAGTAAGTAATGAAACCAACATATGAAACAATCATAAATACAATGTAGTTTTACAATAAGTGCATTCAAAAAAAGCCTTTTCTGCTCTCCGTGTGCCGGGCTTTAACAGGAGCTGACTGGTAAGCTTTCAGCTTTAGTAGATTAAATGTAAGTGTAAATCTGAACTGATCAACTGGTTAATTCCAAGGTCATCAGAAAGTATGAGGAAACCGCCGGTGTTGAGATAACACAAAGCAAATGTCCCAGTTTTTTTTTGGTAACCTTGGAAATTTGAACAAAGACTTAACTGGATACACTATTGTTCTGTTTCATACTGAATGTTCTTGTAAATGTGATATCATCTGCAGTCTTGTTGCTCTTTTCTCTTGACTTGTGGAAGTGTCTGTCAACGCACTGGACTCAAAAGCTCAGGTTTCTAAATTTGATCCAAAGGGAGAAATATAGTTGTGCAGTGTAATATTACCACAAACTGGAGACCAGCTGAAAAGTCTACATTTTCCAAGCTATTGAACTTGCACAGTACATTTGTATTTTGTGACGTCAATAAGACTTCACTGCTCATGTGACTCAGTGGGTTTTGAGTCGTACTTCCAAAGTGGAGTGGGAATGAGGTCAGGGCAACTTAAGATACTTCATTGTACAAATTAGTTTTAAAGGTCATACTGATAACAATTTAACGTAGACAAATCTTTTTTTTTTTAAATAACACATCTACAGAGAGAGAGGTGCAAATAGAAGCACCTCTTTTCCTTAGAAACATTATAATGATTGTGAGTCAATAATTTCAAATGTTTGTTGGCTCCAAAATTATCGTTTTGAAATATGACAGTTGGTTCCAGCTTCAAACAAGGTTTGTGAGCCAATTATATAAAGCCGTTGGCATCAACAGTCTTGGTAGTTGCCAGTTCGTGGGTGGGGGAAGCGTAAGAATGGCTGATTTCTACCTACAGTTTGCGCCCATCATACTGTCGTAATGTTAGCTTTGTGAGCATTAGCAAGCGTTAGCAACATTAACATTTACAATGTTGGTGTTAGCTGCCGATAGTGTCAGCAACATTAATCTTTGCTAGCTAGATTTCAATTTGTGGCAAACTACAGAGCAGCTAGCTCATTTTTCCAGTTTTAATTTTATGACTTTTTAGTTCCGGATGCAGAAAATGCTGATTTTCTTGCTGATGGTCTTGTTTGCCTATGTAGGTCATATACAGGCATCAGTATTAGATCGAGACTGTTTCATAACAAGTTGAATACTCCTTCTAGTATGTTTAAGCAGAGAAACATTGTCTGAGTTACAAGAGGTAACAGAAACTCAGATATTTCCTGATAGCAATGACAAAATAAATGAATTTTTGCTCCAAATGCATCACATGAAAACCAGTCCAAACCCCGAAATCTTGAACTAAGAGGTCTTTGCAGTAGAGTCCCACAGTGTTATTATGCAAATACTATCAACCCTCCCTCCCCTCCCCTCTTCCAAGTAAAAGTATTTCAAAATTGCTAAACATTTATTTAAGCACCCGTAAAAGTCAACATGCTGAAAACTGTTTTCAACAAGCCTGATTCCCGCTCCACAATTTTCCTGTCACTCACACCACAAGTGACGTTCGACTATCTCGGATTCAGGCTGCAAGTATTTGTGGCTAGCCTGCAGCAAATTCCTTAACTGTCACATTACATGGGTTGTACAGGGTGTGGCCATTTTCTGCTGCAGAGGAGCAGTTCGGCTTACCAACAGCTAATGTGTGCTAGTTTTATTCTTGTTGGGCCTGAAAGGCACAAGAGAAGGAGACACAAGAGAAGGACACAAGGGCGAGATAGGTCTGGACAATGACAGTCATGTTGCTTGTCAGCGTCCACCGCTGCGAGAATGTGTGCATCTCTGTCTGCACATGTGTATGCATGTCCTTTTCTCTGAAAGATGAGGTTGCTGGTAGGTAACCACCTCTCCTTCGGGCTAAATTAGAGTCAGCTAACACTCGAAGAGATAATGCAACATGACAGTCAGCCTGGTCTGCCCAACTGTGTCTGCACAGTCTAAACCCTGTAAACTAAAACCAAAGCGTCTCTGAAGACAAGAGTCGCCTGCACGCTGGGTCAACCCTGGTTTATTTTGTCTCAGTTTCATGGAAATTAAACAAAGTGGCTCTTGTGACATATTTATCGCTGCAATGACTGTCATGTGCTGTCACTGATGCTGTAGTGTACAGTTTTATTGTATAATTAGGAAACAAGGCTCATTATAGAGCTTTCTCACGCAGCAGCTGCAGTCGGACGAGAGTTTAAACAGCTCAGCTTGAAGATCTATGTCAAACCTCTCTCTCATTTGTATTCTCACTCTCATTCCCTCCGCCTGTAACGCTATCCTGTTTTCGCTTTTTCTCTCTCCGTGTGCAACCCGCGGAGTCTTGTGCAAGGCGGTATGCTGTATGACAGAGCAGCGGTAGATGAGGGCCAGATAGCAGCAGGTGGGCTACCGGGGCGCAGCAGGGCTCATCTTTCCCCCTCATCTGCAGCGCACCAGTCCGGTACAGCGTGACCCTACAGTACCTTAATCTCCGGAGGACTCAGAGGACTCTCTCTTTTTTCATTCTCTGTTTCTATCATCTTGTGTCTCCAAGATGCAGACAGACAGAGAAGCACACACGTCTCACAGTGCAGCAGCGAGGGCAGGGCCTTTGTCCCGGGCAGCCGGTTTGTTCTTGTTCTGCTGTGTTTTACAGTACAGGCTTACATAAGCAAACAGCCCCATGAGCAGCTGCTTTCAAAATGGACTCCAGGATGCAGTCTCAAGCACACACAAACACACATACATGTTGGCATCTGTCTCGAGATGCTCATAAACTGTACACACACAAAACAAAAGCCTCTTCCTTAGATATTTTCGCAGGCTGTCATATCAGCGTGCGCGATAGCAAGGCGTCACCGGAGGATGTTTCTTTGCCCTTGGTGGCTGTCTGACGAGGGCCGCAGATGGGGACTGAAGGGGAGGGGGAGACAGAGATGGGGAGTGAGTGAGGGAGAAGGAGAGAGGGGAAGGAAAGTGGAAAGAGTGAGGAGGCGAGGCAGGGAGGGAAAAGTAGAAATGGAGGAAGGAGTGGAAGAGAGAAGCACGAGCAAGGAAGGCAGCGTAAGGAATAAGAGGATGTGAGGACGACCGAGAGGCTGGACAAGAGAGATGAGAGGAGTTTCTGTGTGTGTGTCAGCTGTGTTTGTGTGTGCATTCACGTGCAGAGGAAGCCTCCCTGGAAAAATACCAGCCCTCTTTCTCACTTCCCTCACTCATGTGTCTCATCACAGTCCATTTGGCTGTCCTGCTACACACCCGGCCGCCTCCACCGCCACCCTGGTGGTGGCACCCTGCCCTTCTCCTCTGCCCCGAGTCTTTCATTCCTCTCATTCTTCTGCTTCTCCCTCCCGGTTCCCTTCTTTTCTTTCATGCTTCAGCCATTGGAGTGAAAAAAAGAAAACGCCTGAAGATGTCACTGTTCTTAATTTGCATTCCTGTGAGTTTTGGCTCTGAATGTGAACCATTTGTGTTCCTGGGAATTTTGCAGCCTGTACCTGTGAAGTGCAGAAAGTTACATTTGATCACTTTCAACAACTTTAAAAAAATCTCTAAACCATGACAACCATAGTGACTTTAGCCTGCTTGGGCTGGAAAGACAAGAGAGATCTTTGCATTTAAGTTACTGTAGGTTCAAAAAGATCTTGCTTGATCAGGCCTCAAACTACAGAACGTGTCCATATAACATTTTCCAAACTTCACATTCGACTTTAACTTGGATGTTGAAAAGATCTGATTCAATTCAAACATTAGATTTGAGAAGTACAATCCCTCTTGTCTGTTTCCGGGGAGAGAAACAAGCCATTGACTGATAGTTAGGTTTATTATAAAACATGAATAAAAGAGATGGTTCTGCAGTCTGATTGGTACCTCGTGCTCAAGCTAGTGAATAACTGGCTATTTATAGAAGCAGGAAGCGAGCTTCTGATGAGTCACTGCTACTTCCTAAAGAATCAACAGCAGGCCCAGTGCAACTCAGACATCTAATTACCTACATACTGTACCGGAGCAAGCAGATGACTGAGACATAGAATAAATACACAAAAAATTCAACATGAAGAGAATTAGAAGAACGCCGTATAAATTCAAGTCAATTTTTCTGTCAAGATGACTAACGATTACAGCCCGGAGCTTCGAGTGTTATGTTGCCTCGGGTTACCTGGTCTAAGGTTCAAAATGAATCAAGTTGTCAAGTATAGGGCGTTGTGCACCTTTCAGGCCACATATGTGGAAGTGAAGCAGTATGCTTTCACCTAATGATATGAAAATACCTGTGGGTCTCTTATCTGTGATAACTCTGCTATCTGTGGATTATTTTCAGTATATCAAAATCATTCCAACTTCCTCATACATACCTATATATATTGTGTATCTATCATGACATTAGCAGAAACAGGACACAAAGAAGCGACGTTAAAAATATTTCAATCAAAATGCAAAGTAATTACTTACAATGATTGACACTGAAATTGTTCTGACAATCAAACTGCAGCAGCGAGTGTTGACAAAGTCAGCCAGGAATAGTTTCCAAAGGGTAACATGCTAATTGGCACTGAGTCTTCTATCATAAGGCTGATTTATAGTCGCACATAAGCTCTATGCGGAGCCTACGCTATAATCTACGCAAGTGGCAGCTGTGTGAGCATTCATGCATGTGCACTGGTGTGCTAGCGAAGTGCTGGAACTGACTGGCAGCTGTAGACTACTTTCCCCAGTGTGTTTACTGGGGAAAACACTTGTGACAATCCTCTGTATTAGCAGCACCGCTAATCACTGGAGGACAAGCCGCGTGTACAACGGTAAAACGCGAGGCTAATCACTTGCGCATCTAGATTACATACAAAGTCAATGAAAAGACACAAATAGACCGAATTAATCTTTATGAATCTTCACAAATTTGTGTTTAAATTGCTCCGGGTGGCGCGAACGATTTGCGTGAGTTGAAAATATTGAACTCAAGCGAGGATTTCGCGTGACACTGTGTCCCGAAAGCTTATCGCCTTTGCCATTCACACTGACGTCATGATGTTAACGTCACTGATATACGGATATTCATGAACAGCTATGGAGGAGAGGATAATAATCACTCATCTTTGCCATTTGCGGACACCCAGTTTGTTTGCTTGTCGTGGACCTGACAAAGCAGGAATTCAGGATTTTTACAAGGTGGCATTATGATGTTATTTACACATCCTTTTGATCCAATCATGCAGTCAGATCACAGTAAACTTTGTCTTGGGTTCTTACCAATGTGGTAAAACAGATTGATTCAGTCCATGTCTACTTGTTGGTCACAGTTACTTTTTATTGATTTTAACACTCCTATTATTAATCTGCCACTCACCAGAGACAGATGGACAGGCGCTCCGCAGCTCAGCACTGGGCACCGGTCAGCCTCAAGTAAGACTGGAAGCTGCATTCATCCAGACGGTGAAAATCACAGAATTAAGAATCCTGCAATCAAATTAACGTGTGTAATGCATGGCCAATCTTTTCTTTGCGTTTGGTCTGCACGCACCATTAGACTTAAGAGTGTGAGCAGTGGCGGCAGTATCTTCAAGTGTAGACCCGGTACGTGTTTAACTTACAAAAGTATCAGTAGAAAGGAATACTTTATCATTTTTGGCCAGCACTAGTCATGAAAGGCAGTGAAATGCCTGGACTAGCTTGTTATAGTTACTCCTCTGAGAGTAATTGAGGTTTCTCAGCACAGTAACCACTCGTCACTCAGCTGCTGAGGGTACACCGACCCACAAGATTCAGAGGCACTTGTGTGGAAGAAGTTTTAGTGAAACAAACACTTAAATAGGACACCTGTGGTGGCCTAATCAGCTTACTGTAATGCGAAGTCAGACAGGTTAATGTAGCAGGAAACCACGATGGGGTTCACCTCACTAAACCTCAGTCTCACTGTAATGCTGTCTGATTGTTCGCTTTAAGAACATCACACAATTTGGCAGAAACAATGCAGTGTGCAAGCTGCTGCTCCTATGTGTGTGTGTGTGTGTTGCCGAAACACATATACACAAACCACACATCTCCCTTCTCTCCTGAAGGCACAACAAGGTAATGTTGTGTATAGAAACACCTGTTAGTCACCCAACACCTTGAACACAACCTCAGAAAACTGGACAAACAAAAGCTGAAGAAAGTACCACATTCATCGCTACATATTAATCCTTATTAGTTGGACATGTTACTTGAGAAATAGAAAAAATTATGGGAAAAAATTGTACTATTGCATTAATTACTCTAAAAACAAACAAAAGTTGTAAACTACACTTGTTATTCATTAGTATTACTAAGTAACTCTATTCTGTATGTAACACGTGTTGTGATTTAGCAAACATCCAGCCTATGGTCATGTAGTCTGACTCACCGAATGTAGACTGTTTGTATAAGCCTGCCATTGGGCAATTATTTTAGGCAGCATTCTCCTTCCTTCTGCTATCTGTATGCTACTGTTTTCCAAATCCCCGTCCCCACAAGAGAAAACCAGGATAACCTCCAAGCTACCAACCTACACACTAAAAACAACAAGTTACCCTGACATTGAATTGGTCTCTAACAATACAAACCTAAACAAGCTCGCTAGAATTTTCCCCCATACCAGAATGATAACTGGTGCAGCCTGACCCTTCTCCTGAGCTGACACAGTGCTGTGGGTCGAGCTATGCAAGACTAATGGTCATGAGGTATTAACATTTGTGACCGCAAGTTAAAACCACATTCCTGTGATTTGACTTGGAGATATCTTGCATTTATGCCAAAATATCACCCACTTGGCGAAAACTAGAGCAAAATGGTTGCCACCATCACTGGCATCTAAATAAAACATTTGCTCAATCGTTTCAACTACTTAAAACGCGTTTTCCACAATTTGTATCTGCCGCAAAAATAAGCTGCTAACTTTTTTTTACCTGAAAATAACAGCTTCAAATTATGTTGATGGTACAGTATCTGAATGGTGTCTCTGTCACTTGTTTCTGCACTACATAACTTCAGTGAGAGGGAAGGATCACAGCGTTACATACATGTTTCAACACATAACATTGTTATGATGTACTGAGTTTTGTTTGTAGTTAGCACCTACATTACGTCTGACAAATTGTTACCTGGGATTTGTGTTTACAACCGTGGTGTTGCACTCAGAAACTGTGGGGGGCGCCAAATCGCACAAAATGTCAATTTCTACATAATGTTGCATCAAGCTATTTAAATGATGTGACATAAAGTGAGCAAGGGGGATAATTGTGTCAAATGCATGAATGTCCTGAGAAACAACCACAACAACCTCCAAGCAAACAACCTACATGCTGAAAATAGCAGGTTGCCCTTACTCTAACCTGGTCGCTAACGGTACGAACCTAGCAGTCGTTAACTTTTCTTTGAGATTATCGGTGCGGCCCCATTGAGTGGATGTGAGCAGTTCGGGAGGTTTAAGACTGGATCGCAATATACAATGTATAGCTTGATATTTTGAAATCTTCTCAAAAGCACTTAATAAATGTTAGGACTGGGCGACAAAATCAAATATCACAGTATTTTTGACCAAATAGGCTCTGCTTCGATATCGATATTGCAACAATATTGTAGGGACTGGTACTTTTACAAAATACTAACACAATGAGATGTATGAGATATAATCATTGTTAAATATAATGACTCAGTGGGTAAAGGCAAGTATTAGAACAAGTAGAGCAGTCTGGTAAGAAAGTGACATCACTTTATTGTAATGCAGCAATTAAAACCAGGAAAACACTCATGCCATATCACAATATATCGTTATCAAAAATCTCAGATGATATATAGTTTCATATCATGATAACAATATATATTGTATATATTGCCCAGCCTTAGAAGAGTGTAACGGGGAAAATCGTGCGTAAACACCTGTGGTCTGAGCCCATCTTAAGAGAGCAACAAGTTGGCCCTTAAAGGTCCAGTTTGCAAGAAAGTTGTCTCATTCCCAACTCGTCAAATACTGACGCTTTGGGATTGTAGGTCGGGTCATCTGACATTATTAACTTTGATGTACAATCTCTACTAATGGCCATAGTACAAGATCTTGAAAAAAGCAACCCCAATTACATATAAAATGTCGCAAAATAATGCATAACTCTGATTATTGGCTTGCAGTTGGAGGAGAGACATTCTGCCAAAGCATGAAGCCATAACACTGTATCTGTATGGTATACCATACAAAGTCAGACATTTTCCGTGACCACCCCTGTAAGCGTTATGTCATTTGTCCGAGTAAAAACTACTGCTCAGCCACCAGCTATTCCCCGTGTGTGTCATTCGTTCTGTCTGGGTGCAAGTCTGGGCACGTCACAGAAAGCCCTGACCCACCCAAGTCTGGATCTCACTGCCTACATGACTGCTTCCCTGAAGGGTGTGAAGGGGTAGAGAGGGGTTTGGGCTAACGGAGGGAGACTTGGTGGGAAGAGGAGATGGACGGCAGGAGGGGAGAGGAGAGGAGGGGAGGGATCTCGGGAGGAAGGGAAAATGTGGGTCAACACAGTCAAAGCCCTGTCACATGTTCCAGTCAGCTGGAATCTCGCCTCTAGTCCAAACCAGAATGTTATGTAAGAGGTTATTGATCCGTGAGAGTGCATGTCGGAAAACGGAGTGCCAGTTGGGGCTGAGGCATCTCGCTGGTCTGTCTGCCGCAATGCTGTCACATGGTGTCACAGCATGGAAAGCAGACATGCTGGGGTATCGCTGGAGGTGCCCAACCAACTGGCACAAACCGATCCAATGAGTGTGAGATTTTGAGTTAAAATGAAACAAAGAGATTCAGACGATATTAATATTTAACCTGCTGGTGTGAAATAGCAAGCCCTGGCACTGTGATACTGAGGAAAAGAAAGTGCCTGAGAGTGGCCTGTCAGCTCTAATAGCTACCACTTGTCACTAACACGTCTTCTCTCAAAGTCTCCCTGTTGGAGTGATGTCATCACTTTCAGCGGCCACGGCTCTGCCAGCCTGTCTCCAGCTATCAGCTTCAACAGCCCTTACCATCATTTTTTTTTTCTTTTTAGGAAGAGTGAGGTGCATTTCAGACACTATCATCATTAGTAGCTCCGAGCATCCGACAAGTAAGGGTGTTTGGAAAGAATGGAGGTTGGATCAGACTGTCTGAGGATAATGTGTTCCTTTTCCGCGAGCAAGGCTAATCATATCAGTAAGTAGGCCTTGGCCCTGTATGTGGCAACCAAGATAAACCTTATGGAAATGCTGTTCTCCGCATTGCCGTGGCCTCCTCGTCCTCACATGCAAAGAGATCAGAGTTCTCTGTCTGTTGTGGGAAATAGTAGTGAGTGATATAACGGAGACACACTGACCCAGGTAACCATTTACACCTCAAAAATCTGCTACACCTGCAGACTAGAAGTGATTTTCAAGTATGACTATGCATAAAAAGTCTCTCTCTGCAGTTAATCCTGACATGAATGAGCTGACATCACAGCCCAGCACGCTTATGAAAGAGCTGTATGTGGATCACATGAATCAATGAGGAAACAGCTGATTCCCTTTTTTTCTTTAGAGCTGTGAAGAAAGTAGGTGATTTGTCAGAGGGTTCAGGGTTCAAGTGAGAACATTTCCTGGAACAAACAAACTCAACGTGGAGAGGTGACGGAAACCGAGGGCAGCGGTTAGAGTTCACTAACTGCAGAAGAGTACAACGAGCACAGAAAGGAGAGCACGAGGAGGTCAGCACTTTGGACCAATGTCTAATCTGCTGGGAGCAGAATTATTCCTTTATCTGCAACTGTCGTGATTGTTATGCAAACGGCCCGCACAGTCAACTTGTAGCATGAATAGAAAATAAATGGTGGTATGTTAATATTCATTTAAGCATTCATAACTCCCCTAGTATTTCTTTAGCTGCACACTTGTACAACTAAACTGACTTTTTTTTAAGCAAATTTACATCTTTTTGCCCAAACAGGCAAAACCTCTCAGACTTGTTTGGTCAATCATGTACTGAACCCACATTAAATGGATTCCACAGAGTTACAAAATATGGCTGTCCTTGGTTGAGCTTCACTTTGATTTCAGCATTTTTTCAATAAATTTGAATTGTCGGCACGAAAAAGAAAATTAACATTTCAGAAAGGCTACAGGGTCTGTAACACTGGCATTGGTGTGATATGTAAATTTATGTTTAGAGAAGGACCGCTGTCAGGATAACAGGATTTTATTCACTGGCAGCTGAGATTACACAAAACTTCAGTTTAAAAAGAGATGTCTCATTGCTAACAGCTAAGAGCAGTTTCTTTATTTGCCTAAAAAAGGCTTTGGGAAATTTCAAATTAAGATTTTTGACCTGATGATGTTTTTGAATGTCATGTGACCATGCCACTAATGTTTTGTCACTCATGGAGGTTTTGAAGCAAAAGTTTGACGTTTTGTCTGAATCAATCTCAGAAGCAATCACCTTTCTTCTATCGCTGATTTAGGGTGCTTTCACATCAGGGAACCGGGCCCGGATCCGAATACACTTGCCTCCAAAGTCCAGTTGTGTATGGGCACGTGTCTGTGGTCTTGAGTACAGTTCATGTGGACTTGGGTACGGTTTCCATCAGGTGTGAAAGCTACTGTACCAAAACACAGAAGTGGACTGCGATGACTGTTTTGCTATGTGTCGATGACTTCTTCTTCTTCTTCTTCTTCTTCTTCTTTGCAAACCAACAGGGCGCATATCACTACCTACTTTATCGGACTGCGTACATGTGCAAGTGTACTCGGATAAAGATCGACATTACTCATGTGAAAGCTGACAGGCGGGGGAGAGGGAAGGGAGGGCAATCATACTCTGGCACAGTACGAGACAATCGTTCCTAATGTGAAAACAACCTGAGCCTCTGAGGGCAATGGCCAATGTTTTGGTGATTAACAGTTCCTGGCGAAGACTTTCACTTCCAGTGATTGTTTACAAGTGCGATTAGCAACTTGAGGAACAAGAATTGAGTTGGAGTTGCAAGACGATTCTTAATTTAACTAAAGCTAAATTGTCATCAGACAATAGCTGATGGCCTCTGAGATTGCATTTCAGCCAATGCATTCTGCCCCTTTTGCTCTCCACACGAACTTTTAAATACATGCAACCAAAGCCCACTCAAATGTGATTGGTCAGTATGACTCGGACTACAAACGGAAACCAGAATGCTTTCAATCCCAAAATTTGGTCCTTCTCTACAGATTGTATATTCATATGCAGATACCTGTGTATACATATTATTGGGAAACAGACCCTCATTCTATCTGTATTTCCAATAAGCTACAGCTAGAAGCTGGTAAGCCTGGCTTAGAGTCAAAAACACAGCAAGCCTGAATCTGTTCAAAGGTTGTAATTAGTGCGCTTCAGAGACGCTGCGGGCTAACTGCTTCCCTGTTTCCATTCTTTAAATAAGCTAAGCTGGGCTAACTGACTTGTGAACAGATTTTTTCCCAAGATGTCTGTTCTTTGTGAACTGTGTCTTTAAGAGGCCCCTTCTTCTCTTGCAGTAGTAGCTGGGATGCTGAAGATGGCTGCAGTTGCTGAATTACTGCTAGCTACAGTAAATATATATAGCCCTTGTCTTGTCATAGAGGTGTGCTGTGCTATGCTGACTGTTGCAGGCCTTACCAGAACAATACTCAGGAGTATACTTCTCCTGTGGCCTGATGGAAGTTTCCACTGCTGCTCACAGACCTGACTTCTTCACAATACTGCCCGGTGTTTCAGTATAGAGAGAAAGAAACAGTGCCCGGCTGGATTATAATGTGGGTCATTCAATCTATAACAGAGCTGAAAGGGCTGACTGATTATCAACTGCAAATCTGTGTACCAGTGTGAGGATGACTCAGCTGGTCATATCTGAGGAAAGGGATTATAGGGAGTGGAGGATGAATAGATTCTTATAGTGAGAAAAGAAAACCATCTTTAGAGATATTCTCCAGAGAGTGACTTAAAATACAAACCAGGTCAAATCTAAACTTTCATGACATAGAGTCCATTCATAGTAATCATTACCAAACTGAAGTCCCTGAGCTGGAGCCTCATTCAATATCCTCCACATACAGAAAGAAAATGCCTTCTAGTGAGTACACTGAGGTTTCAGACACTTGTGGATCATCTTTACTTTTGCGCCATGATGGCTGTAGTGTTGCTTCATGGTAATTTTTACAGTACATCTAGCAAAAGTGAATCATTGCACTGCATGGTTTAGAGCAAACACAGTAGGGTCTAATCAGCCCTGGATGGGTTGCCAGGTTGAGGGTGTCTGATGATGACAGACCCAAAAATACCCAGTGAGCTCATCAGTGACTGTGTGTCCCAGTGCAGGTGGTGAGGTACATCACTATCCTTGCTATTATGTTTTAAAAGTACTGATTCATGTGTCTTTATGTGTGGGATTACTTTTCATTTTATGTCTTGTGAAGACATTCATGTCCTACTTTGGCATTGTTTTGTATGAAACGTGCTAAACTGCATAAATAAAGTTATATTATTATTATGAATTGCTTTTTCAATCAATCAATCTTTGTATAGCACCAATTCACAATAAAGTTATCTCATGACACTTTTTAATTGGAGCAGTTTCTAGACCATACTCTTTATTTAATTTAATCATTCATACACTTTTTTATAAATATATATGTTATATTTATATGTTGGCACTTTATAGCGCAACTGGTTTGGTGCCCATACCAATTACTGGTAAACAAGGACACTGATAACCAACGTTTGAAAACGAAAATTTGCAGTTAAAATCAAGATGTCCGTGTCCAAATTGAGAATAACCAATGATGGTTTGTAACAATTACTGTTGTAATGTACTACTAGTAGTACAAATTTAAAATTGAGAGAGCTGCACATTAAATGGTTGCAGGTAAACACAGTGCAGTGGGTAAAGATAACCTGGTTTTTGGTTCTGTGTTGATGGTTGTCTAACAGTGACCTCTGACCGGACGTGCAGTTGGTGACTTCTGAAAGATTTGTCAATCTCTCATTCCTGCAGAACAACAACTTTGCTGATTTGTATAATTACAATCTTTTTCAAGCAAGATGTTAGGCTAACCTAACGTCGCTGGGCCTCAGATCACTGCCCAAAGATCATTTGTTGTCAAAATTGGATGTGACAACACTTACTAAAGCATTATAGTTAAATAAACTTATGTTTCCCAAGCTTGCAGTGGGCTTTTCTCCAGCAAACATTTGTATATCCCAGTGGCCAACACTTACTCACACAGTGTCCCCTGAGTGAACAAATATGGGTGTAGCCCTCTATTAGACTCTGTGAGGCTTTTACTGACAACCCTGCAGAACAACCTGGGCCACATACTTTTGTGATTTGCACAAGAGGGAGAGCGTGAACACTTGGCCTGATTTTAAGCGTGCATTTTTCAGCTTCCTTCAGAGGGGTGTAATGCTGGCCCTTTAAATCGCTGCAAAGTGTCATCTCACACGCACCCAACTTTGCTGAGTCATTGGGTTCAGACTGCTTTTGTAACCTCCACCCAGCAGGGCTTCTCATTGGCTTCAGTCTCCACGCAGCACTCCACGTGGTTGGCTGCCAGCACTACTAATCAGTTTCTTTTCGCCAGAGGCATTTCTTAAAGTGACAGAGGTGCTCCCTTTACTCCCCTGTGACTGATGTCTATCAGGCAGTGTGAGAGGACCAGACCCAAGAAGCCCACTGGAGTTTAGTTGTGGGGATTTTGGACAGAGAGAAGCTGTGTGGGAGTCAGCTGTAAAGGGAGAGACAGGATCGGTGGTGAAGTGGTGGAGCAAATGGACACTTGTGGTGGTAAGAGTCAGCAGTCTAAAGACAGTGACAGAAGAATAGGTGTATGTGAGACCTCTGGCATCCAACAGGGTCAGAGGGAGGTCACTGGATGTCAGCAATTCAAGTTGTTTTACTGAGTCAGTATGTAAGCCAGAGAAAGGAAAATAACAGGCTGTTCAAAGGTGCACCTGATAGTCCGACTCTGTGGGCAATAATTCACAGAAAACTCTTTCAAAGTGTTCTCCTGGGCAGAATCCGATGTCTAACTTTCAACACATGTATGTAGCTGTGAAACAAACATGTATATGTTATTAAGTATGGTTATAGAAACGGGAATGTGAGTCTGCTGATCTACCACTTTGGTCCAGATTGAAAAATCCCAACAACCACTGGATGGATTGCCATGACATTCGGTACAGATGTTCATGGTGTCCAGAGGATGAATTTCATTTAATGTTGTGGTCCTCTGACTTTTCACCAGGTCAAAATGTTCATAATCATCCAATATTTTGTTTTATGACAAAATAGCTGCATAACTAATGATATTAGCATCGGCCTCAGCTGTGTAATTAGCAAAAGTTAGCATGATAACACACTAAAGTAAGATGGTGAATACAATATACATTATACCTGCTAAACATCTGCATTTCAGCATTGTTGTTAGCATGCTGGTGTTAGCATTTAGCTCAAAGTACCACTTTGCGTAAGTGCACATTCTGATACCTTGTTGGTGTTTTTACTACTACATCATAATTAATGTTGCTCCAGGAACGTCATTGCATCAGACCGACCAGGTTTTTTGACATCATAGCTTTGTGACTTGGGAAAAAATAAGCATATGGGAGATGTTAGCCTTTCCAACATTATGAAAGGGTCTTTTTTTAACCAAAACCATGATCTTTCCCTAAACCTAAACAAGTACTTTTGTTGCCTAAACCTGACCAACCAAACTGTAACAGAAAAGGGAAAATAATAAGTCAACAATATAATAATAACTTCCACACAGGACACTAACCCTGTTATCCTGGGTTATGTGCTTAACCCATCCATCCACCATAGTTTGCTCCATGCAGACTATACAGTAAGAAGACTAACGCAGCATCTTGTTTCAGTACGTAGCAATGATTACATAATGACTCAGTGAATTCAGTAATTAAAACAGATAAATCAGCCAAACAGAAACTTTTATCAGCATGTTATAGTTCCCTTCTGCGTCTCAATTGACCTCACTCAGCAAAATAGTAATGGAAAGTCATGCTATAGTTCTTTCCTGAAACCTCTTTATGATTTTGCTGCTCCTTCATGGAGCATAATACCTTGATCCTGAATGAGCAGGGTGGTTTTGGTAATATCCTCTGCAGTCTGTCAGTGTAGAACCCTCTGACTTATGGCTTCAGGCTCTTAACATCATCTGTGGGAGTCGCTCTCGCTTTCTCGAAGCAGAAAGTCTCCCACCTGTTGTAATGTGTGGCTATGCAATGTTTTACTTTGGAGAGCCATGAACTGGTAATGGCTCGGCGGAGGTGTCGATTGCTTCTTTGTTGCGTTTCCACTGCAGAAACTTTCTCCAGAAAACTCGGCTAGCAAGGTAGCACTTTCCAAAAGTAAAGGGAAATTTGGGGGTGGGGATTGAAGCTCTTAACATTCCTGATTGGTTGTGCATTTTGTTTCAGCCACCATTTTCAAAAACCTGCAGATGCAAACCAGTCAACACATCAACATGGGGTCACAGAAAGAAGCATATACAATAGTCGTAATGATGTGCAAAAATGATACGTACATACATCAGCAGACTAATCTTTGCGGGTGGAAACACAGACAACAACAGGCTAGAGAAACCTCTAGTTCCTGGGTACTTGGGGGCAGAAACATTGCTTATTTTAAGGGATTAATGTACTGAACGATACCACAATTTGGCAAGCAAAGGAAGATGAGAGACTGGACACAGTGAAGAGGCAGAAAAGAGCAGCATGTATTGATGGGAAATGTGTGGCTTCAACTAGCAGGTAGTACTGACGCACTTAAATCAAAGCATTGTTCTCGAGTCTGTGCTGTGTGGTTATGAGAGACAGGAAGTAGCAGCTTTATGTTTCCACACATCACACCAAAGGCTCAGTTATTCTGTGAATCAAGTCTTTTCTAAAGTAAGGAGAGCAAGGCATGCTGCTTTCTTCTTTCTTGGTAATAATGCTGATTCACTCAGGCTATGTTTGTAAAATCGATTTTGCTTGTATGCATCAGAAGGTCTGAGGAAGTACCCACTTAGAGTAACTAATGTTTCTAGGAATTACAATTGTGCCCCTAATAATTGAAAACCTTGTGAGTAAAAGGTTTTGCAGTCACGCTTGGTTGATTTGAGCTGGTGGGGAAGTTGAGCCACAACTTGTTTGCATAGACAAAAATTCATCATGTGACCATATATTTCAGAAGAGTCCTTTAGTAACCCAGAGACTGAGGGAGGTACACTGAGTACTGTAAATTAAATATATGATTATTAGTATTTGATCATGCATTCTAACTTTAATCAACCTCGTGGTACATTTTCGAGCCACACTAGGCAAGAGCAGCCTCTAAACGTGTTGCAGAAGTGAATGTGTGCAGCTCAAAGGCTGCTGATCAGCAATTCAGATTACGACAAAGCAAAGCAATCTAATCTTCAATTAGGTTTTGATTCATGCTGCAGTTAGTACATTTGTGCACTGTCCTTCTGATTCCTTAATCAACAGATTTAGAAATCAGAAGGACGACTGAGTGAAAGACTTTTATGGCCAATTTTCATCTAGCTAAACCACAGCAGTGTGCGTCTAGAAGCACTCAGAGCAACACAGAGCTTCTGTTTAGACACAGGTTTCCAGCTATTCAGGGCAACTTAATCAAAATGTCCACTCCAATGAAAGAGCAAACCACCTTCAGTGTGATGCAATTCAAAATGCAAGCTAAGGTCTCAAATATTACCATGGAGTTGAGACAAATCCTCTGTGACTTAGTGTCGGAAAAGATAAACATGTTATGTCTCACAAATGTACCGCAGACCTCTTCTGTTTGACTACATCATACAGGGGGTTTTCTGGTCATTGTGTAAATTAAAATACCCCCAAATAAATCTATTCTTTCTGCTAAACACTCATGATGGCACGTTACCTGGGATATGGCAAATATTTGGACATGAGGGTCACCCACGGCAAACTAGCTTGCAGTTTCTTCGTTGTGCGTTTACTCTAAGTCTCTAAGTTCTGCAGCAAAGATGTGTGTGAGAGAATGCACCAGCCATGGCATGTGAACTGAATGCTTCACCCTGCCTTGAAATGGTTAAGTCAACAGAGACAAAGGAATGGTGAGGAGCAGTCAAGCCATCTTATGGTGATTGCAGAAAAGTACAATACAAGTCCTGAGTATGAAGGAATGTCCTGCATTCTGGATCCAACAGGAACTACAGGGACTTTTTTGTAACAGGAAATTTTAAACCCTCTCATGTTACGATCTTCCTCATGGGCTGAGATATTTCTGATTGGTCATGAATTACACATGTGATTATGTGCCATTACACATGGAAACTCTCTGATGCAGAGTTACGGGACACACCTGTCCGCTTAAACCTTTAATCTAGTTTCCCGTTAGAGGAGTCTTAGATACATAGATACGCTGAGTAACAGAACAAAACCTCACTGTTTCCTTGATCAAGATGGCCTTCTCTTGGTTTTGTAACTAATATGTTTGCGTTAAAAGATACTTATCTAGGATTTAAAATTGATAATGTAGAAAACACAATTTCCTTTGACGGTGCCTCTGGCGCATTCCTGCCCAGCTTTTATTGAATGCATCACCATAAATTGAGGCAAGGAATAAAAGCTGTGTCACTGTGCTGAGGCGGCATTGTGTTACTGCCTGTTTAAAGTATGTTACAACAAAAGAGTTGACAGATTGTTGCCTTTGATCTGTGTAACTTCTCTGTTCTGTGCCTCAGCCAAAATGGGCGGATACAGTGTCATACAAACCGCATTCGTTTGATTGTCCTCTGACGTGAACACATACATTTAGAATATTGTCCATGGATATATGTATATTATCTAAACATCTGGGTGACCATACTGTTTGTGCACAGGAAAGTAGAGCCATGAAATGATCCAGCCCAGTTGCCAGGATAAAATGTAGGTATTTAATGTTTCTGCAAACCACAGATATGTCCATATGTACGCGTCATAGGCTATGTACCACACTGATATTTGTCCAAAACATTACATGTGACGGTGGTAGACTTGAAGCAGGAAGTCTGCATTTCGTCATTTGTAAGTATGAAACCACATGGCTTTGTGGCAACCAAAACTGGTATTTCAAGCCAAACCAGGTTGTTTTCCTCACCTTAACCAGGTGGTTTTTGTGCCTAAACCTAACCAGCACACAAGCACAGCGATGTGAGAAGTAGAAGTAGTAGAAACTTGAAAACATAAAGTTACAACATAAAGTTTTAAATTATCCGCATCAATATGCGAGTGCAACCTGCACCCACAAATCCACCAAAATTCAGCCAATATTTGGGTCTTCTCATGCATGCAATGGCTTGAGAAGACTTCAGGTATCTTCTATTATGCAGCACTGGGCACTGCTCAAAAGTATCAAAGACTCTTTACTGTATTTCAAGAATAAACCTGCTGTTCAGGTCTTCATGTCATATTCATTCCTCATTCTCCACTGCTTCAGACAGTAGCGTGGCTACTCTTCTCAACAAAGATCTCCTCATCAAAAATGTGTAGTTTTATCTTTTATCTCCACAGCTGGCATACAAAAGTTTCCTATTTTTTTCTCAAGTTCAAAGGGAAAACGTTGCACTCTCAATTCTCTTTTCCAGAGGAAATTGTAGTGACTTCAACAAACAAGCCTCCAATTGAGGTTTCCATCCGCAATAAGTGCAATCACTTATTGGGTAGTAGAACCTGATTCGTTTTCCCCTCCAAACCACAGGAATGCTGTGTTTGCTTTAAAAAGATGCTAAACCCAATGCTGAAAACAGTTTAAAATGCAAAGGAGTTTCGGTTGTTTAAGCTTTGCTATTGCACATTTTGGATTCAACATGTAGACTTTAAAGGAGAACATGGCTGGGCAAGGCACTAATGAAGACGAGTTTGACAAGTCGTCCAGCAGCCTGCTGTGTCTGTCTGATGTAGGGCATCATTAGAGATCAGAAAATGCATCTGTACCTCAGCTTTAAATGGACTTTATCTGGGTTAGAGGTGACGTCTCACTGCCTCATTTATTCGAGTGTTTGTACTTTTTATCAGCACTGCATTAACTGTCAAGAGCAAAGACCAATGAGTGCATGTTGTAGTCCTGCTGCCTTATGGGAATGAATAAAGTACCATATTGTATAGTAACACCCTAAATCTAATGGCACTTTTATCACATAATGGTAAGCATTTGAGGCGTGAAGCGTGTAAAGCCGGAATACTCTCTTAATACTCAATATTTTGGACTATCGCAGAAATTAAACTCTGTCACGAACACAACTTCACGATACTTTGTTCAGCAAGATAAACCTCACAGATGAACACCACTTTTGTGATTTTCAAAGCGTAAATTAAATCGTTAGAAGTAAAAAAGCTAATGTTAGGCCATAAACAGACTACACTGCGACCATGATTTAAATGTTACCACCACTAAGCGTCTTACTACACAGTAACTATACACGTCCTCTGTAAATTCATCAATCTACAAGTTGTAGAGTTAGAATAGTTTGTAACTGCCTGTAAAGACGTAAACAAGTGAATAGATGAGTCTCCGTGTTCGGTGTGATGACGTTTAATGTCCGTGACAACTTCTTATAGTCTCGTTTAGCCGCTTGTTGGCAACCTCCATTTTTAAGACACTGAAACGCTTTATAATTAAATTGTTGGACATTGAATGATGTGTTTTATGTCGTAGAACAAAATGTGTATTTATTACCTTTTGACCTTAATTCAGGCATTTAATTGGCAATCAATTCAAAAACCTCATGGACTTTGAGAGGAGGGAGCCAGATGTGCAAAAATGCTAACTGTGTTCCGGGTTCTGGACTACAAACTACACCGCTCTATAAGGTTAGACGTGGTTATGCTGCAGTGTCAGACCATGCAAGGACTAATATGTCAGCTTGACTCGTGAATGTTAGAAAATAACAAACCGGGCCTTTGATAAAATAGAAGAGAAGAGAATTGAGGAAAGACAGTGCCGTATATTGTACAGACAGTAAAGACCTCTGAAACTGATTTATGATTTTGGGCTATAAAAATAAAATGGGTTTGATTTGAAAAGAATTGAATATAAAACATTTGACTTTGACATTTTGTGTGTTGATTGGTGACCTGTCATAACCCGCAGAAAGACATTATATTACTTCAACTCTGTATAAATATTAAATCTCATTCTGTTCAGTTTCATCCTGCTGGTGTAGAAAAGTTCCTCACACTTCACACACAATACTTCCCAACACCTAATAGGTCAGAGGATGAAACGCCTCCCATGGGCGGATGTAATCCCATTGGTCACTATTGCTAGTGCCCGCCTTATTTCTCACAGACATCCGCGCTCCCATTGGTGGACGCACCTGATCGTCATCGTGCGTGCGCGGAGGGCGTCAGCGGGGATTTTTCCGGTGCGCGTCTGATTGGCCGCTCGTCGGTGTTTACGTCACGGCCCTGCCAGCTGATCGGAGTGAGAAGCCGGTTTGAAGAGAGGAGTTGGACCGGAGAGAGAGACCGGGGAGGGAGCCCCGAGGAGCAGCGAGCGGCACGGGGTGGGACCGGCCAACCGGATACTCACATTGGACCGTTTTTACATTTTTTAAAAATGTTTTTAGACGTTTAGACGTAAACACCGGAGCGCACCGGGCGCGCAAAGCGACAGTCTCGTCGGGGTGAACTTGCGGGGCTTCGCGTCTCGTCGAAACCTCTGGAGCTGTCAGAAAAAAAAATTGATTGAGAGTTAAGGTGTGGCTGAGGGTTTCTGTGAGGCTCCTGCACTGAAAAACTGCTCCAAAAACCGACTGTTTCTACTCGACAGAGAGCAGCCAGGGCTCCCACTCCTAAACCAACCAACCGCTTTAAACATTCAGTCATTTTCATCAAGGAACATATTACATAACAAATGTATTGCCATCTTGACGTGCGCACCTTTTGGCTTCCATCCCTCGCAGTAGCCTAGATTAATTGGGACTATTACGCAGTTGAGAAGTAAGTCGAGTATTTTCTCGCAGCTTGGCAGCTCGTTTTTGGTTTCATAAGTCTGTGAAATGTAACGGACGTGGCAACTTTACAGTAGCCAGCCCTGCTGAATGCCACAGGCAAACTGGGCGTGGGGGAAACAGTCCGAACCAGAGCCTAATAATCCTCAAATCTCATCCAGGCACGGCACAAATTGCGCATATTTGAGAGAGTGTGAGCGCAGTAGAGACGAGCGCCTCGGCGGAGCCAGTGGATTTACCTGAAGCGAAGTAAGTGCGACTGTCAAATACATTTTGCAAACTTTTTTTTTTTTTTTTTTAGCGGAGGTGACATTTGGAGGCCACAGGAGAGGGCGCGCTGCGTGTTATCTCCACAGACGTTTTTTTTTAATCTTTTTATTCAGAAGAAACCGGATGATTTGGCACTAAAGATGGTGTGTCGCTCGGCTGAGGCCTTATATAAAACCTTTTAATCTCTGTGTTCGTCTGCGATTCAGTGAGAGGAGGATCTGACTATGGGATGGGGCGGGCGTGTCTTTTACCAAAGCAGACGTTTGGGGCGTTGAATGAATCTATAAACCCAGCAGAGGAGAATGAGGGGGGGATGTGTGAAGAGTTGGCTCTGTATTACAGCACTTGTCAAAGAATATCGAGGAGTCATTCCTCACTCTCGCGATGCGTTCAAAGCCCAATGACTCAATCATAATTGAGTGCATAGGCAGACTGACCCCGTATAGTCTAATTAAGATAAGCTTTAAGTCGAGAGGAAGGCAGATAGAGTGAATTCCTCAAGGCCCCACCCTTTGTAGCGCAACATGGATGTGGAGAGTTGCCCCCACCTCCTCCTCCCCCTCCTCCTCCTCCTCCTCCTCTTCTCTCTCTCTCTGTCTCTCCCACCGCGTCATTCATTTCCCCTTTCAAGCTTGTCTTATGCTGTTTTTCCCCCCTCAGTATCTCCAGGTGCCTACAGTAGACCCTCCTCGTCTTTTTACCCAACTTTCATCAGGATCTACTTCCAGGAGTCTACACCAGGTGTTAATTGGTGGAGGTAAGTTGTGTTTGAGTCAACCTGTGGAATGCTCACAGCTCTGATGCGACAGTATAAAGCAAGAGGTTATTTATCCGGGTTAAATGTTGGCGCATATTTTAGTTTTTATACCTCAAAGTTTCTTAAATGTTCCTGTTTTTGTTTTGTTTTTTCCCATCTCGCTGTGCTCATCAACCTGTTGCAAGTTCAGACAGTCTATATACTCTGCCCCCCATTTTCTATCTATTCTAGCAGCAGGGATTGTGTAATTTCATAGGCTGCGTTCAGGGGCCTATGCAGTCCCAGTTTAAAGATTTCAACATTAAGCGAGGCAACGGGGTTAAAATACGAAAACCTATCAGAGTTCAGGCTCCAAAGGCAAAATTCTTTGGTAGAAAACAGCATTGTGCCTGGTTTTAATTCAGTGAGGACTGGCTTCTCTCCCCGTTTTCACATTCTGTTTAGCAAACACTGCCTTCGTCCACCTGCATCCCATCTATGTCAGCCAAGCGACAGCCCAGACCTTATCGTCTCTGATCTTTGCAAGGCATTAAAAGCCCCTAATGGATGGCTTGACCTTGTGCAAATCACAGACATTTCTGCGGGCCAGTGACTTGCCTTTATTTCCCCCAAGACTGCACTTCTGAGAGATTCATAAGAGTTTCTCATTGCTGCTTATTTTCCAAGGGCCTACTCAATCATGACAATAAGTAATAATGCCCATTTCTACACGGTGTCTCACCGAAAATGCACTTTCCAGGCTGGAGATGCTCTAAAAATGCTTGTTAGTTGCACAGGGCTGCCCCTTTTCCATCAAGAGTGCCCGGCCTGTAGTAATTACCCCCACTTTGTGTATGAATGGTGAATTATACATGATGCTGCAAGCCGGTCAGAGTGCGGGCCACTGGACACATCTGGATTATCAGGATGCTACCATTTGAATGACCGGGCCCTGGGTTGTTTTAAAGAGAATTAACCACGGTGGTAACAGTGTCCCACCCACCTTCCGTGCAGGAAGTGCTGTGTCGGGACTTTTTTCACATATAGGAGCGCGATAATGTATTTACAAGGCCTCATTGAGTTTGGTTACAATGACGCACTGTGAGTGTTAACAGACTGGTATGCAGAGAGGATGTGATGTTGTTGCTATTGTTAAAAGGGTCATAGTGAAGTTGTGCATGAAGTCCTGTCCAGGTTAGAAGTGTACATCAATGTCACATTTTTTAAAAATCTGCAGCCTTGGTAGTTGCATTCTTGTGATCGGTGCTGATTTGTGTAGACATGAATGACCTTTTGAATCCTCACTTGAATTGCTTTCAATCTTTATTCACCACTTGAGACATTCTGCTGTTACGTACCGTAAGGTACAGTGTACAAGAAGTTCCTCCCTCATGTCCTCTTTTCCGCCCTCTTTCTCTCCTTCTCCCCTTTGCCATCTTGTTGGAGTGTTTGCTTTGTCTGGGCTCTGATTGTTTAACCACATTGGATTGACCTATGTGCATGTGTGTGTGTGTGTGTGTGTGTGTTAGTGTTCAGCCGGCACAGTCGTTATCTCCGCGTTGCTAGATGTGATTAATACAGCCGTCCAGCAGTGACGTCCGTTGCGCCACTCCCCACACATAGACACACACAGAGAAAGGGCACGTAAGAGAGGAGAAAGATTGGAATCTGATGCTCGTGCCAGGCAATTTTGTGTCCTTGTGCCCTGTAATCTAGAGTCAAATGTCAAGTCATCCTGTAAGTCGTTATTTTGAGTGCTTATGAATGCATTTATCTTTGTGTGTGCGTGCCATATATCATGCAAATGTGTGTATGTTTGTGGGTCGGCAAATTGGGGGTGGCTGAGCCTGACTAACAGGCCTTTTACTGAACTTTCCAAAATAACCACAGAGAGATCTGGAAGCGTTTTGCCCCATCAGAGTTACTGACATTGATCAGAACCATAGAATAAAAATGTGTGATATGATGACTCACTCATCCTCCGCTAACTCAGTCTTATGAACCCATCAAGTGAGTTGGTGTAACAGAGCGAGGCTGAACATTGACTGTTATTGATGGCCAATCAAAGAGGGGAGGATCTGCGGTGGAAATGCGGTAGCTGCAGTGAGGTTGCACATTTTTATGGCCACACCCAGGCAGCCTCAGAAAGCTAACTTTGACTAGCTTTGGCTAATTTTTTTGCAAGCTTTCAGATGAATACTGCAGTGTTACTTGAACATTTAAATGCCGTTTCTATTATCCATACACAGTCGCAGGAGGTCAACGAGTTTAGAAAGTGTAAGTGTGTTGAAAGGGTGTGTGCGTCTGGTAAAGTCAACCAAAGCTCTTTGGCAGGTGCTGTCATAGGTGTGTGTATGATGTGATGGAATGGTCTCTGCATTTGCATGTGCACACATGCACAGCGCAGGGATGCGTAGGCGTGTGCAGCGTGGCGCAGTCCGAGATATAGTAGTCGGTGATGCAGCGCTAACACTACTCTGTATCCTAGACTATATTGTATCTGCCTCATATGGAGAGAGATGGCTGCCACGCCTCTGCAGGCCTGCGTGTGGTTTACCAGACCAGCCCCATACTCATATGCACAACACATGTTGCATTATGTGCTCCTGCCCACTGGAAAAAGTTCTCTCTGGCAACAAAAATGCAAAACTTACAACAAATGACTAGTTTTATCTGCTAAATACAGGCGTGGTGAGTTCACCTGCACCTGCACGTTGTAAGTTTTCCAGATGGAGATGCCAGACTGGACAGAAAGTATTTGAGCAATGAGATGACTACACTGGTGTGTGTCTGTAGGTGATCTAGTTAAAGAACAGGGCCTATTGTGCATTGTAGAATTTGCGCACACAGATAGAGCTAGTAGCCTGAGGGAACAGATATACAGAAAAAGAAGCCTGCATTGGAGGAGAAGCAAGCCAAATGAAACCTTGCTGTGGGCTCAGGTTGTACCTTTTAGTTCTGCGTTTTGATTTGTGAGGCTGCATGCGCAGGCTGAGCTGAACTAAAGCTGCGTAAAGATTATTTTAGACTGGAGCAATGCCGTAGCACGCTCAGCGTTGGGCTGATCTCTGCAGGGCCAGCGGTGAGGAGCGGTGGGCCTCTCAGCAGACCGGCTGGAATGTGGACCATATGTAGCAGGCATCCCAGGAATGTAACTCGGCCTTGCTGAACTGACCAACCTAAAGACACAGAGAGAGCGGTGCAGGATAAGGAAGAGAGGAAGGGAAAAGATGGAGGTAGAGCGAGGGCGACGATATTAAAGGGCGAACTAGATCACGGAGACGGAGGAAAATGAAAGCTCGGAAGGCAGAAGAGGAGAGCTTAACGAAGCGCATGAGAGATGAGTGTAGGAAGGATGGGAGGGTGGAGAAGGAGAAGGGCTAATGGACAACTGATAGGAGACAAAGTAGTAAAGACAGGAAGATTCATACTCCTTTAATCTAATATTTGATCACGCTGACGTGAAAACACAGTGAGGATAAAAACTTGACATGTAGCTTAATACAGCCTACAAGTGTCATGATGTTAGTAGCTTAAAATAAAGAGTATTTAGACTCAAGCCAGTCGGTTTTACTTAAGTAAATGTGTCAGTAATTACCACAATCTAGTCATGTAGTAACCCTGGCCGTATTTAATACTCGATAATTGTTGCATACTAATGTTATGTCGTATTTAATGTATTCAATAAACACCCGTACACCTGTGCAATGTAACCGAGGAGGATATTTAATAGGACGTGACTCCTGTGGATCAGTATTATTGTGTGTCAGACCACAGTGTTCTTCCAGCTCACTAACTCCGGGTGAATGTCTCTGTCTCGTCTCTGTTAGCTTAGCACACTGTGCTCTCAGGCCATCTGGGTACAGCTGGGGCCAGAACGGCAGGAAACACACTCACTCACAGATACACACACTTATACAAACATTTTTTTTTTAGTCTAACATACCCCGGCCATGCCCTCTACACACACACACACAAATACACACCCTGGTCAGTGAAGTGTGATGGCAGTTGACCTCGACTCGCCACAGCTTTTCATTGACCGACCAAACTATCATCAAATCTCATCTTAGGCCGGTGCAGTAGACCACAGCTCTGTCATCCTGTTCGATCTAATTAGAAAGTTAGCTCATAAAACCACGAACAAATAAACCAAATTAGGATCTCTACGTTGTTTGGGGACCCGCCCACATCATCATGGTAACCTTTTATGGGTGCCGGGCTGCAGCTGGAGACGACAGGCTGAAGACAGTTGGGTTTGGACTGAAGTAAATGTTAGTCTCCACACAAATGTGAACGGCAGAGGTCAAAGGTCAAATCAGCTTAGCGTGGTTGGCCAGGTAGATTATAAATTAAACTGTCCGGAGCAAAGACATTCATTGGAAAGACGGATTTTAATTGATAGAAGTAGAAAGGATTCAGAGTAGCTTCCTTTGGCCTGTTGCACCTCTTTCAGCCTTCCTCCTGTAGTCAGCGGTTGTAGCAGGACAATAGCCATGAATCCCTGCAACATAGTCTCTCCTGAAACACCACGCATATCATCAGAAAATTCAAACTATTTTCAAAAATAAAACCATTTTTGATCCAGTTGAGTTCCTCTGTAGCTCAGCTGGTAGGGCGTTTGTCCCCAAGTCCTTTCTGCAGTGGCCCGAGTTAAATTCCAACTTTATCCTATTTCACTAAAGGCAACATCCAATACATTTTTTTTTAAAATGTAATGAGTGCGTAATAAATCATTTATTAGCCGTGTTAAGGCATTGTTCTCCTTGCACAAAGCATAGTTAACTGTTATTACGTGTATAGTTAAGTCTGTATTAATCTTAATCAAGCGACAAAAAAGCTTAGTAAAGGTAAATTACATAAAACACATGATGGTGAATGTGATCGTCACTGAGCTAAGCTAAATTGGTGCGGACAATAAATCCTAATTTTTTTGTGGAAACCACGCATAAAACATTTCTTATTTCTTTTTCTTCTTGCTTGATCGCTTTCAGTCCAGTACTTCCCTTCAACTGTTGATCTAATGTGAAGTACAGTGGTGTAAAATTTCCATTTGAATACATTTGAAGAAAGCAAGGTGTGAAACAGTCACCTCACAGAGGTTTACTGGGAAACCAGTACGTTATAATATATGACATGATAGAGACAATATTTGTAACCATTTCTAACCATTCAACTTTACTCTCTGGCTTGAAGTCAAACCGCTGGTCGACTGTGTTTTAAAATGTAAATTGTGATGAAGATGACACTGGACAGTAAGAAGATGGTTTCAGCCCTTTGTGTTTTTTAACCTTCTCTGGAGGGAGGATGATACTGAAGGAGATTCTCTGGATTCGTACCATGCATGGGCAGCTGCCACTTCTTATTCATTTACCCTACAGGCATTTCCTGTCTTTCAGCACCCTAACTAAACTGCTAGTTAGAGGGGGAGGGTGACAAAGGATATATATATACAGAAAGAGAGAGAGAGAGAGAGAGAGACAGAGAGGACGGATTTGTGGAGACTACAGGGGCATTTTGCCAGAGCAAGGGATGGACACAGACAGATACATAGAGGGAAACAATGTACTCTTTGACACACTTCTTCGCAGTGGTAGGAAGGGAGATGACAGCCGGAGGAAGCGCACAAATCTTTTCTTTATGTTGGGCCTCTTTACCCGGCGTTCACACCCCGACATCCACCCCTCTGTTTCTTGGTCTCAGGAGCTTTCTCTCTCCCTCCTGCTCAGTTATATTTTCCAAAGAAGGATTTGATGATTTGATACGTATGTGTGTGCGTGTGTGTAGAAAATTTGACACTTTCCGTGTCCTTCACAGGGAGCTTGTATCACACACACACACACACACACACACACACATCTGCAGTTTCAGAGTCATGCTGCGTCATTGTCTCATCTGTGTGTGGTGGGAACACGGGGCCCAGGTTGTCTGCGTCTCACTTCATGACATCACAGAGACAGATACCACCCCTTCCTACACACACACACACACACAGACACACACACAGACACACACACAAACATACTCCATACTGTTCCCATGCATTCCTGGCTACAGATGCTCAGTGTAAGATCCCGTTAGTCGCTCTGCAGGACTTTACTGGAAGGGCCATTTCCTCTTCCTCGTTCCCACCTGCTGACTTCCTGCCCGTTGACATCACGTCTTCCTTGAGCAAACACCATCCTGCACATGAAGAAAATCAATGCATTAACAAGCTGTGCTCAGCGGATCAAAGAGTGCTGCAAAGTTTCACACGTGTGTGGATAATGGCCGGGGCATAATTGTTCTCAGGTTGTTGTCTTTGAATGTGTATTTTTGGGGCGAAAAATGCCTTGTTGAGGTACAATGGTATGTGCGTGCGTGTGTGAGTCACTTGTTTGTGCCGTGTTTCAGGGCCCCACCCTTACTGCTGTCTTTCTCTGCATCCCTCTCCTTCACCCCCAACCCTCCAGCTTCCGCCCCCAAATTAGAAGAAAACCTTTTATTACTGCACGTTGGGGCATTACTGGATGTTTCCTACAAGGGGAACAGCTGGACCAGACAAAACCTCTTATGAGGAGCACATTAGGCTTTTACAAAGCTTCAGCTTCACGTTTAAAGAGCGCCTCATGCACGTTCCTGTTATCTACCACTGGAAGTTGTTCCCCCACCTCTACTGGTTTCACTTTGAATCATTAATTCACATGCAGATAAACATCAGCCATGGGCATAAATACAAATTATACAATATAGATGCACGGCGCTCGTGCACTCGCTCATTTTCTGTCAGCAGTGTCAAGTGGCATTTCATAATTCACATGGCGTGAGCGTGTGTGCGTCGTGAGAGAGCGAGCCGGTTCTATGAAACAGGGCGTGGACTTTTTTCCTTCTCCCTCATCTCCCCATGCATGCATACATTTGCCTGCGCACATACTTCATGCATACACATTATTTCTCTCGCACACACACACACACACGCTCACACACTCCCAGTGATCAGTTCCAGTCACTTCCAGCTCGTCCCCCGTTTCTTCTGAGAAGCGAGCAGCACAAATGATGAACGTACTCTGACAGAGTGCGAGTGTTAGCATGCCCCTCCGCTGGAATTACTCCTCAGCAATGTTTGCTTGCGTGTGTGTGTTTGCGTGTGCGTGTATGTATATGCCTCTTGAAATTCATTCCCTTTCTTCTCGCTAATCCCATTCAAGGCTGTAGGAGGAAAGCACTGGCAAATATATTGATCCACTCTTGACTTGAAAGCAATTTGTCATGGCCTTGGGTAAAGGATTATGGGGGTTGGGTGTATGTTGGCACGTATGATCGAGTGCAGACCAGCTGAAATTGGGACAGTGATAGTATCCAAACATGTTCACATAATGAAGGGATTGCAGAAGTATCGAATTTTAATAATCACACAGTTTTGACTTGCAAGACGCATAATTTAAACATTGAATGTGGCCATGAATAGAGTTTCTAAAATCTCAGAGCAGGACTAATACAAACATGGATCCTGGATTATGCCTGGAAGCGTGAATACAAATGATGCTGCATCATGTCCAGTGTGATCAGAAGTGAAGGAGAAATCAGATCTACATTTAACTGTAAATGAGCTGCTCATCAGGCAAAAACCAAGGAAGTAGTTTTATAGTTTGGACTGGATTGAGAAATGGCCGTTTTTCTAAGATAATACAGAATATACATTCCTGATACAAATGCCAGCGAACACTTTTGAATTGTTTTTGTAGCCTACAAAATTGTTTTTGTAGCCTACAAAAGCTGCGTTTACAACTTAATATTACAAAATGCTCCATATAAACACCTCAATCAGAATAAACTGCACCAAACTGAACACAATTTCAATCAGTTGCAGAGGGGTAGTTTAAACCTTTCCATAAACCGATCAAAGTAAAAACTGTCCCATGGAAACGATATAATCTTGAGTATTTTCATCCGGCTGGGTTGCATGCCCACAGTGTTGATGTAAATGCGTGACTCTTAGAGAACTTAACACAGACGGCGATAGATCTTCAGGACACGGAGCTGATCAAACACGTACACGTGAGATAAATTATCCTACGTGGAAGAGAAATGCATGACGCAGCATCACTTTCTTGCTTTCTCCCATTTCATGTAAACAGTTGACCCGTAATCCTCAATCGGAATGAAGAAATGTTGTCCATGTAAGCATACCTGCCCCATAAACATCTCGACTCCACCACTGCTTCTGACAACCTTACTACATAATGTTAGCGAGGCAGTAAATGGTAACATTTTCTTTCCAAGGAACAAGCAAAGTGTTTTAGGATTCGCCCTTGTCTTACTATGAGCTTCCATTGAACCTACCGCCAGATTAATTAATTTGATGTAGCAACAGTTCTTGGAGATGAGTTTGACATGGGACAGACTGGATATGTGTGATCATTATGCTGTTATTCAGCTAATCACTCTTGGGTGTGCCGTCAGGTTACCATAATAAAGCTAACATTAGCTGTGCTGCCAAGTTTGTGGATTTCAAGGGAAAATATTTTAGATTACTGCGATACCAGAAAAGACGAGGGCTGGGTGCCGCTGCTCGTGAAGTGGATATTGTTGATGCCTGATACGAAGCTTGCCAGAATCTGTTGCAAAGCTGCTCTCATCCTCATAACACAGCGAGCACATATGTAAGCTTATCCAGCCTGTATAGAAAACAACTATGCCATACTCAACTGTGGTATTAGCCCTGCGTTTACATACAGCGTCATGTCAATCCGGCTTAAGTCTTTGTGTGGTGGTTTCAAGTGTCTCCATGTTAGCATTTTGCTGTGTCATGCTGCGGGAGGTCTGTTTAGCTTATATTTCCACTTACTCCCGTGATACTCAAACTGTACAAATGTCACAATAAACTACTGGAAGGCAGTTCTTGCAATCGATTTTGGATTTTTAAAAAAATGGCATTCTTGGAATGATTCACGGGGCTTCTCATTCTTTTCGTGTTAGCCAAGTCATTCCTTGCACGGCCCTCTGAGATACAGTATGTTGTTACTGGCAGGCATTCTCAGATTTGATCCATTCTCCATCCTCTGTGTGTTTTTAATCAAGCTTCAGCAGTTAGAGATATCTGTCAGAGTTACTGAGAAAGACCATTACAGTTCAGAGCAAACCCACAGCAAGTTAGGTTGTACGGGAAACAAATGAGGGTGTTTCCCATCCCCCAGAGAGAACATTCTCTGTTGTCTGAAGTCAAATCACTATCCGTGTGAGGGTAAGTTGATACTTGGCTGTTTTGCAAAGTGTCAGTAGGTCATGATTGATTTTCCAAGTCTCACAGTGACTTTGCATTTTCCAACACTTTGGCTAAAGTGTTGCTTTGAATCCTCACTTCAGTTTAACATTTGCACTAACCAAGTTAACCACCACCATAACCCCATCACCACTAAACACACCTTTTGGCCTATTTTTGCGTTCCAGAGCTTTTTTTCTTTGCTTTTGGAGCTTAACAGATGTTTAGTCTCCACTGTGCTGCCTCAGGAAAACCTCTAAGCACCTGAAGTACAAACACTTACAGGATGTTTCTCTGTGCATGTGCAACCTTAAAATAATGACTCAATTTGGGGACAGTAGGCCTTGTTCTCCACGACTTAAGTTATCAGTCATGCACAGCTTGGATCTGCGCTTGAATCACTCATGCACATATGCCCCGTGTTCGTCTTGTGTTTGTGCATACACGCTCCGAGGAGCCATTTTCAGCCTGTTGCTCAGGCTGGCTGTAATTGTCCTGGGAATCGTCAGCTCTGTGTAATAAATCACTCCTCTGGTACACTGTGTTCTCCACTCTGGGATGGCCTCTGTGTGTGTGTGTGTGTGTGTGTGTGTGTGTAGTGTGCATGCTTAACATATCGCAAGCAGAGAAAGAACATAGCTAAGGAATAATAGGAGGAGAAAATTACATTAAGAGGGAAAAAGCTGCAGCTCTCTGTCACAACAGGCTTTTTTAATCCGCCAGAGGCACAACTTCATTTTTTATGCTATTTGAAAAACCAACCAATGGGTGTAATTGGAGTATAATGAGGATGTAAATTAATTTCATATAGCCTGCTCTGTTTTGCGACTTTAGGTGCTCATTCTTGTGTTTCTTTTTCAAGCTCCGCTCCAGCCCTGCATGTCCAGGCAGTATAGAAAACAGGTTTTTCTGACTCTCATTTTTAATTCATAAGCATGTTAAAGAGGAAGCTGCAGCAGCGGCATGTGAAAAATGATCTCAGATTGCATCAGGCTAAAATAACTATAATACAATTAAAGGTGCAATATGTATATAAACTGAATAAACAAACTGACCTTAAAGGACAACACAATTTCATACTGTTTAACTTTGTTTATATTTGGCTGACCCTGCCACCTTTCTAGCTTCAAACTGTTATTTTCCTCTGAGAATAGCTTGTTTATTCAGTTATGGAAAATAAAATCTGAGTTTGTATTATAACCTCATTAATATTATAAATATTAAAATTCTGAGTTTGAATTTCGTCTCCAAAACTAAATAGTGCCCCTTTAACACATCATATACAAAGAAGGGATGTCCTCTTTTTCCCCTGATGGTGAGTCTTGCATGTTTCTCCTTTAGTGTCACTTTTCTAGCTAATTCACTCGCATTCTTTGGTGTGCAGCAGATATTTCTAGCTTGGTTTAGCGAGCAAATTCAGTCTAAACATGAGTTGCTTCTTTGGTTGCACATCGTGTTTTGAGCTGAAGCTGCCAGATTGTACTAGTTGGCCGGAGGGAGGTTCGTTGATTCATCGTGTCATACTGGGGTTATTACATGGTCACCAGTTTGTTTTATTGTAGCAGTGCTGATCTCTGACCTTGTTCATGTTTGCTGTTCTCTTTTCATCCTTTTCCTCTTCCTTTTATCTGTTAACCTCTTGCTCCAGCTCTGTGTAGAAATGTGGTCTTCTTCCCAGTTTAAATACACCAGAAAAAGCGTATTTCCTCACCGGTAACAAAGGCCAGAGGAGCTATCAGGTGCCTCTTTACAAATGTACTCACAATGGAGAAGCCTTTGACCTGGATCTCATATCCAAGAATACACACCCACAATGGATCCCACCGGATTCAGTCGGACCGCAAGCTCATTCAGAATTCTTGCCTCAGTGGAAGAGGACCATTCGGTCACATTGAGAGGGTGTGTGTGCGCAGAGCTTTCCACTGTTGCTCAGAGCAGCGTGGGGTTCGTTGAGTTTCCAGGGGTTGCTGGGTTCGCGGTGCTGCTGAGAGCTGGTTTGCCCAAAGTCCTGTCCTTGAACTGTGAAAGAATATGCTGCTAGGGAAAGGCTTTTCAGACTGACTGACTGCAATAGTTGAAGTCAGGCCAGCTGAACAGAAGCCAGGCAAGACAAATCCTGGGCTACTCGTAAGTATTACACAGTGGCCAGCTGAGAGCTGAAAATGTTTTAAAGTGGTACATCACATGAAGGGTTTTCTTGTCACTTTTAATTTCTGACACTTGATTGGACCATGGTTAAACTCTCAAAACCATTTCATAGCAAAGGAGATGATGGACCAAATCGGCTTTGTTTAGTCCTCTTAAGGGCTTCATCCTTCTACCGAAATTTCTCAAACTGTCATTCACTGGGGTGGAAATTTGCGGGGTGTTCTCAAGGTGAAATAACAAAATACTTGACATGTTGGTAGGGCAGTCACACACCCAAGGGAGTGGAAGTGTCTAAACTGCAAGGAAAATTCCTTCATTGAGTCCTGCATGGCCGCTGTAAACTGAACTGCCCCACAGGACAAGAGCTGTTTTCTATCAGGAGTTCCAGGCTGTAACCAGAGGCCGAGCTATCTCGCTAGCAAAGACTTCTGCATTCAATTATAGCAACAAAAAAAAAAGCAGAGAGAATGCTAAAACAGTAGGCTGGCATGTCTGATGCAGGCGGGCTCGCTCCGTGCCGATACGTGCACGCAGCTTGTTTGTTTATGCGTGCACGCACATTTAAACGCGCTGCAAACCGCAGTATTCACAAATAAGGACAAAAGAATGTCATAAAGTTTTCCTCTCTGCTATCTTTCTCTCTACCTCCTCACCTCTCTCCCACAACAAGTTCCCTTTAAAGCCAACAGAGAAAGAAGGAGTGTGTGTGTGTGTGTATATGTGTGCCAAGCGGCAACCATCATGGCCAAAAGCTGAAGCCAATGTGGAAGCGCCTTAAGATGGAGCACAAGTAATGGTAGATAGATGCTGCAACTCCAAAAAGAAAGGTAGAAAACAACTTATTTAAATGCTAATTTGTGCCTCGCTGGTGATTTTGAAAATGAAGGTTCCATTAAGGAGATATTAGGATTTTAACAGGAGTATGTTTAAGGTTTGCTTCAGGTGTCTCATCCTCTTAGCCTCAGTTAAAGTCACAGATGGCTGCAAATTAAAATAAAAGCTTCTAAATGGTTGACTTCACCGGCTTATGTCCATATTTTTCTTCAGGTTGTGGTATGTACAAGGGCGTGTTGGGTGCTTGTTGGCCGACCTACAGCAGTTCTTCACTGGCAAGCTTTATGTCCTCATGTACCAGCTAAAGCTGCCAGCTGAAGAACTGTTGTGGTCGGCCCCTTGCTGCACTGAAGACCCGTCCATCCCCCGGAGGCACACCACGATAATGACCAATCACATCCAGCCTCTCTGGGGCGCGTAAAAAATGACAAGCAGAGTCGATGACTGTACGAAAATCCTGTTACTTATGCGGCACGTTCATGTGTTGAGATTCATACCATGACACCTGCTGTATCATGTAACAAAAGCATTGCATCATGGGGACTGCAGACTCTGTCATTTTGGGTTAGTTTTCATGATAGCTGTGCAGTTTAGTGTTTGTATTTAATGACATGTTATTATGATGATGTCGCACAGTGTCGGTGCACAGTTTCACCTGGCTTGCATCATCCTAAAGAAAAAATTTTAGTTCAGCATCAGCAGTCAAATCCACGCCTTTTCTTTTCCTCATTTTAGAAATATGGCTCCTTCTTAAAATTTAAAGGAAAAACAAACACCTGAAAAGAATTTTTGGCTTTTTGAAAACTGCCATTGAACCTTAAAGGATAAATTAATCTACTCACCTCCATGGAAAGTGCAGCATTCTCCTAAACAACTGAAGCAGATGGGGACTTGTTTTAAAACTTAAAAAAAAAACAAGTGGAAAAATACCATAAAATGGCTCCATAAGGCTGGTCCGGCATAATCCAAGTCACCAAAAGCCCCAATATCCCAAATTGATTCGAAAATTATTTACACCCTCTACGCATGGACAGGCTGGACACTTTCAGCTTAGCAGCTACAATTCAAATTTTCAGCTTTTAAAAGGCTGTAAATAACATCTTTTCAATTCAATTTGGGATCTCAGTGCTTCAAGAAACTTGGATCATGCCAAACAAGCTTTACAGAGCCATTTCATTTATTTTTTTCAGGTGTCATTTTACGTTTTTAAAACAAGTCCCTATCTGCTTCAGTTGTTTAGCAGAATGCTGCAACGCTGTTTTGCTGTGAAGCTCCAGATGTTTTGTGGACTATGAAACTTCACTTTCTATGGGCATGGCGGTGAGAAGATTGACGTTATTTTCATTTTTGCGTGAACTTATCCTTTAACGTAAAACATGGACAAAGCGGTTCGGATTAGAGAAATCCTAATTGCTACCAGTGACAGTGGATAGTAGACATCCTCTTCTATTTGTCTTTTTATTTGTGTGCTTCATAAAAAGTGAGAAAAATAACACCCAAATGATGACAAATAAGAAATAAATTAAGTGATCAAGTGGCTGAAGTCTGCTGTCATCAACATCCTTCTGCTTTTCCTCCTCCGTTTCATAAAAGACATACAGCATTTCTCAGCTGAGTGTCATGCACAAGAGCCCTCATATAATCAGACAGGCAGACATCTTGCCTGTGACCCTCAGCGGTCGTAAATCGAACTTCAAGAGAGAAGGCGATGCCCTGAGCAGGATATGAGAGCGGACGTGTCCCTTTAAAAGCTGCCAGCCAGAGTCGAACAGAGGGAAGGAATGTTCTGAGGCCTTAACAAAACCAGATGCCCCGGCTTACTCTCCCTTGCACACATGCTCTCTGTTGCCTCCTCGAGCTCTTACTTAACGCCGCAGATGGAGGCGAGAACTGGGCAGCCTCCTCTCCTCCGCCTGCCTCAAGTACATCGTCTTCTTTTCCGACTACCTTTTAACGCAGTCTGGCTCCCAGCTCCCTGTCTGTGTCCCAATCTCCTTATCTTCTTGTCTGCTCCTCTTTACCGCCTTGTCCTTTATGCTTGGCAGACCTTTTCCTCCTCCCCTGCCACCCCCACAATCCTCCTGCACTCTGTGAGTCTGTGACACACACACACACACACACACATACACGCACACATGGGAAACACCGTGCCGGGATTATTCCACTCTCTCTCCTGTACATCCTCTTCAGGTAGCACTGCCAGTACCTGCATTAATGCGCCACACAGGAGCACTGAAGGGTCACGCCTTGACCTTATGTGTTGTGTAGGTTAGTTCCAGGTCAGTGACTTGTCTGCCTGATCCGCTCCCAAGGAATCGGCCTGTGAGTGCATTAAGAGATTGTTGGATGCATGAGAAGATGAATCCACCTGACCCCGTCAGGATGGAGCCATTTTGCGTTCTTTCTTTACATTTGAATTCATGTGTGTGCGTGCGCCCCTCTCTTCCTCCTTCTCTCCCATCCAGATGTGCCACACCCGTGCCACCAGACCTGGGTGGCCCATACCTGTGCCCGTGCCAGCTGCCGTGCCAGCTGTGCAGGGTGAGGAAGCAGAGCAGCGTCACAGAGAGAGGTGAACAGACAGCTGCTGCAAATAGAAAGATGGAGGAGCATCATCAAAGGACTGAGTCAACCTACTCACCATCAATTATAATGTATTCATTATTGGCTCACAGTTATTTCACAGCCAGGAACTCAATATTAAACAGACAGCATTTAAAATTACAATGAAGGCTGTATACTTTGTGTTATGCTGCAGTCATACGCTATAAGAAATGTCTTTTCAGCTCACAATAGCTTCACTTTTTAATCAATAAAACAAATAGTTGTGATCTACTAAAACGTTTTTACACCATACTCACAAAGATTGTCAACATTAAATCCGGTTCTCTAATTCGACCTGGCGTTCACATGCAGCTGAGCTACAGCACTTTGGTTGGTGTTCCAGCCTCCGGGCTTATGGACTTAGCAAACTCACTTCCTGTTTGGAGGCATACATTATACTGCCAGTGGGAACATAAACAATAATCTTCTTAAGGTGAGCTGCTCTGTGCGCAGTAAGAGCAAGCCCTTACTCAAGCAATTTACTGTATGTGAAGATGAGATGGTGACGAGCGCTGGGCTGTAATGTGACGCTGTTATCTGCTCGGATAGTTTGATGCTCAACATGCAGAGTTATTACGATGTTTTTGTTGATTTAAGATTAAGATTAACTTCTATTCAAACCTACACAGATTAGAGATGTTATAGTTTTGTATTTTTGGTATAATTTCAGAGCACGGCGGTCGACCCGACCCACAATCCCAAAGCGTCAGTGTTTGATGAGTTTGGGAATGAGACTCAAAAATCAACTTTCTTACAAATAGGACATTTAAGAAATTCAGAATAGGTGTTACAATACAAACACAACACTTTGTGAAGGCAATTACAATCATGTAGACATTTCAGACCCGATATTAACATACGCACCAACCTCGTGCTTGTTAGGTTGACGAATTTGACCAAATTGACAAAGACTAAAACTAAAGACATCTCCTGTATATTTTTACTTTATCTTAGCTAGTTTACACAACATCGCTTGAGTTAGTTTTTATTTTTTTCTTTCTTCTTCGTACACTGTGTAGTTTTGGGCGAGAAATTTTAATTTTTTATCTTATCTAACTGATTGTTATGACTGAAAATAACAGAAAAGGAAGACACAATTTTGCATTTATTTGTTTATATTTGTGCATAACGGTGTAATGAGGCCCTTTTTCTCTCGAGGATGGCTTGTTTATATGGAAATACATCAAATAACATTTCTGAGTTTGAATTTCTTTTCCAAAACTACATAGAGCACCTTTAAGTATAATTATATTTGTATACACTTAACTAAAACTGTGTGTTAAAAAAAACATTTGAGTTAACTATAATAAACTTGACACAGATACCAACACAGTGTTCCCACTTCTCTTAAACGACAGACGACATCCTCTTTACAGTGCGCACTTTGACCTAGAATACAGAAAAGCAGAGGTGAGAAGTGGTGAAGCTGAACACATTAACGGCTCCTTTAGGTGTCCGATGACCTTCATCAGAAAGGTCTTCTGTCCTCAAAATGAAGTTGCTGTTGGTTGGCTAATGGCTTTTACTAATAGCAGCAAACTTTTCACTATTGCAGCTTTTTTGATCAACATCAGGCAGGCATCTGCAGAGGGTTAGTGAGCGCACGAACAGCTCAGCAGGCTATAATCTGCCTGAGCTGCTGAGGGGCTGTGTGAACTCAGTGAGAGATAAGAAAACCAAAATGAGGCTGAGGAAAAAGTGGATACCAGCATTTTTTGGCAAATCTTTAAAGACAAAAATAAATAATTTTAAATATAAGTGGCCAGCTGAAAGACCAGTCTCTAATTTAAGCACTTTTTCTGCTTTCATCTCTTCTGAACTTCCTCAGTTTTGTGAAAGATTGTTTTTCATTTTAATGATTATAACAGCATTATCTCTATGCTTGTTCATTTTTTTTCACCTAAAAGTGTTTTCTTGTTATTAACTTGACTTTGAAGTGCTAATAATTGGCAATTTGTGTACAAATGTAATATTTGTATAGCACAAGCAGAGTTACAAAGTGCTGTAAGTGCATAACAGTGAAACCATCGCAAGTATTAAAGGGTCAGTTATGAATGTAGATATAAAGACAAGAGAATCAATAAAACAGGGAGACAAAAAAATAATTAAAAAAACAGATAAAAGCATCAAAATGTTGCACCATTCTAGTCTTTTTAGTGAGATCTGGGTTTGATCTTTAATTTACGAAAACAAACCATTTTAAAATCTGATCTGCCGTGCCATTAAATGCCAAAAGTCAGAGCTTTGCGTGGAAACAGAAGACTCACTGAGACAGTTTTTCCTACAAGGATTGGGTTGCCAGTGCCCTTTGGAATATGTAATAGCAGTCACATCTTTGCACAGCATGTATAGACATCAGGCCGTTGACTTTGACCTCTCACTGTTAGTAGATTAACTTCATCTGTTCCAGTTCTCTGACCCTCACAGAGAAGGTCGCAGAAATTTCCTACAGTCTTTTAAAGAAGATAAAGTGAACTCTGCTCTCTATCTGCTGTAGATATTCTCCCTCTGGACAGCTTTATAAGATGTGATCTGAGTTTCTTATCGTTTGCTTTCAGTGTAATGGCTAATGGAGAGATAGGTGACGTGTTTTAGCGGATTTTGTGCAGGAATGAATCAACAGTAAAAGAGCAGACACACTAAAGTATTCTCCGGTGTGGTGTCTGCTGTCCAGCCCTTGTTCACCTCTTAAGTCAAAGCAGGAAGAAGCTCCAAGGCCAGGTCTGAAGAGGTTTACAAACCTCCCCTAAATTCTTCCCTGTGGGTAAAATCATGTGAAAGCTGCTTAGGCAGATTATCCCTGCCTCGACGGCAGCTGGCAGCGAGATCCTTGGGAGTGCACCTGACTCAATACTGCCGGTGACGCAACCGCAGCCTGTGTCGCAGCGTGCTCCCACAATCCTCTGTGACCTTTAGCCCCGGAGGTAAAAGTGCATTGTGTGGTTTAAAGCAAGCAGGGACTGAAGCAGGAGTTCACATACACACCTGACAGGTGATCTAATGACACAGGAAATGTCAGTTTATTGGATTGTTCAGGAATGTGTTTTAAACCATTAAGAGTGCAAGAATAAATATTTTAAATACTACGTGATTGTGAGGGGTGCCTGCATTTTTTTACTGAACGTATGTTGAATAAAAAAAATAAAGCAATTTGATAAAGCAACATATGATTCATTCACTGTGTTGTTTTTAATGTTATTGAAATGGCGTCAGTCGTGTCTCAGTATGAGCTGGGAAATTGAATTCTTTGGTCCAACATATTCTGAATATTTTGAAATTCTTGTGTTATTAAGCAACCAAATTGGACCGAAAACCAACATCCTGTCCCTGTTTCCTGGACTTATCTCCATCATCGTCCCTGCTGTTTACACAGCCCAATAACATTTATCAAGACAAAGACAGACATTCAGTGAAAAAAGAGCAGAAACCATAAACAATTTATTTGAATAAACAATAAATTAGATCTTTTTAAGTACCAACGACACTCAAAACAGAAATCATGTCCTACAAGACATCAAGAACTCTTTAAAATTCAAACATCAATAAAGGAAAAGCTTCATTTTATAAACGATTACCATCTTGTCTGATCCTTTTTTAAAGCATAGTTCTGTTTCCTGATTTAGGGGGAAATCAAAACACTGTCCTCTAACTGAAGGTCTGTATAACTAAAGATAATGGAAGTGGTGAAACTCTGAACTCAACTATGAGTAAAGTTACAGTACTGAAATATTACCCACAAGTCAAACTACTGGTATTTTTCATTGGCCCGTTTGTGATCAGACAATAATGCAGATGAAAGGTTTAGATATGAATTCAAATTGTTTTCAATACTCTATTACATTTTTAAGAGTAACTAAGTAGATAACGTGATGTAATGCATGTGATGGTCAAATAGAAAGTTTAGAAAAGAGGAGAAGCTGCTGTGAGAAACTCAGAAAGGATTCTCTTCTCTCTATATTCACTCAGATCATTTTTAATATGACAGACAAAATCAAATGTGATGATGTAAGACTTTATTAAAAGTCTCCTGCTCTCTGTCAGCTTCTGTCCCTTTTGAGGATGAAGGGTAATAGAATAATATCGAGTGTACTGAGTGTTTTGTCCTTCATCTAGCCTGTTATGAAAATATGAAAAGTCTCAATCTGTGGCAGCTGCTTTAAATTTCCAATCTGGGGAAGTGGATTTGTCAGGGACTGGAAATTTGGATGGAAAGTGTCATTTTGGCTAAATTAGATGTGGGCATAAGTAGAAGAATGGACTCCCTCCATATTTTAATGAGGTCTCAGGTGCACTGTCACATCCTGAAAACACAATGCTCTAATAAAATGTCCTTTCACACTCAGCCACTGAGGCTAGTTTTATTAAAAAAATGAAGGGACTTCAGCTTCAGTTGCACAGCAATGGTTTCCTGAAGTGAGAAATACTTTTTTTCTTTTCAGCTGATGCAGAGGTAAACTATGGGGAGCTGTTGGAATACTCTGTATTCTCGAAAAACTACAATTTCAGGGACCATTACACAACCCACAAAGCTAAATATACCAAACGCACTGTCTAGACGACAGCTGTGATCTTTGATTTGAAAACTTCAAAAAATATATTTTCTGCTGTGAATCACATGAATTAAAAAACAGAGGAATGCAAAGAGGAATCACTGTCTCACGGCTGTCACTGAGTCCATGTTTGTTTTGGTAAACTTTTGCTCATTCTTTTTTACTTTGTTTTAACCTTTTAAACTGTCCTTACCCCACAACTGACAATTATGTCAATTTAACAAAGTTTAAAGCTGGCAGAAACATAAGATACAAGAAAAGTGACGCAGACGCTCATAAAAATGAACAAATCTGTTGCGATAATCCATCAAAATATTATTGCACAGGAGTTAAATGTTGTAAGATTTATTGTTTCACTACTTATACACACAAATATGGCAGAAAGATGTAAGAAATAAAACTTTGATGTGAAGTGATTTTTATTGACAGTATTCTGTTGCATTGTAAATCACTGAAAACATTAAAAATGTTTTTAAAATGTCTTAAAAATGAGATATGTTATGATCTGCAGACATAAACGAGATACTGTGTGAAAGCCTTGCATCAGCAGTTGTCTCTGCATGATATATATAAATAAAGATATATAACTATAAATAAAACATGCTCAGTGTATTCACAGATGAACAGACACACTCCGGAGGGTTTTCTCTGGTTTCTGTTCAAAAACAGAAAAGTGCAAATACATCTTGAAATAAACACATTGATTTGATAAAAGCATTCACTTGCTTGCAAAAATGGTGAAATGCACAAAAATGTCAGCAAGACGCTCACAAGAATTTAAGTGTAATTGCAGAAATGTCAGCAGCTGAGATGTGGTGAGGTCTGGTTTTCCTCATGCAGTCTTTTTTTTTTCAGGCTTGTATGGTCTTATTTAAAATGTCGGGGATATATCACCATCGTCTTCTGCTTTGTCTCATGCAGCCGGGGCCGCACAGCTTTGATAAATGAACATTTTATTGAAACAGTCAATACTGTAGCTGTCTTCAGAGGTTTTTGTCATATTTAACCGTGTAATGGGCCATAAATCATGAGGACCTACAGTATGAAGAGCACATTACTGGCACCAGTAACTCAGCCTTCGCAGGAACCTAAGATGACTTTTTTCATGGATGTGGAAACACACAGGTGAAAATCCACTCAGAAGGAAAAAAAATGAAGAAAACTGATTTTCAACCCTGCATATCGGATATATTAGTTGTCTAATGGCGAATCAAAGACAAAATCGTCATTAAATGTGTCAAAAAAGGTTTAAAAATCCAATCTGATAACCAAAGTACAGCCAGGGATTGAGAGATTATACAAAGTAGCCTACACCCACTTACCACTGTGCTTAAGCCAGAACGCATCCTGTCTCAAAGGGGCCCCTACTCGTGATGTGTTCTACACATTGCAGCCGATACTTGGCCGGCACCGAGCTCCCAAAATAGACGGCAGTTCCAGATAGGTGGGCTGTGAGGCGAACAAGAGAGAAAGTGGGAAAAAGACAAGTGAGAGTGGGAGGTAGGATAGTGTAACAAAAGGAAAGAGGAGCGGTATTGTGTGTCTGCAATCTGCTGCCTGCACCCTGCACTCCTAATTCACTGTGCATGTCCGTGTGTGTGTGTGTGTGTGTGTGTGTGTGTGTGTGTGTGTGTGTGTGTGTGTGTGGTGACGTCAGCAAAGGTGCTCTTGTCAGTCTGGTGCTCTTCACTGAAGGCCTATTATGTAATACTTTGGAAAGTCTGACCAGTAGTGGCCAGACAGTCTTGTTAAATGGCTGTGATGGCCACACACAGACTGAAAGATACAGTATCACACTATTCTACACACACAGCCAGAGCGATGTCGACATAATAAATCAGAACACAGAGGCCCATACATGTCTATGCGCTGGAGTGGGCTGTGGAGAGTGGAGGCTTACCCAACAGAGTTATAAATAACTGGACGGCCTGCACCTTAAGACAGTTTTGTCTGGGTGGAGGGCGCTCAGAGTTCAATGTAACCTGACAACTTAATCCCTTGTAAGAGAGAGAGGCAGAGGGACTGACTGGTGAACGTGGGGCCGTCTAGGATTTCCAAGCTACTGTTACTTATTAGCACTTGGAGAGGAACAAACATGGGATCTTTTTTGGATACACTTCGGCTTGTAATTCACGTGTGCATACTGTGGTCGCATTCGCTTATAAACGGATGCACATTGTTCTGCTATACTTTTCATCTCACCCTCACATTAAAAGGTTACTGCGGCTTGACTGCATGTTTGGCACCAGGAGGTGAAAACACTTTGCATGATTAAAGAAATTGTTTTTTGGAAATGTTGTCAAGTTTGTTTAAAATCTGTGTAAAAATTCAGGACAGTTGGTTCCAGCTTCTAACAAGGTTTGTCAGCCAATAGCATCTACAGTATGCGCCGCGCACATTGTACTGCCCTAATGTTAGGTAGCTAGCGTTAGCAATAACAATGTTGTGTAATGTAAAATATGAATAAAATTTCTGTTACTACATCTTATTTCTTGCCTAAATGTTTTCAGGAAACATATTTTAGTGCGCTGATTAGCTGTATATACGAAAGTTTCTTACAAGGCGGCCATGTTGGTCACAGATGTGGGGAAGACAGAGAGGGACTCTCTACTCACATCCATGCTACCAAAACAATGAACAGAGAAGCTCAGCTTGTCTCTTTGTTCAAGACGCCATTACAGTACTCCATCACACCTTAACATATCAAATCGTGTTTGCTCCTATATTATTGTTCAAAATGTTATATATCTAACCTTTAAGAAGTGCTAGCAGGCTTTTTTTAACCATCAGACAGCCAGGCTAGCTGTCTGCTAAGCTGAGCTAACCAGCTGCAAGTGGTATCAATTTTCTCATCTTACTTTCAGAAAAAAAGCATATCAAACAAAATAACGATGACTTTAACATATAAAATCAGAACTAAACAAAAAGAGGGCTGAGAGATCATTTAAAAAACTGACCAAGTACATTTCAAACATGCATGAAGCTCACATTCCTTCAGGTTGTGTTCTTCTCACTGTAAGTAGTAAACGTAGACCACCTACAAGCTTCCTCTAATTTTACTCGAGTGAAAAAGTGGAAGCTGAACCCACCCTCTGGTTTCATCCTCTGGATGCGTGCCCATGACCAGAGGCAGCTTTGGGGCGTTTGAAGTGGGAAGGTTCAGCAAGCAAGAACTTAGCTGTAACCACTATTTTCTTTTCTTGGATAGATAGATAGATAGATAGATAGATAGATAGATAGATAGATAGATAGATAGATAGATAGATAGATAGATGGATGGATGGATGGATGGATGGATGGATGGATGGATGGATGGATGGATGGATGGATGGATAGATAGATAGATAGATAGATAGATAGATAGATAGATAGATAGATAGATAGATAGATAGATAGATAGATAGATAGATAGATAGATAGATAGTATGCATGCAAGTGTATAGTGTGTCTGCTCGCCATGTGGGAGCAGGCTGACCTTTGATTTTAGCTGCATGCGACAGCCTCACCAGGATGGAAAAAGTGTGTGTGTGTGCATGTGTGTATCTGGGAGTGTCCCTCTCTGTGTGCATCTCACGCATACTTGAGGAAATTGTCAATAGTTGCTCATGAAGAGCAGGACCAACTCAGCACCGTCCTGCCCTCTGACAGCACATGGTCCATATTAAGGCCCCCGTCAGACGCTGCCATCTCCCACAAGGGCGTGCTCGCCATCAGGTTCCTCCAGTCAAACATCCGCCTATTTCAGTGGTCGTCCTTGGTTAGGAAATGACATTGCGTTTGAAATAGGGCTTCTGAGTGGATAATCTCTCCCGGGAGTGTTAGCAGAGACTTCCAAGTTCACTGGGTTTGTGTTCAGTCATGCAGAGTGTAACAGTGGACTGCGATACTGTAAGGCTGGGATCGATGCATTATTCACATAACTTGGTTTAGCTCCAGAGCTCCAAAGCAATACAGCACAGTCTCCTTTTAAAGATATACAGTACAGTGCGCCTCAAGGTGGCAAGTTACAATCAAAATAAAATGTGCAGAAGTCAATCTGAAGGTTTCACATTTCTCGTGTTCTCATTTTTGTCTCATGTCTCAGCAAGAAATAAAAAATATAATATGATTTATCAATTCTATGAAGACTGTACATCATGACTAAACAAAAATCTTTTTCTGCATCCCCAACTGGGCCTTTCATAAGTTTAATCTCACTATTTTCCATTGTGGAGTTCCTGCTTCTTTTTGTAGCTTCATCCATCTGCTTCCAAACAGGTAGACGATTTATCTTAAGGACTGGGCCAGGTTAAGTGTATTGAGGTCAGACAGGATGGCCCCTGAACAGCACCCGTTTAATCCCTTGGCCCGGTCCAACCAACAGATTAGACCAGCTTGTTGGGGGAAATACTCAGGTCGATCCTGACGCTCTCTGTTGGCTGCACTTCAATCGCATTCAATATCTTACTTCCCCCTCTCATATCCCCGCCGGCCCCGGCAGAAAAGGTCAATACGGCACCGTCACATAGCTTCATCACAGCACAGGACTACTTTAAACAATGAGTAGTGACGGAAGCACAGGCAGGATTTTGTAACAGGATGACTTCATGGACAAAAACCAGAAAAGGACAGACAATGAAACCATAAGCCAGAGCAATTCCATTAATCAAGCTGCCTAACACCAGAACATTGACACAACTGCAGCAGGTTGAATAACAACCACAAAACACAGCATTGAACTATTCTAATTGAATTTCAAATGGGACATACCTGCTATTTGACTGCATATTCACTGATAACTCAAGGAGTAAAAAAAGAGGTCAAGGCAGATGGAAATGAAACATCTTTTTAAAAAGTTAACAGTGCTTTAAACACTTTTTTGAAAATTTGCAGCTAAAAGAGCTGCTGCAGGCGATGGCAGTTACTCGTCTCTGTTGTTTAAAGATTTGTAAAGTGACGTCAGTTAGGAAAGTGTTGCTATAGATAGTTGAAGCATAATACATGAGACTGGGTCAGAGAGGTGGTACAAAGAAGAACACCTTCATTACAAAGCTAATGGATCTGGGCTTTGCATTTGTCATTAGCTGATTGAAATAGGCATTAAAAGCTGTTTTCTGCCTTATGTGGAAAACTTCAATGCATCTGGTGCTAGGAAAGTCTGTTTACTGCAAGAATTGAGTTGGTAAAATGACAATAAGTTGTATTGCCTTTAATGTTTCTGTCCATGGTTTCTGTATCTCCATCTGTATTTGGGTTTCTTTTACATTGTGTTTATCATCCAGGTGGTAAAAAAACCTTGTTGTAAGTAAATAGCAGGATTAGGTCTGCACAGGTCAATCAGCTCTATTAACCCACAGCAGGGGCGCAGGAGGATTTGCCTTGTCTATGTAAGTGTCTCATCAAAACAATACTGTCATTTACTGCTGACACCATTGACAACTTAAGAGACATTACAGCTACATGTATGATTTCTCTAAAATAACCTCTTGAACCATAACCCTGCCCTTAAAATCAAGAGGTTAAAGGAGACATTTTTCCTTTCCTTCAGTCTTTTATATAGGACAAGTTAATTCTGTGACTTTGTGACATCACATGACATTTATACCTAGCAGCTAGTTTGGCATGTAAGAATTAATTAAGCCCAGCTGCTCTGTTGTTGATAGCGGTGCTGGGTCAGGCGTGTGTGAGCTGACCAATCAGAGGAGACTGGGTATTCGGGAGGGGGGGGTCTTAAAGAGACAGGAGCTAAAACAGAGCGTTTCAGACAGAGGGGGAATACAGAGCTGCAGCACTGGACAGTGTGAGAAAACTGATGTGCTTTTGGGCACTAATGCGTGTAAACCTATTCTAGTAGTAACCCAAAATACAATTATGAACCTGATAATGAGCATAATATGTCTCCTTTAAGGAAGCTATAAAAATGATGCCTTAATGGGATTATATAAGGGTGGAGTGTGATGAAGTTCTGCAGATGGTTATGTTCATTGTGCGGATGTTTACTCAACTATACTTCTCCAGGGATACTTAGCTCTTAAAGAAACACTGATCGCACATGTTATACTGTATTATACAATATACAAAACGAGGAAATTCTGCTCAGCCCCTGAAAACAGTTATATAAAAACAACCAGTAAGAAAATCTCAGTTTGGGCTCAGACCCTCTACTTATTTAATAGAAATCCTTGGTAACAAACTAAAGATATAGGTTTGAAACTATGTGGATTTTTTTAAGGCTTATGAAAGATAATATCATGTCGCATCGAGGGAAGTGTTTTTGAGACTTGACGCATGTTAGGGCCTAAAAGCTAGGATATCTTTGACAGTTGCTATTTTCTGTAATTATGGTGTCTCTTTTAAGTCCCCCATTTTTATGACAGAAATATATCTTGTTACTTAAGGTTGCAGCTAAAAGTACAAGTACACCAAAACATTGAAAGAAAAGTGTATGAAGTGTATAAACTGTGATCTCAAGCAAGTGGTTTGCATTTTGCGGGGGATGGATGGCTATCATTTATCTATCAGCCCCCACTTCTACCCCAGAATATTCCCCCATAGCCAGCTGGTAACCCTGGGTAACCCAGCTCATGTGATAGTGTGAACTGCGAAGGTGGCTGTGTCAGCAACCATGCTGTGAGTCTGTGTGTGTGTGTGTGTGTGTGTGTGTGTGTGTGTGTGTGTGTGTGTGTGTGTGTGTGTGTGTGTGTGTGTGTGTGTGTGTGTATTCAGTTGAAGTTATATCCCCCTCTTGTTGCACATCACAGACCTCGATCCAATATTTCCTGTGCCACAGAGGGCACCTTTGCATTAGTGTGTGCATAAGAAACAGAGAGCCGGTATGTACTGTATGAGCGCGTTTATGCGTCGTGTGCATTTGCCCTTTGTCCTGGCTGCTATGTGTTCTGGTATGTTGCTAAAGGTCGGGGCCAGGCGGAGAGCAGGACGGCAGGGGCCCGGTCAGGGGGAAGCTGTGGCTGGGGAAGAGCCGCAGAGCCAAAGGCCAGCAGCTCTGACGAGAGCGGGGATTAGGACGTGAATATCAGAGGAAAACAATCCTTGTGCACAGGCTAAAAGATTACAGCCCACAGAATGCAAAAGGAAATAACCAGTTAGTGAGCTGAGTATTTATAATCTTCCTCCACGGGGATGGCATCGAGTAAACCTGTAGGTAATTTATGATGCAATTGATGTGCACACCTCGGGAATCTGAGTTTATGTGTAATTCCAGAAACTTCTCGCCTGTCGTTACCCACTGCATGACTTCACAGGACTCCAGTGCAGGCTGTTCCTGAGAATTTTGCAAGTCAGGACAGCTACAGCGCCCACACACACACACACACACACACATACAAACACACACAAAAACACACACATAATGAGCTATCCAGCAGCCCTCCTACTGGTCAGAAGAGGTACTGCAGGGTGCTCTGTCTCAGTGGTTTAGAGAACAGAGTCTCTGACCTCTGACCTTTGCTTGGGCTTGTGGGCTGTTTTGCACATGTCAGTGTTGTGCTTCTCTGCATGAATAACTTGAATGTACACAGGGATGAGAGTGGATATCACTGTTGGTTGAATATGGAAACACTAATATATCTATTTTGCATATACAGTAAGTGTAAACCTACAATGATGTCACCCATTGATTTGTTGATTACTACTTTGAAGCCCTGAGTTTGGCATTACGGCCATTTCCATCTTGTTTTTTGTTTTTTGTTTTGTTATTTGGGAGGGTTTAGCCAGAAGTGACTAAATTTTGGACCAAAGAGTTGGTGGTCACCTTGGTAGGGACTTATCACAAGGTAGCCACACCCTAAAACATACCATCCTTTATTATTGTGTATTTTACTCTCAGTGGGACCATAATTTACTAAATGAACATCATGCCGTATAGAAGAAGGCCAGAAACTCGCAATTAAGACCATAAAGTCAATAGGAACTGTTTGGAGCTGTTTGCGTAACGTTATATCGTCAGTACATCGAAATAACTTGCAAATGGAGATTTATTGCAGCACTAACAAGCAGACTCAACAGGATGGCACTCCATAACAACAAAACATTGACCCAACGCTACCAACCATGCCGCTACATTACCATGGCTATGCACTTCTTGAGTTCTTAAAGTGACACACTACAAGGTGTAAGGAGCGAGCCACACAGAAAGTCACACTGACGTGTGGCTCTAAACAAGCTCCAGCTCTGTTAGAGGTAATAAACCAAGTGAGAAGAAGGGTCATTTTCTCATAAGCTTACATACAATCCCACTTCTTTTTGAAACCAGTGGAGTTGCCTCCTGCTCATCAGAAAGAATGCAGTTTTAAAGCACTTCTGCATTGGCTTCACTTTTCACAACCTCCAGCCACATTTTATACAGTCAGTGGTGAAAAATCTATTTTGTTATGTTTGTTTGTTAATCCGGCCGTAGAAAAACATTAACATGTTTTGAACTTTACGACGTGTTCGGGAGGTTCTGTTCTGTGACCTACAAGGAAATTGAAGTTTAGAAATATGTGCTAGTGGAACATTTCATATCACGAACACCTGTGTTATGAATGCCGTAGATATAATGAGGTGGATGCATACCAACAAGGACCAGAAGAGTCTCATTTACCCGTAACTTATCAGACACGTTGTTCGGGGCTTAGCCGAGCGGGTGATTGTTCAAATTCCACAGACATCTGTAATCTATGAATGGAAGTTGTGTGCACAGCTTTGATCCATTTTGGTCACTGTGATAAATAAGCCATACGCACAGTTTAAAAAGTTGAATAGAAGATCCAAATACGAAATCCCCTGAGCCTGGAGGATATGACTGGCTTGATTGAACTGCTGCCATCTCACTTATCCTTTTCAAATCTTTGGAGGAAATATGAGGGATGGACTGGAAATCTTAAGAATTTCACTTCCTCATCCAGTGGAGTAGAAGAGTAAGAAGGAATACATTTTATTGTTCTCATTCATCATGTTTTGTCCTTATGAATGACACAGTGTGGTGAAATCTGGACGTTTACAGTATATTAATGCACTGCCTCATATGACTGCAGTTGCAATGTGACGTCAAAAAGCTGTAATTGGATAGAAGAAAATGTTAACTTGCTTAATGAATATTGACTTAAAACATTAGTTAATGTACTTGTTTGATGATGTCCTTCACTTGTTTCTCTTTTTCGATAAAGAATTGTATTTTGTTGTACACTTGGACAGCTTTTCCCCCATTTCTATTGGTGAAATATAACTATACAAAAAGACAGGACAATTGGATGTTAAAAAATACAGACAATAGGACAGTACAGTACAGTACAATAAACAGTTGAACTGGAAGGTTGAGTTTGTAGGAGTTGGTACAGTTGTACAGCTGTTACTCAGCTTCCTCACCTGTTCCAGCAAGCTTTCATAGCTTGTGACTAACGGCAAACCATTGACTGGTATTCAGTGACTCAACCACAACATAACGAAATGAAAATCTTACTGGATGACTTTCAGTAAGAAGAGAAACATATTCAAGTGTGTATAAACCAATGCTGCATAGATGCTTCAAATGACAGTATTGCACATGATATTGCACAGACAAAAATGAACAGGTGAGTTGATGTATGGGACAGTGAATAGGTGCAGGAAGTATTGCACAAAAGTTGTTATGAGGTATTGCATAGTCAGGTTCTGAAATATCATAAAGGAAAGAGGATGGACAGATAATTTGAACATAGAGAGAAAAATCATGTAATGCAAGTAAAGTAAAGTAAAAGTCAAATTAAGTGTAATCAACTAAATTTACTCAAAACGGTGACAGACAACTTTTAAAATTCTCACCTCGTAGTGTTCCCCTGTGGTATTACTGTTGCGAGAGTTACCAAAATGGCTACCGCTAGCAGCCTGGCTACTGTCAAAAGCAAAAAAAACAACCATAAGAATCCCAATTTGATCTCAAAATCCTGATCTTAGTGCTATGAAAAGGCAGAGTCAAACATCAGGTTGTATAAATAAGTGCACAGGTTTTGTTTCTTACTGATCTAGCAGAAAGAATGCCAGATTTGAACCGTCTGAAGACCCAGTGGTAAGAGGAAACACATCAGCAGGGGAACAGACTTTGACACAACACCAGGGTGCTCTCCCTCAAGTGAATACTCATCTGTCCTCTCCTGTTTCACCTAGATTTCTTTCATTTTCCCTCTTTGCCTTCTTGGCCTCCTCCATAAGCGGGTACTTTTTCTTTTGCAGTGTAGAGTGTAGTTATTTCCGTTGGTCAACCGTTACCTGGGGATAGCGACCGGGGAAAACAATGCCTTTTCCTGTTTTGGTTGCACAATGGAAGATGTGTCTTGTGACGCAATGAGTCCCTCATTTTTGTGGAAAAAATCAAACCCGGTGGACAGACAGGTGAGATTTATAGTAAACTGGATTCTATTTGTCAATGATTTAACATCTTTGCAGGATTTTAATGCTGTTGCTGGTCATGATGGTGCTAACTGTAACCACGTTACACACAATACGGTCACTTACACATGTTACAATACACATAAAACTTACCGTTAAACAATATTCTTATGGTCATTGTAAGACAAATAAATGTATTGGAGTATAAAAGTAAAAACATAAAACACTTTTCAGGGCTGCAAGGTCACACACAGACACACACACACACACACACACATACGCATTTGTGTGTGTGTGTGTGTGTGTCTGTGTGTGACCTTGCAGCCCTGCATCGTGACCTCCACACTGCTCTTTTGGCATGTTCCTCTGCCTTTTAGATCTGCTGTGTCAGCTCTGTGTCAATCAGAAGGAAATATTCTCTCCCTCTCTGTCTCTCTTTTTCTGTCTGTTTCTCTCCCCCCTCTCTCTTCCTTGTTCTCTCCCTCGCCTGCTCTGAGCCTCATTTCCCACAGCGGCAGCACAAAAGGTTTACACATCCATAAACATTATGCTATGTGCGTATATGTTGTGCGTCATGGAAGGAGCCCTCCCCTGTGCGTTATGTATATGAATGAATGGCTCTTACACAGGGAACGGCTCCTCCCCAGGAAATCCATGACTGTACTTTCCAGAAATAGAGTATGACTTGCTGAAAGTGGAACTAATGCATCAGCGAAGGGTTTCCAGCAGGGCTAAACATGATGGAGACCGAGGTGTACCTCCCGCTGGCAAGACCGCTTGTAGCTGAACCTGTTCTCAAAGACGCGTGAGCACGCAGTCCAGCAAACTGGCACAGTGGATTTCCCACGCTACAGTGTACATGCAGCATATTCAGATGTGCATGCATGCATACGCACACAAATGCACCCAGACACGCACAGGCAGAGCGGTGGAGAAAGGTGTAGGCGGTGTGACGCAAACAATATGAGTCACTCTGACACAAAGCCCTGCGTTACAACACACACCATTGTTATAGTATTACCTTTCCAACAGGTTGGATGGATTGTTGCCTTCCCTCCCCTCACTGGTGGGAGAAATGACCAGAGTGGAGGAAACAACTTTAAATTACCAAACTGAGACCATGATTCAGCACAACACCTCATCTTTTAGGTGTATAATTACATACAGAGGTCCTACAATGAAGATTAATCACACTGTTTTACTTTTATTTTTAACTCACAGATATGATAATGATGTAAAAGGCTGTAACTATAGCAACACAAACCTGTCGTCCAAGAGAAGCAAACCCACCATATGCCCAATTTTCCCACAGAGAAGCATGGAGGAGGAAAATCCAGAGAGAGGTAGAAACAGTTTACCTCTTCTTTAAATTATTCAAGCATGCAGTTAGTAGCTGCGTTTACATGGACCTTAAAAATTCATGAATAATCAGAATAAAAATGCCTCATGTAACCACCTCAATCCGCAGTGATTTAACTTTCAATCTGACCGAGAGGGGTGGTGTGAACCTTTGAAAATCTCTTCAATAGAAAAATATACATATAATAGCACATAATAACCTCCTCTGTTTCTGTCTGGCAAGAACGCTGGAAGGCAGTCATTCATTCATTCATTCATCGACATTCAATGAATGAGTTAATTGAATTTTCTCAATAAAGAAAAGAATATTATTATTATTCATCTTCCCGTGTTTCTTTCCTGTATTTCTCACAGCAAGTGGAACCACTCTGCGCACATCAAACAAGTTCTGATTGAATTCGTTTGGGCCTTGAAACACACATCTTATCTGATATTTAGTGTGAATATAACAGTTAAGTTGGAATCGTTAATCAGAATTATTTCAATCGGATTGAGGAATTATTGCCCATATAGTCACAGCTGTTGATATTATAATGATACTGCTCATGAATCTTCCAACTCACCCTGCTGCCACCTCGATTGTGTCCTCTCAGATGAAGTGTATTTGAGTATCCCAGTATCACACATAAACGTCTCATCATTTGGGCCCGACGTGATCAAGAACAGAAGGGCCGACTCCTGCTGCACTGCCGACCTCCTCCACAAGAGAGCGTACAATCTGTTCACTGCCTGTGCTTGGAGAGCTGCCAAGTACATACCAAACTGTTGCCCAATCCTGTTTGTCACATCAGTGGAAAAAAAAAAGGCAAACTTGACAGTACATTGCAGCACTTTCCAGGGATATAGAGGACTTATTTGAATAGAGATAAGACAGCAGCCTTGCCTGATAATTCATGATGAAATATTCCTCCACATTGCTTCACAGAGGAAACACAGAGCTGTAAAGTTATACAATTGTGAGCGCTGCCAAGGTTCAGTTATGGGGTTTTCTATTTGTGCAATTAGTCGGGAATAAAGCATTAACACTGGGTAATGTTTGAGAATAATTGCCCCCTCAAACTGCTTGCAGACTTTGTTAGCAAACACTACAGGAGCCTTGGATTACACACACACACACACACACACAAACACAGACACACTCAAACACACACACTGCCCAGATGGGAGACAGATGTTTAATAGACAAGGTCAAGGAGTCCATACAGTAATTGTCTGCTCCACCGTTTCTCAGTATTCTCGGCGTTGTTCAGATCACCACATCCACATAAATCCAGGAAATTTCCTCTGGAATGGAAACCATGTCCTACTCTCACAGACATATTTGTGTTTGTTTTCTCTCTTTCTCCCACTTTCTTTCTCTCTGAAACATACACACACACATTCGTTCTGGTCTCAGGGAATAGTCAGGGGTTGGATTCATGACCCCCACAGACATTTATATGTACACCTCAGACAACAACAACGGAAAAAATGTTTTTTAAAAAAAACCTATCGACTGAAAAGACAATAAAAATGTGCTTAAAACTGTGACTTTAAAGGTGCAACATGTCAGAATTTTAGTTCACAAAAACAAAAATGAACTAAAACAATCAACAAAATGTGAAGAAACAAAAGTATTCATTATGTCAACACATCCATGTATTGGTTTGAAGAGATGTCTACTGAAGTTAGCACGCTAACCAGCTATCCCTGGCCCGATAACTGACCAAACAAATAGGGGGCAGCATATCACCAGAATTACCGCTAACTGCTGTTAACACTAGCTAGTTAGCCCAGTTAGCCGTGCATTTAGCAGTTCGGACTGGGAGCTCGGGGTCTGGGGAGCAGGGGAGTGTTAGCGTTTACACCACTAGCACAGGAGCTTTGGACTCCAACAGGCTGAGGCTAGCTGGTTAGCATGATAACTTCAGTAGATATCCCTGCAACACAATACACAGACACCATAATGTCAAAACTGCTATTTATTCACATTCTGTTGATAATTTTAGTACATTTTTACATTTTTAACCAAAATTCGTACACATTGCCTCTTAAAGGGAACTGCTATATAAACATAATGTGTTTTGTAGTGTTTAATTTTCAAGTATTACACATTAAAGTTGGTTATTTTGTCTCCTTTAATAAATATCATCTAGAAATGTAATTAAATAATGTATTCACATTGACTCAACATGAAAAACTTACTAAACTTATTGCATCTGACGTTCACTTATCGAATAGAATTAAATGGTAAGTTTACGCCCAATTAAAATACTTCAAGTCACTGAATTAGGCAAATTGTACAAGCCACTCCTTCCAAAAACTGAATCCACTTCACGTTTCTTTCATCCTGAATCTGTTTCTCATCCTTTCTGGATGTTTCTGTCGTCTGACAGCATTCAGAGAAAGTGCTGATGACGAGAGATGATGAAACGTAAGGAGAAGTTTCTAATCTCATTATCCCTATCCCGACCTAATCCACCAGGAACAACACCTCCGAGTCATCCACACCCTTTTACATGTGTTGTACTCCACACAACATACAGACAGACCTAATCGTAAGATATATCTATGCATGTTAATATAAGGTGACCCATATCAATAAAGGAAAAAAGATGTCGGACATGCAGGATACGATGCTGATGGGTTTGGAGGGGATCAAGAAAACCATTCTGCATGGAGGGACCGGAGACATCCCAAAACTCATCACGGGGGCAAAGGTACTGCAGGCCTTCACTGCTTTATTTACACTGACACTGACACTGACTTTTTTAATAACTTCCCCATTAGTTATAGACTAAGGAGTTTGAATCCACAGCTACGTCACTCATTTCAGACAAATATCAGTTTTGTATGGTTTCTCTATTGGACCAATTTCAGAGGATGATTAAAATATTTCTCTCAGAGTTTTAATGTTCTAAATCTAATTAGAGTTGAACATCCTGTGTGCACTTGATTATCACACTGTGCATCACATGACCTTCATCAAAGAAGACAGAACAACAGTCTGTCTAGACTTTGGTATAATTGTTGCAAAGCATTAAAAAATGAGAGGAGGCTCCATTTTCCTGTCTTTGACTATAAATTGTGTCGACTTAACATAGATATGCAATTTTGTTCTAATAAATTATGTTATATAGGATCAATTCAGCTGTGTGCTGTATGCACACAGAGCACTTAGTAACAGGGTATTTACAAGAATGTTCTTGGCCTGCTGAAAAGCAGAACCGTGATATTTTCTGTACAGGTTTGAATGTTTTTTTCTTGTTCAGTATGCATGGTTTCATTACTTGAGATTTATGGATTTAATTTTTCTAATCATTTGTGCCACTTTTAAGCTAGTTCAACTGAACAAGATGGATGAAGAGAGGCACATTCATGTTGTTGCAAAATCCCACTGGCAGCCAGTAGAGGCTGATAGAGGACATAAATCACTCAATGCTCCTTTAATGAGAACAATATTTTCACAAATGAATCAATACTCTCTGAACCATCTGTGTCAGGTTTGCAAAATAAGTCTAACCTTAAGAATCCTGTTATACAACTTGTGTGGTTATTTTTTAAAGAACAAAAGCTTCAACTTCTTTGAGAGATTAACCTTTTCGAAAAATGTCATATTTATTGGAAATCTACTCGACTGCTCTTGAAGGTTGTCTGATCGTGTTTGTCATCATCCCAGGTTTATAAAATCGGCCTTCGCTTATACTGGCGCTGTATATGAGGGAGCTGTTATCATGAATTATGGAAGAAGCTCATGAAAGCAACACAGTGCACACCCAGTTCTGTTTAATGGTTTCACTTTCCTTGGACGTTATACAACCATTCAACCTCGGCATGCCTGCCCTTCCTCCTGTCTGTCTGCCCTGTTGAGTAACTGAGCTGTGAGAAGCTGCTGACATAGCATTTTTTGTTGAGACTGATGTTCATTTGTGTTTACTCCCCTGTTACAACATGTTACACTTTGTCTATCAGCGACTGTTGGCTTGAGACAGCTTTCCCTCATGCAATTTAATTTTATGGTGTTTGTGATCACCTGCATTTCACGCACCAACTATTCGGCCTTTCTATGAAATGAAGTCACTTCTAAAGCTGCCACAGCTGTTATTAGTATTTTCCCCCAATTTATGTCCAATTTATTAACAAGCCAGCTTTATGCCGCTCTTTTTGTTTTAGTTTTCAATTTAGTTTTATTTATTTGTCCATTTTTGTTGTAAAGGAAAGGGAAGGCAGATAAAATCTAAAAAAGAAAACATGCATATCTTTTACATGTCTGATCACATTGTAAAATGTAATTAGCTTCTCTTGGAATAAAATAGCAATATGTTAAAAGACAAAACAAAATCATTTTTCATCAAGATCCATGCATTATTCCATGAGATATGAATAAAAATCTCTTGAAAAACAATCTTGCAGTGTCAAAGAAAGTCAGAAAAAATTCCTGGATCTGTCCCTTTATCCGGATCACCACCAATTCTTTCTTCTATTCTTGGCCCGAGACCCATCCTCCAACAAAGTCTCATGGAAATCAGCAGTTTTTGTGTAATCCTGTTGACAAAACAACCAACCAACAAATGGTCACAGATGAAAACATAAAATCTTTGAGTCTCATGTCATATACAGACAAAGACAAAGTCAATAAGCACAGGTTTGTATTCCATCATTTGACTTTTTTTCTCCAGGTGACCTTCCACTTCCGCACCCAGCTGTGTGATGATGATCGTACGGTGATAGATGACAGCAAAGTGGTCGGGACGCCCATGGAGATAGTGGTCGGCAACATGTTTAAACTGGACATCTGGGAGACCCTGATGTCCTCCATGAGGATCGGTGAGGTGGCTGAATTCTGGTGTGACACCACTGTGAGTGCTAAAAAAAATTTTTAGCAAACGCCAACTGCTTTGTGTTTTAATTTGTTGCTGTGTTACCTTGTTTTGTTTGAGAGCACAGTACAATAGAATAGAAAACAAATCATCCATCTATTTATATGTATGCATATAATGTATACTAGAGGTCAAATTAAATTAAAATGTACTACTTTGGCTCTAGTGCAGCATGTAATCTGCAAAGTAACTAGAAACTAAAGTTATCATATAAATGTAATAGAGTAAAAGTACAATATTTGCCTCCAAAATCCAAAAAGTAGCAGAAAATAGAAATACTAAAGAGAAGCTCAAGCAGGCTTGACAAGTAACAGAATACGTGTAACGGGATTACGTAATAAGGATACAACAACAAGGTAACTGTATTCCATTACGGTTACAGAAGTAAATATGTAATCTGATTACAGATACATTCTTCACGACAACACTTCATGAGTCTCACACAACATCACTCTGGTCTTGAGTGAAACCAAATACATAATATACACTTATGTATTAAGATTAAATTAAGTATATTCATATTTATTATCCATATGTTTGGTATTGAGGTAATCAATAAGGAAAGTAACAAGTTCAAGTTACATTACTTTATTATTGTGATACTCCTGTGATACTTCATTTTTTTAACAGATTATACGTAACTTCATTGGAATACACTTTTCAAGTAAACCTCCCAAACCTGGGTACAAGTACCTCAAAAAGTACGGTACTTGAGTAAATCTACTAAGTTAAGTTCCCTCGGTGCCAGTTACATACATTGTACATTTATAGCCCAGACCAAAATCACAATATATTCAACTCTCCTGTCCATAAAAAAGAAAATGAACACAGGAGCAGATAATAAGAGAAAATGCGTCACTGTCTGGCTGCACAGAGCTAACACAGAGCAGAACGTGGATCAACAGGCTGCAGTGGAAACACCCACATAATAGTAACACAAATGGTTTATAACAAACATTCACAACAATGTCTCAGGGACATCTGATTCACTTTCAGTTTATTGTCGCTTTGAATTCCCTGCATATTTTCTTCATGAGTAATGTTTTGTCTTGCTGAACGTTGTCTGTGTGTGTCCTCTTCCTGTTATAAAAGCTGCTGTCTCATGCAGATACCTGGTCAACAAACACGTATATGCCCCCGTATCAGAGACAGGTGTTATGAAGCAAAAACACTTCCTCTGTATATGTGTTAAAGTATTTGTGTCTTATGTAAGCTATAATTTGTTATGTCTGGTCTGGTGTGTGTGTGTGTGTGTGTGTGTGTGTGTGTGTGTGTGTGTGTGTGTGTGTCAGAGACAGATGGGTTGAGGCATACTGTCATTAATCTGCAGCAGCCTCACTTTTCCCTAATCGGCTCTGATTCCTGCTGAATCAGCACCACTGACTCCCCTCCACTCTGATTAGATGTGATGGGGCTTAGAGCGTTTATTCACCCCTCTGAACAACATGGCTGCACCACACAGTCCCTTGCATATGTTGTGCAGTATTACTCCCATCCAGAGGAGGGCAAAGTTGGCATGTTATAGGAGGAATTAGACTGGAGATAATGTGATTTCAGTTTAAATTACAATGAATCTTTAATATATTTAATGTCAAATTAATCGGTAATAAATAAAAAGGTAACAAAATGTCATCTGTAATCACAAGATATGAAATACTTGCAATGCAATGATCACTTCAGTGGGAAAATGAATAGCCAACAATGGAACAACTCATGAGATTAGCAGTAGCAGTAACATAACAGTGAGGCAAGACGCTCATTATGTAGGCGTTCTACTTCTATGACTCTCTTTTAAATATTGACTCCTCTCTCCTATTCAGCACACTGGTGTTTATCCGCTTGTTGCAAAGAGTATGAGGCGCATCGCAGAGGGCAAAGACCCAGTCGACTGGCACATCCATACATGTGGTATGGCCAACATGTTCGCCTACAGCAGCCTGGGCTACGACGACCTGGACGAGCTGATGAAGGAACCACAGCCCCTCTACTTTGTCCTGGAGCTGCTCAAGGTGAGAAAGGACAAGAGACGTCCACACGGATCTTTAGAAAACTGAAGAACAAACTCCCATATATATGTATGTGTGTGATTGGCAGGTGCAGCAGCCCAGTGAGTACAACAGGGAGACGTGGGCTATGAGTGATGAGGAGAGGCTGAAGGCCGTCCCTGTGCTGCACGGCCAGGGGAACAAGCTCTACAAACAAGGGAATTACCAAGAGGCCACACAGAAGTACAAAGAGGCCATCATCTGCATCAAGAACATTCAGACCAAGGTGAGTGTGTCGAAAACAGAAATGTATTTACTTCTATACAACAGACGTCCATCTGAACTGCTTTCGACTTCAGGAGAAAGCGTGGGAGGTCCCATGGATGAAGCTGGAGAAGATGGGCAACACCTTGACGCTCAACTACTGCCAGTGTCTGCTGCGCATGGAAGAGTACTACGAGGTCATCGAACACACCAGCGACATCATCAACCAGCACCCAGGTCTGACACCGACATAGACTGATGATGAATTGAGGGGTCATGTAGACATTTTAAAGCAGAAAAAGTTTTCTTTGCTAAGTAGATAATCACATTCCAGACAGTTTATGTACGAGTGTGAGAGACTGTCACGCTGTGTAAGCATTAAAGCCTCGCAGTTTATTCAGCCTTTAATAAGCTGGGTGTGTTTTCACTCTGTGTGTGTATGTGTATTTTTAAGAGTAGCTGTAAAATCTATAAAAGTCTGACCCTATAAAAGGTTTTCATAGATGCACATGTGAATCTAACTAGGCTGTAAAAGACACACTCCTGTCTTGTTTAAAACTATAGATGTCCCTCGCATGAGCTGCTGCTGTCAAACATGTATGTGTTTGTATTATGTCCTGCAGGTGCGGTGAAGGCCTTCTACCTGCGAGGCAAGGCCCACATGGAAGTCTGGAACGAGGCGGAGGCCCGGCAGGACTTCAGCAGGGTGCTGGATCTGGACCCGGGCATGAAGAAGGCCGTGAAGAAGGACCTGGCTGTGCTGAACATGCGCATGGAAGAGAAGAACCAGGAGGACAAGGACAAGTACAAGGGCATGTTTTGATCGTGAGAGACTGCAGAGAGGACAGAGGATCAGGGAAATGACGGGTTAAAGAAGAGTGAAGTTGTTAAAGATGTTATATGTAACTTTTCTGCATTTAAGTGTCTAAAAGCAATTTAAAAAAGCATTGTGTACTTTCCAATAAAGTTCAAATCCAGACAAATCTGTAATTTTATTTAATGGCTATCTGTATTTCTAACTTATGGGAAAACATCAGATGCTGCATCAGAGCATGAGAAAGGAAGTCAGGGAACGTTACTAAACAAAAGGTGCAGAAAAATGTAGTACATTACCTTGTCTGACAGATTTTCATCTGCACTGGTGTTCTGTGAAGAAGACAACAACTCCCATGATCCCCCAGTACTTCACAACATCATGAAACTATGTCTTTTGCTTTTCATTGTTTTGATTTAGAGACTCGTAGCTGCAGAAATCTTCATGACCACCACAACTTCACTCCCATGAGTGTGAAAGTCCAATAAAATCTGTTTTATTAGATCAAGTGATTGGGGTTATAATAAAGGTTATATAAACATCTTACTTTTGGTCTGTCTCAATCCTAATTGTTACAATCTGTGTAACTTTAATTAAGGATTTTTCACATGCATAATTTTATTCAATTTGCTGATATTACATGAAATTCTTTGAATGGCTGTTTGTATTGCACTATTTTCATGTCTTTAGCCTCAAGATGTACCTAAATGCAAATACATGATGCATTAATGATTGTTATCAACAATTTTCAAAAAACTAAGACCATAGAAATAAACAAAAACAAAAAAATAAAGGGTTTATTGACCTTAAAGGTGTAGGCTGAAGCTTTAGCTACCCTTGTGTAAAATCACATCAAAACCAAGTCAGTTTTCTAACTCTTGTAGGCACACTGCCCTCCCACAAGGTGGAGCTCTGACTACAATTATTTCTCTGCTTCAACCTGATGGAGAACCGATCCTGAGTCTGAAGAGTCTGGGGGCTAATACAAATAAACGAGCGGTGTTGCTTCCTTCTTTTGTTTAATACAAAGCAGGGAGGGACAAAGTTTGACAGTGAGGATAGAGAAGAGACATAAGATCTGACTAATACATCTGAGAAATGCTTACATTTGAATGCACTTGTGTTTGTGTGCTGAGATAAAATATTAGATCAGTAGCATTATGACATCACAGTGGGAAGTCAGTTTCATTCAGGGAATCCCCACTCATCACTGCATTGGTTCCCCCCTCCCCAGGTCACAGTGCAGTGTAGCAGTCACTCTGGGAAATGAGGCTGAAGCTAATGCACCAGTCTAATGATGAGGAAAATCAATAAGAGGATATCACAGGAAAAAAAAGGAAAAAAAACACAGAGGATCGTGATTAAACATTCAAGTCATATAGCTTCCAGCCCTTTGAAACCATCCTTACTAATGCAGCCATGGCTGATCTGATCTGAGGCAGGTGAACAGGGGGACTAAAACTGTGTTTTTTTTAAAAAAAAGACTGCATTTAAAAGACAATTTGTGTCTTTTCAAATCCAGTTAAACATTTTCTTTATCTACACACCTGAATATCCACAAAGCTATTTAGAAAACTGACGCAGAAAGAGTTGATTTATGATGTCGGGCTGTGCCATTAGAAACCATTGTTGTCACCGGCTGGATTCTGCATAGCAGCACAAAGCGCCGCTGGCTCACCTCCATAAACCACTGGTGCTGATGTTGAGGAGGAGGAGGAGGAGGAGAGGGAGGAGGAGAAGGAGGAGGAGGGGGCTCCGCACCAGACTGCCCTGCTCCATCGGGAGATGCATCAAGTTAGTCAGAGAGGCCAATTTCATACCGGCAGTACGACGATGGAGTTTTCAAATTAAAAACCTGTTAATGTCAGAATCTGGAAGGAACCATGGCGTTTTGTTTCTCGTCAGCTAATTTTACTTTTAAATCTTTGCTTTATAGTTTCACTGATTCCTTTCTCTTTCATGTAGGCCAGGCGTACATCATTAGGTGTTTTCTGGTTTTGTGTTGTCTTTTCCAGTGTTCTGTCTCTCCTCCTGTTTTCTTGTGGTCCTCACCAGCCTGATATTCCCTCCAAACCTGTGTTCAGTCTGATTGTCAGCCCAGCCCTATTACCTAACTTCTGCCCTAGTCTGCTTCTCCTCCACACCTGCTCTGCATCTCCCTTATTAGCCTTTCCCTCATTCCAGTGTTTTCCAGCTTTTCCAGCCTATCAGCCCCTTCCCCCGATTTTGGGGATTTTCCATTAATTTCCCTCACCTGTGTTGCACCTCATCCCCTCATTAGGTTTGTTTGTATTTAACCCTGTGTTGTTCCCTCGCTGTTGGTTGCTCCGTCTGTTCAGTTCTCGTCCTCACCCTGTTATCATGCATTCCTTTGTCTTTTCCCTGGGCCTCATGTGCTCCCCGTGTTCACGTTGGATTTATGGTTTGTTCTCTGTTTTTGTTTTACTGTTGTCTGGATTCCTTTCTTTTGCCAGCCTTTTGTTACCTGTCTGTTTGCTTATCTTCTTTTGGATTGCTTGGGCTGGTGATCAGCTTTCATTAAAGCTCGCTTTTTGTGTTGAATCTGCTCCTGTGTCTGCATTTGGGTCCTGTTTTTGCATGTGTGACAGTTTTACTTTGTTTATATTTTTTCTATTTATATGTTTATATCCTTTCTAGCTTCAAACAGTGTTCTGGGGACTTTATTTTCCTCTCAGAAAAGCTTGTGCTCCTGCTCATCCCTGTGTCCAAGGCCATTCCTGTATTTCAAAAGATCTCAGCTATTTAATTGTTCTATATATATTATTTGGGCATTTTGTTGAAAGTAACTAAAAAGTAGTGTCATAAGTAATACATTGCTCTACACAGACAGTAATATTGTAATGTAATATATTACTTCAAAATGAGGGAATTAGTAATATGTAATATATTGCATTTTGAAAGTAACTTGCCTAACACTAGTTATTAGCCTATATTATATAATTATCATTACACTGTAAAAAGTCATTACAGAATTTAGTGGAATCAACTTATCTTTTATAATTAACTTTACTTAAATATACAAGTTTATTTGTTTCAAGTTAATTAAACTTAAAGGTTATAGTTTTTATTTTCAGACTTTTAACTTGAAGTCTCTTGACTTGAAATGATGAGTTGGCGAATGTAATACAGAGTTCAATCAACTCATACAAATAAGTCAAATATTTAAAATGATCAGAATATTGGCAGACTTCCCAGCATGCACTGTTCTAAAATAAGTAATATTTGTTAATTACAAAGTGTTGTGACGCTTTTATTTTGTGTTTCCTGACCGGAAGTGCCCTGCTTGTTGCCGGGTAACTTGAGTTGTCCCAAGTTGAGCAGAGCGGAGCTGCTGCGGCTGCTGGACAGACAGAGCGGAGCAGAGCAGGAGAAAGTGGCTCATGTGGTGGTCTGCCCTGACAGAGACGCTTCACCTCCAACCTGCTGGCGTTTTCAAAAAAGCACACTGAGGCGTTTCAGGCCACTTTGTCAGTGAACAGACGGACTCGGAGGAAAAGTGTTGGGACTGGATGAAGGCGGCGACAGGAGCTCCTCTGAGTGGTCTGTTCCTCCTCGGGTGTCTGAGAGAGGAGGGGAGGTTGTCTGATCCGAGCCCCCTGCGGACATGAGCCGATGTGAAGGAAGGTGATCGAGGAGCAGGAATGATATCTACAGGAATCCTTCATCTCCTCTCTGGTTTTAATCTTTTCTTTTAGGGGGGTGGGGTTGATCCTTCTGCATCACCTCTCAGATCATCTTAATTCCCCTCCACCCACCACACCTTCAACGATTAAGTTGTGAAAACTTATTATGGGATGTCGGTGCGTCCTTAAACCATTTTAAAAAAGCAGTTTTTACGAGTTACACTTTTTCTGATCTACTTTGACACCACTGAGACTTGAACATGGCCATCAACACGGACACCGACTTCCTCAAGTCCAACTTGGGTGAGGGTGGAGGAGGCGCTCCGCCCGCAGACGCCCAGGAGACGGAGAAACTCCTGGCGCTGACCGCCGAGCCTGGAGGCAACGGGGTGAAGATGACCACCTCCTTGTCCTCCTCCTTCACCGTCAACATGGACAGCGACAAGGGCCCGGAGGCCGACCAGAACGGCCACAGCGTCGCCGTGAGGTCGGGCTCCGCCGGGCAGCTGGCCGCCGCCGCCCCCCTCTCCCCCTCCAAGGTTAGTCTGAGCCGCTCCTCCACCGGGAACGCTACCGTCCAGGAGACCCCGAAGCCCAAGGATTACCTCATCCTCGTCATCTTGTCCTGCTTCTGCCCCGTCTGGCCCGTCAGCATCGTCGCACTGGTGTACTCCATCATGGTGAGTGTCACTTTATTAAAATGTGCAAAATTGCTTCAGCAGTGTATTCTGGGCTGTATGGATGGATGAATGATTGTTAATGTGATGGATGACCATGTCTAAATCTGACATTAAAGGGGCACTATAGTTTGGGAGAAATAATTCAAACTCAGAATTTTAATATTCACAATAGTAATGAGGTAATAATACAAACTCAGAAATAGTTATTTCTTCCATAAGTGAATAAACAAGCTGTTCTCAGAGGAAAATAAGGTCCCCAGAACACTGTTTGAAGCTAGACAGGTGGCAGGGTCCGCCACATATAAACAAAGTAAAACAGTATGAAATTGTGTTGTCCTTTAACATCAGTTTGTTTATTCAGTCATGGAAACAAAGAGTTTGTTTATTTAGTTTGTTAAGGCATAAAAAATCAGTCAAAGAAGATCTTTCTACTAAAATCCTCCCCAAAAACTACGTAGTGCACCTTTTTAAGAAAGGAGGAGCCGTGAGTTAAAGAGTCAAAGCTGTGTTAATTTTACATTCATGCAAGTCTGTAATTTCAAACTTCATACATTTAGTAAACAGGAGCATTCATGCGTAATATCTTTGTTGAGCAGTGTGTCAAAATTGGAAAAAGTATGTTTGACATGAAGATAATCTGGTTCAGAGATGTCAAATTATATAACTGACTTGACAAATAAGACAAGCCGCCCCCAAAACAGCTTTAAGTCTCCAGTAATTGTTATGTTTTTATTATCTTCATGCCACTAGAGCCCGACCGATATATCGGTTTGCCGTTATTATCTGCCAATATTGCCAATATATTGATAAAACATATATTGATATAACACAGATATCTTGTTATCGACATACGGTATATGTTGCTCGATATAAGACGATATGAAAAGTCATTTTTTAAGAGATTATAAGGCTGAAAAAAATATTTGGGATCGTTTATAATTAATAAAAGTTTTAATTTTGAGTGCACTGATGTCGTTTTGTTCGATAAAGGGTATTGTTAACCTGTCAAATATCCTGCCTTTGTCACAAGTGTTTGATAACCACGTTTGAGGGATCATAGCAAAAAATTTGTGTTTCTCAGCTTTGTATTGATAACTACTTCTCCTGATCAGCATCAGCCCTAAAAATCAAGTGTCAGTCGAGCTCTACATGCCACTGTGGATATCGCTCATAACTCAGTGAGCGGAAGGTCATACAGCTATTTGTGTATCAATTTCCTTTTTTTTGATATATCAATCATTTTTAATTAAAATAATAAATAAATATGAAAAACTGCCCGTCATATGTGAACAGAGCCCAGGGGGACATCTTAAAATGACTTAATTTGTCAAGCCAACAGTTCACAATCCAAGAGGAATCGATTTACAGTCAAATAAAACAGATTAATAAGAATGATTTTTATATGAATCATTTCCAAATCCTTCAAATGTTGCGTATTTCCATATTTCATTGACAGAAAACCGTTCACCTCTTTAACTGCAGCAAGTACAGTGCAGTTGGCTCTGTGGTCCCAGATAAACTCATGAATATCAGGGAAACACATACACACACACACACACACACACCTCGAGCTCAGTGCACCATCAGCTCTAACGGTGCTGAGGCTTTAAACGATCTCCGGCCTGCTGCTGCTGCCACTCAGCTGCAGGTTGTTCTGGTTCAGAGGCGCTGACACTTGATTAATCCTCTCCCTGAAAGTTTCAGGATGCAGGAAACGCTGATACAAGATGCAGCTGAGACACTGAAGCCACGGATGCTGGATAAGCTCCTACTCTTCATTCAGTGATTGTTTTCTGGAGACCCGATCCTCAGTGTACTCCCCACATGGTCCACATTCATACTGCAGCACACGAGTCCGTAGATTTATGTCGAGGGTGCGCTGCGCTAAAATTGAAAGCTCACACTTTGATGTTGTCACCTTCTGAAGTGGCGACAGGTCTGCAGTAAAATGGTGGATTTTATTGAAGGCTGTGAGAGATTGTTACTCTCTATATCCATCAGCCAGAGCAAAATGTAGAGACAACAAATCAAGATATTGCAAGATTTATCTTAGATATAGATGGGTGAAGATGTGGCGCGGAGGTCAAGTGTAACCTGATGAGCAGAGACTGGTGTCACTTTTGAGTGTGACAATACTTTATAGCACAGGTGAATACATAAATGATATTTTAATTTGAATAAACTACACATAATAGATCTGCCAATACTAGTCGATTTTGATGTTGCACCAAAGCTGAAATGATATGAATGAAAAGTGTCTTAAAAGCTCCATATTTTGTCTTCAAATTAAACGTTGCTACAGTAAAACATCCTGCAAGGAGAAGCTCCTACAAAAGCTGCAAAAGCCAGATACAACAGCACTGTACTCTGCTGTGTCCTGCCTCCGATCTGACACACCTCCATCAAGGATGATGTGGGAAAAAAACAAAAAACATGGATTTATGGGTTAAGACCTGCAAATGCGAATGGCTCAATATTTATTTCATTTAGGTGATCACAGAATGTCGGGCCTGGTAATCAATATATATATATAAGATATCATTGTTATATAACATACTGTACACATGCAGTATTCTGAAAAAATCTTATGTAAAGCAAATGTGCGTTAACATGACGTGATACAAGCAGGATTTTCTCTAAGGCTGGATGGTCCCCAAATTCTGCACCTTTTAATCTGTAATTGCCTTAATCTTTAGTGAAGAGGTGTTAAACTGACTGACACCACATAGAGACACAAATGGAACCAAGTATTGAATCACAAAATTAAGAATAACACCGAAAAGGGAAGAGAGAACATTTTTCAATAAGTTTCATCTTTAATTAAGTTATTTTGTGAATTTTTATTTATAGGTGTAAAGCTGAAGGAAATGAAATCCAAGGTTTTATGGAACAGCAATGGAGGGTTCAGTTTGGTTGCTACAGTATACCCTTTTCAGCGCTCGTATTCAAGTCTGAAATGAGAAAACTGAACCATTAACACACACAAACTGACAGGGTTTAAGGCCTGTAGACTACAGGAGTGATGAATGAAATATGACTCAGTGAAGGTTTGTTTACATCCTTGGAGCTGAGACAAAATATTGGAACCAATTCAGGCCGGACCACCGCTATCGAGCCAGAGGCAGTGTTACATCTGTTGGGAGTTTCTCCAATCTTGAATGCTGTCATCGTGAAATATCTAGTTCATTTGTTTTTAATTGGAGAGCATAAAAAAAAAACTGAACAAAAAAGCAAAGCTTGCACAAGAGTCGGAAACTGCAAACTATCATTTGTAAATTTTTTATCAATTAACTTTCACATCCCAAGCCATTCTCTCCTACTTTCTTTAATACCTCCAAACTCAATAAAAGCTTTGAGCGGCACATTCAGGTGATAAATCACTTTATTCATTTGGCTCATCCAGATCTGTAACAACCAAAACAAAACCAAGCAAAGTGCAAATAGAGGCAGAGAAGGCAATTCATTGTTAGCATACAGCACAGATAAATCCGGCTTCTGACTGACCTTTGCTCTAAGTGCCTGGCAGTATCCTACCAGGAGGCGTTTAGTGGCATCAGTAGTAGCTCTCTTGTGTACGGATTTTAACTCCTGTGGGCTGATGGCAGCATCGTCTCTATTGGCACGGCCATTTGTGTTTTTCAGCGCACTTTACTTCTGACACTGTACGGCAGCCAACACTCAGATCTACAGAGAAACAAGGCAGAGGCAATGCAGCAAACCCATTAGTTCTGTAATATCACTCCTGTGGGCACTACACACCAAAGGGAATATCAGGCAGTATCCACGAGACAGCCTGTACTTCCCCAAGCCATCATCATGAACCCACTGACATTCACAAGTCAGCCGCCTGCTAATGGCACACAGTGTGTATGTGTGTGTGTGAGAGAGAGAGGCTCTGACAGAGGACATAAGAAACAAAAGTGAAGGAGGGAGAAACTGGAGCCGGCCACTAACTCAATAGAAGGCGAGAAGAGTCAATTTAGTTTCTCTGCAGAGGGCAGATTGCAGCAGTTAGCCAACTCTGTGGCAGCGATCAACATCCTCCCTCTTTCCTGGATGTATGGAAAGGGGATACGAGCCTCGCAATGAACATCATTGGCTACAAGGGCAGATGGGTGTGAGAGAGACAGCAAATGGCTATAAAGTAGTTCCTATCACTGGATTAGAAAGGAATTGAATCAGATACCACAGTGATGTCAGATAAGTGCAAGCGAGTCAGAGCAGGAAAACAGAGGTTTTTACAACACGCGCTGTGAGCAAATGAATCAAAAGTAATGCGGTTGATACCACAAGATACGCAGCCCGAGAGTGCCAGCTCGCTGCTAAGTGCTAATATTCCCCCTCGCCCATGTGAAATGGATACTGCTGGAAAGTTGAAGAGAAAAAAACAAACCGCTCAACTGATGTTAAAATCGTATTAATGAGTCAGAGGAAACAGCCCAGACTACAGGAAATTATACATAGAAAAAAAGAGAATCATTAGCCAAGTCTGATTTCAGATGCCCTGCAGATCTAGGGAGCTTTTTTTTTTGTTTTTTAATTTTATTTTGGATCATTTTGGTTTTTTCGGCCAACAGCTACTGCACACTCACATCAACCCTCCTTTGAGCAGCAGCAGGCGACTCATTTGAGCAGAAAAGCTCCAGTAAATCTACTCTACACAAAAAGGCCCAGCACCAAACAGCAGACAGACAAAGTAATGGACTGGCCAGACAGGGCAGTGGAGCATTTAGCAGCTGGTGAACCAGATTTTACTTGAGGAGTTGGTCGAGACCAAAACAGAGCTCAAAGAAGAATGAATTTTTAACTTACGTTTGTCAGCACACAAAAACAACTCTAAATGAATGATAGTATTGCTCCATGTCTGCCTGAACTATATTAGGTGCCAATAGGTCAGCTATGTATGCAGCTGGTACTGTTAAAATTCAAAAGTCAAACAAAGAGTAAGAAACTGTTACGACACGAGGAACAAGTGACACAAATGACCTGACAACTGAAAGAGGGACAGCACACTGACTAAATACAGAAGGGACTGATTAACTAGTGTAAAAAACAAGTGACAGAAAACGGGCTGGAAAAAAGACAAAGGCAGGAAGTTAAATGAAACATGTGACATATGACAAGAGTGAACAGGACACAGACTACAAGCTAACCCCAGAATCATGACAGTAACCTTAAAGCTCCCATATTATGCTCATTTTCAGGTTCTTACTTTTGTCCGGTGTCTACTAAAAAAAGTTTACAAGCTTTAATGCTCAAACCACACATTATTTTTGCTGCTGCAGCACCTCTATTCACCCTCTGTCTGTCTCTTTAAGCCCCCTGCATCAGCTCTGCCTGGTCGTGTTGAGGGCAGTGACTGTAAAGTTGTGACATCACAACCTTACAGACGTCCTGGCGCCTTGTTTGAAGGCACAGTTACTGAACACATGCTGTGTGCATTTGATACTTTTACTGCATATACTGTATATATCCCACCTTGACATGCTTTATAATCAAAAAACGACAGGAAAACTCAATTTCTACAATATGGTACTTTTAACCAAATCCTCTGAGTTGTCTGCTCCTCCCATCAAAAGGCCCTGAACTATTTACGCTGTCACATAATCCATCTTATTGTGGTGGCGACAGGCATGAAACATCAAACAACAAGGCAGCTTTCCTTGTTTTAATCCCATAAACAACTAAAATGAACAATAATTAAGTACAATCTGTTGAGGCCTCATTTAGCCTTGTAAGAGTCAGCATCTTTCTATTCTGGCAGATGGTGCCTTGCTAACAACGGGACTGCCAAAAAGTTACATCCATCATCATCCACCACCACTTCCAGCAGCAGGACCACCTAAAAGCCAACTTCCAGCTGGCTGCCGCCACAGATCTCTGACAGATGCTCTGGTGGGGAAGGCTTGTGGCTGGCAAACGCGAAAGATGTGCAGTCAATTATGGGGATTGGAGAGGCAGGGGTTTTTACTGCCCCGACCAGCCTATCCCAGTAATGGGGAGGCCCAAACTGCAGGAGCATTATTGCACGCTCGGCAGATTTGCCTGTGAAATATGGACTCGCAGTGCTGCACTGGATGGATGACTGTGTGTGTGTATGTGAGTGTGCATAGGTAAATGACTTCTTATTAGCAATCTAATACCGCAGTCATAGTGGGAGAGCACTTCATACTGTTGTTGCCGATAAAATGAAGCCTATCAGAGAGAAAACCAGAGACTGCTGCTCACACTGTAGGAGAAAACATAAAACCAGGGACTGCCGCTCGTATCGCAGTTGAAAACAGATTTATTTGTTATTCGCATAGTTTAACCGGCGCAAGTGATGATATTATCATTCTACAGCTGATGAAATAGAATATAGAGAAAGCGTATGCTGTCATGTTGTAGATTCAAGTGATTGCATTAGAGCACCACCTCAGCTTTTTGAGGCATGGGGGAGGGGTGCTGTATACTGTACGGGTCCTATAAGGAGGAGCTTTGATATTTACATTGAATGAAAATGTAATAGCAGCACAATAAAAAATATTTACGCGTTGCTACATGTTCTTCACATTTTCTTTTTAATAGCTTTGTTATTACAGTAATTTATAAGTGCCATTTCCATATAGTTTCTAGTGGCAACTTTCCAGATGGCTGTGTGTAACAAAGACAAACAGTCTGGTGTGTCAGGCTAAAGGTTGTAAGTGATATATTTTTTATTAAAATAAGTGTTATATAGCTCTATATTCCAAAATAATCGCCGTCATAGAGTGTTTGGTCAGTAATCAATTTTTCTTCTGCCCCCCACTCGTGTAGTAAAAAGGAAAATAACTTTTCTGGTATCCCTGCTCACTTAATCCAATCAGAACAGAGAACTCCTCCTTACGGTCCTGTCTTCTCAGGAAACAAGCGGACAGCAGGATCCTCCTGTTCTGCTACCTACACCGGCGACAGCAGAACACGGAAATGTACCAATTCCAGCGCTCTCGGTGATGACTTATACTACCACGTAGTGTTGAAAAACGCTTGAAGAAAAGAAAGAGGCAATGAGAGCTTGCTCGAAAAAAGAGTCCCACAAGTGTGGTGATGTAGAGAGGAAGGAGGGGATTGTGAAGTTAGCTAAAATGACAACAACGTTACAGCAGCTCTAACCGTTGTAACTTTGGCATCATCATCAGGTCAGATATTACATTTGCCCAATGATTTAGTTTATGACGTATTCATCAACCGTAGCTATACTTTTTGTTTTGTGCTAATTAGCATCTGCATGCTTACATGCTAAACTAAGACGGTAAACACAATAAACATTGCATCTAGTTAACATCAGTATGTTGTGAGTGTGTCACCATGCTAACATTAGTTTTTTTCTCTAATTTGTTTTATCATGTTTTTACAATTTCATTTTTTTCACCACATTGAGGATGTGAGGGACTTCTAACTGCACTCTCTTTGTCTGCTCATCACTTTATTATCTAATTTTCTTTTGACCAACACATTATGCTACTAAGAGCACCATACTCTGTTCATCTTGATAGCTGTGCCACGGACTAAATTGTGAAACTCACATTACAGATGTGCTATATGGAATAAGGCATGGCATATGCCATTATGACTTTGGGTTTTTGTAGCGCTAACACAGAGTTAGCATATTTGAACTGTGTGTTTCCAGTTCAACAGCCAACAAAGATATAAATACAATTAAAATTTATGAGCTTCCAGCAGCTGCTAGAATGCATTTTATAGCTTCGAGAATGAGAGCTTTGCCTTCATGGGTCTGACAGATTTGATCATCTGACTACATTGAGTGGTCTGAAATTTTAATGGCGATTCTAGCGTAACAAGACTGAGTCTAAAAGCCTTGTTAGCGGCCCCTAGGGGCCGTGATGCTCCTCACACCCATCCAGACCAAAGTGGTTAAAACCAACAGACTCGGAGACCAACCAAGCAGCATTGTTTTCTCTCTTTATGGGCTTAGAAATGACTACAAGTACTTAATTATAGATCATTTTCAACATTTAATTTTGAAAACTGTTTTAAATGAAGGTTTCTATGTTCCAGGCAATGATGGCGAGGCATAAAATGGTAAATTTGTTGAAAATGAACCCAAAAACTGAACGTTTTACAGGAAATAAGGGGTGTGAATGCAAACAAACAATTTTAATTGGATCAAAATGGCCACTGTGACAGACATAACTATACACTAGCTCCTGGTTGTACAGTGTCCCTTTCCACCAGGCTGCTGCTGGCCCTCCATTATTAATGACAAGAGAGAAAGGGAGCACTTACTGACTTACTAGCCTCCACCTTCCTCTACTGAACACATGAACCACAAAGAGAGAGAGTAATGTGTGTGTGTGTGTGTGTGTGTGTGTGTGTGTGTGTGTGTGTGTGTGTGTACTGGTAGCACAATGAACACTGGACAAGACACTTTGAGGGTAGAATTTCCCATTCAGAAAACAAATATGACCAGGCTTACTCTTGCTGTGAATCAATATAGACATTCATCAGCCAGGAGAGGGGCCTCCCACTAACCACACACACACACACACACACACACACATACATACACACACACACTAAATCTCTTGCTGCCCCTGAGGCTAACAAAAAAAAAAGGCTGGGTATATTAAACAAGAATGCTGACATTGAATTTCTCTCAATCCTTTTTCCTTTTTTGTGTTGGATGTAGAATATTATTATAACTTTTTCAAATCCTTTTCATTAACATTTTCTCTCTTAGCCGGCTGAATAGGCAGTGTTTTCTGAAAGAGGCCTCCATTGATTGAAGGTGCTGATGTTGCTTTTCTCTGTGATGTGAGTCCGGATCAATACAGGCTCCACTGGGACTGTGTTTGGACCATAGCTTCATTGCAGGTCCTGGAAGTGAGAAGCTGAAGTGTGTGTGAGCGAGAGAAGAAAATCTCTTATTTTAGTGTCAGGAGCCCAAAGTGACATGTGCATTGATTAAACCTTTGTGGTTTAAGTCACATTGAAATTGTACCAAAGCCTACTTTAATTTTAACATTATTTAATCAGGATTATAGTATTAAATTGCCCCTCCAATTAAACTGTGTTTTCTTATTTAAATGTCTTTTAACTGTCTTGTAGCGTCTTCATGCTTTTGAAGTAATGTGAATTAAAGGACCAGTGTGTAGGATTCAGGGGGATCTATTGACAAAAATAAAATTTAATCAAAACAATGTTTTCAATAGTGTAAAATCACCTGAAACTGAGAAAGCTGTGTTTTTGTATCCTTCTCCTTCATGTTGCACCAACATTTTGCTACAGTAGCCCTGCATGGACAAACCAAACACTGGTTTCAGGGTGGGCCTTTCACCTTTTTCATGTTTTTAGCGGCCACTGTAGGAGGATATGTTTTCACCTGTGTCAGTTTGTCGGTTGGTTTGTCAGCAGGATTACACAAAAACTTGGATGGTCTCGACCCAGAATAGACGGAGTTATACACTCTATTCAGTGCCATTCTAATTTGCCGCCGCTGTCACAAAGACAACTGGATCGTTTCAGTTTTCCTAAGATTCGCAACTACCAGCAACACATGACAAAGTGTGAGTTTATTCATCTATTTAGTCTTTAATGGAGACGTGAAAGTAATGGTGCCAGTCAGTCATCTTTTTCCCAGGAGATTATATGCCTGTTGGCACTGCATACTGTAAATCAGGTTGACAGGGAACCAATCTAAATGTCACTATTGTCATTATCCTGCAATGAATGTTTAAACCATAATGATTCGTTGAAGGGAAAAAAATGTCTATTGCCGGTTTATATAAATATCCAAGGTGTTCATATTCCCAAAAGAACATTTGAAAAATCAGGATACATACATGAAAGCGAAGGTTACACTCAATTTAAATTAAATATACTGAATCAGACTGGAAAGTAAGTGTACTCAATGCTAATTTAAAAAAGTCATTCCCTCCAGTGCATCACCCCAGGGTTTGCACCGTCCCCACCCACCTGCACTGACTGCACTGTGGGATCTGACTCCACCAGAGACAGCCTGGAGACAGAGAGGCTCATGGGAGTGGGAGGATGAAGTCACTTGTAGAGAGCTCTCTCTCTCTCTCTCTCCCTCTCTCTCTCTCTGCAGTGTAATCTTATCTAATACTGAGGCAACCCCAGCTCTGCACCCTCAGTATTGACTGCGTGATTGAGACAAGAAGACACGCAACATATTGTGGTTTAAAATGCATTGTTTAGGTTTTTTTTTTTTAAATATCTCTGAGGTATTTGCTCAGGGAGTCCCTTCCATCTGTTTAAGCAGCAATACCAAACCAAACTTCTTAAAATACTAAATGGAAATTACTTGAGTTGAGACTGAAAAGATGTGCTTGTATCACGATGAACTAGCAAACCTCATGCATATTTTTCCACTGAAATAATGTCTCACCTTGCCTGCACTCCATGTCACATTTGCTCTAATTACAACTCTCTCCTCATGCCATCTTTGCAATGATTCTTCCCTCAGTGATTCAATTAGACACATTCATTGAGGGTTCATGTAAGAGGCAAATCATTGGATAATGATGTCTTTGTGCAGCTGAAGTGGCTTTAATAGGCCATATTTTGTCCTTGATACATTCATTTCAGGATATGTGGAGTGCTTATTCCATCTAATACCACACTATATGGAGAAACACACCCTACAAAAATAAAGCTGTGTAATTTAATATAGATGAGAGGAACGAGAGGTCCATTTCCTGCTGTGCTGCACACACAGCCTCCAGTTTAAAAAGACACATTCAGCACCACGGACAGCTCCTAAAGTTTTCATCAGGCACAAGAGCGAGCACACAGCCTCACTGCTTTTTCTTTCTCTCTCTCTACGACATGTGACATTAAGTCAAAAACATAAAACACAACGACATCGTAATGATGTAAGGATAACGAAACAGGCATGATTTCTATCTTAAAAGGACGATTAGCCAGCAGCTTATTCGCGGGCAGGTAGTGAAAAAACAGCAAATTCACTGCATTAAACATCACAAAACAAAAAAGTCCATCAGTGTAAGTTTAAGTTGAATCAGTATGATAGAAAATATATCCAAGACAATCATGGGAAATGACACTTTTGTGCTTATTACAGCCAAAACTTGAGGCTGGTTTCACACGCTGCTAACTTCCAGAGTCTCTAATGTTTGTAGGTATATAGTCCCACTTCTCCACCACTGTATTTGAAAAAAGCAGATTGACCAAATGCTGTTATTCTGAACAAGCTACCCAGTCACCTCTAATAGATTCTTGTAGTCCGAACAACCCTGCCACAGCTGGAATGGGTCAGACATTCTCTAAGACAGGGGGTCCCTTCAGCACCGTTTTTTTACCGGGACTGTAGAAAAAAGGTCCACAGACAGTGAGGATTATGGAGACACTAAGCACACAAAAGCTAAATCCAACCAAAAATATGACGACAGCTTCATAAAATTTGGTTTCAAGGCAACAAGGGATGCAATTGCTCCGAATCCCTTGTGTGTGGTGTGTGGGGAAAAGTTAGCTAATGAGGCTTTAAAACACAAAAGGCTTGAGTTTGGGACCAGGTCATGATGCAACAAGACGGCAAAAGATCATAGAAACAGCTCTGTCTAGTGGACAAAGATAACCGATGCTTGATGCTCTTAAAAATATCTAGATGAAGTTGTTAAATGTAATATATAGTAGCCTCACAGTAATTGTGGGCAATAGGTCAAACTTCTTGCAGCCTAATAACTGTGTGAGATCATTTCTTATTGTTTGTGATTTGGACACTCAAAACACTTAAATTCGATCACGACAGGTTGAAACGATGGGCGAAACCAAACGCACTTGGCTTTATGGATGTGAAGTTGACAATCCGCTGAGCCTTCTGTTTTTTGTTTCCATAGTATTGTATTACATCCTTGGCTTCAGGTGTAACTGAATATTTGGTTTGGGTGTTTTCCAGAATCCTGAGGTGTACTGACATTCATGAAATACACAATGAGCTGTTTCTTTTCTTTTTATCGATATCCACAAATCTCGAGACAGATTTGTTGGTGAGATAAATATTCTATCCTTTAATAAGTTGGGGATGCATGTGGCCTTATTTCATGAGCTTTGTAACATGTGCTCTCCCTTCACCTTCTCTCTTTGCCCTTGGTTTAACACAGAGTATGAGTGGCACTTTTCTAACACTGTTTTCTCCCGGAGTCTGACCTCTGAACAGACCCAGTCGATCAGGGCGTGGACCCAAAAGGTAGTTAAAGCCCCCCCCCCACTGGGATGCTGACCCAGGCTGACACACACCAGCTGGTATTGTGTGCAGAGTCCAAGTAGCTCGAAATTAAAAATCTAGTGAGCAGAGAATGTCTTTCCTGGATAGTTTGACCTCCTGGAAACGTGGTGTATTATCCTATTAAAAAAAACCTGATAGATGGTGACACTGCTGGCACAAAGGGCCGGTCAGACATTCAAATATTCATTATAAAGGGGCGCAGTGAGACATAATCAACACCATCACACCACCACCAGACTGCGATGTTTTGACTCTGCGTGATGGATGCATCGAGTCACACAACCAGAGCGAGACAGCAGGAAGTGAAATTCAGCAGAGTAGGCAGTGTTTTTCCAACTCTCCAGTGTCCGATGTTGTTGTTGTTGTCTCTCTCCTCGGTACGACCTGTGACTCTTGTTTACTGCAGAAAGAAACTCAACTCTGTGTGGTCATTAGCTGTCACAGTGTGTTTGTGTTCAGACACAGAACAGGTTATGCATTCTTAATATTATATTGTTACGGGGTTTTATACCACATATGCTTCACTCAGTTAACTAATTGTAGATTTTGTGATGCTCTGCACGCTTCATTTTTGCCGATTTTAATCTCTAACTTGACTTTATTTACTTTTCTGTCATGTCTGTTATATCGCATTACATATGCACACAACTTTTGTCCTAAAGGTCCCATTTTATGCTCATTTTCAGGCTCACAGTTTTATTTAGGGTGTTTTGGGGGCGTGGCTGAGGGCAGCAACTTCATACATGTGACATCATGTGCTGACAGTTTGAAGGCACAGTTACTTATTATGGGCTGTGGCCATTCCTCCATTGGTTTCACAGTATTTATTAAACACCTACACCTGTTTGATAATCAGAAAGCACCTTTAAAAAATAGAAAGGAATTTGCATTTTTAGTGATTTAGCACCCTCCACAGTTTCTGAGTGCAACACCACTGTGGTAAATACAGATCCCAGGTCTGTAACAGTTTGTCAGACGTAATGTAGGTGCTAACTACAAACAAAAGTTAATACGTCACAACAATGTTATGTGTTGAAAACTTGTATGTTGAAGTAAACATGTATGTAACGCTGTGATCCTACCCTCTCACTGAAGTTACATAGTGCAGAAACAAGTGATGGGGGGGGCGGAGTGGCTGAGACAGAGACACTATTCACCTCATTACAAGACACTGAGCCAACAACATGATTTAGAAGCTGTTATTTTAAGGTTTTAAAAAAAAGTTACATAATGTTGCTTTAATGAGTGAAAATAAAATAGGGATCACACTTCTCTTTGCCTGATTCACCTTTTCAGTCTATTTAAAACCATAAATCTGTCTTTCATTCGTCTCAATTCTTATTTTATTCTTACTTTTCACTGGTTTTAATTCACATGACTTATTAACTTTTACTGGTCGGTTGCCAGTCTTGATTTTAATCCTAAATCTGTTTTATTTTCCTAATGATTTTTAATTCAGATGTATTATTAACATGTTTCATTTAATTGTGTTTACTTATGTCAAATGTTTTATCTTTACACTATCCACATGCTTTTTGTGGCTGCAGTATCCATGGTAGCTTACCCTGTTGTGCAGCACATTGTGCTTCCACCTGAATGAAGGAAATGTGCTGTAAAGATTTACATTTCCTGAAACAGCTGAGCACTGTAGTAGGATCTAATGGGTGGTGATGATTTTCAGCCACAGATTCATCCATCTTTGTTGAGTTGGTGAGTGTTTATGGCAGCTTGATGGGTTTGAGTCAAAATAAATGACAGCGCCCATGTTTATCTTAATGAAGGAACATGTCACCCAACACACCCAGAGGGAAAAGTTAAACAGCTACTACCTGTAAGAAGAAAGAATTCATTGTTGGGTTTGGTCTTTAATGACAATAAGAAAAAAAGAATATCAGCTGCTGAATATCTGCAACAATTTTGCATTGGGAGGTACACTCTTTCATACTCTTCAATAAAGTAGAAATCCAATAAGTAACATATAAAAAAGAAGTAAAGAGTTAAAATATTTAAAAGCAAATGAATTGTTAAATAATATCTTTTGAAAAGAAGAAAAATCAGCATTTAATAAATCGAACCTTTGTTTTACGACAAAATCAATGACGAGATGTCAAGAATCAAACTGCATGTGTGTGTGTGTTGGCTTTTCTGCTCTTGTGTATGTGCCGTATACAGCGGTGTGTGTGCTGAACAGTATCACAAATTATAAGCAGCCTTAATAAATGCGAACGAAGGTTAATAAGACGATAGTAAGATCAGCCGTTTGAGATTTGTTGTTTTGGGTCTCTCATATATAAAAGCCTTGCGCGAGGATTGAGGATCCATCCGTCATGGCTCACAAACATACACATAAATCATCCTGTCTCCATATCTGCAGCTTACATAAAGCAATATACATACAGCATTAAGTTGATCTACGACCCCTTCACAGTGCTGCGCTGACATACTCCATCCAGTTAGCTCTGCAAGTCACATTCTTCCATCAACCCCAATACGCCTATCTGAAATAGACAATTTCACCGTTCATGGCTGGGAATAAATTATTGTTGGTATTTTCCCTTAGAGGAGTCGACAGACAAGTCAACAATACTGTACTGTATGTGTGTCATCTCCCTTTAAAATAACTCGGCTGTCGATTTACAGAAAACCTCCTGATAAATATTTTAACTCTCTGAGAGCTGCTGGAGAGAGTCGAGCCCCTACATGCGCCGTGTGGAGGGAGCGGTCTCTGGGAACCAAACTCAATATCCCTTTAATTTGTGGTGTTCATTTTATGTTGTGCTGATAGTGTCGATATGATTCATGGACATATGAAGGTTTTCTTTGTTGCCGGAGGCTTATATTGATAAACTGAAGCTCACAGGGGAGCTGTCTTTATTAAAAGTCACTGGCTATGTGAAATATGAGTGTCATAACCAGGATTGGGTAGTAATGGCCCACGTGTAATTGGATTAACACGATCACTTCACAGAAAATAAATTACTACGATCAGCCCAGATTACATTTGCAAAAATGTGTATTTAGATGCCAAGTCAAAGATGACGTTGAACATGTTTTAAAAGTGCAATATTACCAATGTTTGATTTTGAGGTAATCCAGAAGTAGTCAGATTAAATTACATTTCTTTGTAATCCAGTTGGTAAGTGATTACAAAACTTAATTTGTATTCAGTTACTGACTACATTTGAAAATTATCTGAACAACTCTAGTCATAAATGTCTACAGACTCAACTCACAGTAAAAAGATAGAAATGGTGCAGCTAAAGGAGTATGGTGGTTCTGTTTGGGAGCCTTATTTGCACTTTTACTTTTATCATGGGCATATGTAATGGTTTTACATCTTATAGGTACGTATATGTGCTCCATTTCTTTCAGAATTTTACAAGTTGGTCATTTTGTAGACTCAGGCTGAAGGATTTTAAGCAGATATTCATCCTGAGCCATGAGTTTGTCTGGAATTTTGCCCAGGTTTAATATGACAAAAGAGCAATCAATTCCAATTTTAAACATTGTCATTGTGGTAAATGTATTGTTCTTCACACACACACACACACACACACACACACACACTCTGAAAGCAACTGTGTATGGCACTACTGTGCATGGCATGCCCATCAGGTGTTGGGACAGGAGGAGCCAGGGATCGAACCACTAACCCTGTGATGCTCCGTGGCAGTACTTTTAGTTTTATCGCTTTAGTTTGGTTTGACGTCTCCTGTTGTCACAGGAACCACATTGACAAGTCAGCATTTACAAAAATGTTATAAGGAAGTGTTTGAGGCAAGTCAAGTGTGTTTAACCTGCAGTCTGTGTGTGTGCTGAACGTTTTTAGAAGTGACATCAATATGAGTCTCTCTGAATTTCTCACGCTCAATCCTTTTGGCTTTTATTGATGTGAATAGTTTGTTATTTGTTTGTTTGTATTTAAAATCATCCTCTCCCTCTTTGGGGATTATTGGTATTATTGTCTCGCTCCATGACTGGGTTGTTTGTGGTTGAAGCACCTGAGGAGCACTGGTGCTATTTCAGGCTTGAAGGGTTTGTATCATTTGGCCATGAAACTGTCAGACTCAGGACAGCTTTGTTAGGATGGCTGTATATGATCTTACAGTAGGCCTCAAAGAATTGTTTTCCTAATCTCCATAATAGAGAAATTTCTTCATCACAAGTCCTTCATCCACACATTTGTGGATCGTTTTGAATACAGTGCTGACTTGCTCAGTTTTTCATTTTTGACTATAATTCAAATACATATCTTGGTTTTCCTTTTTTCTAGGGGGTGAAGGCAATTAGTTAACCCTAATCCTTTCTTTATATAATCTTTGCATAACCATTGCGTGTGCTGGTATCCATTATTAAGCAGTGAAAAAGTCTAACCTGGAGTATTCTGTGTGGAATAATGAGTAAATTGCTGTTCTGTGGAGTGGAGGTATTATCGTGGGTGTTTCCTCTTAACCAAATCATTAGAGTCAAGTCCCCCAAATATTAAGATGGTTCAATAAATGATCTTACATGACCTGATGCAATATATACATCCAATAAAATACCTTCTTTGTGATCGATCAACCCTTAAACTAGAATATGACCTTCCTTATCTTTAATCTAGCTGTTGTCTGATTTGGTCTGATTGGTGAGAGTAATAAGTGAGTCAGAGAGTTATGATTCCTGCCAAAACAACGCTACTTCGGTCATTAGATTATGTACCACATTCACAGTGAGCGTTATTAACCTGTATTCCTAGCAGTGCATTTACCCCGGGTCTTATATGCTTTGACTGCCCATTGCAACTGAAAAATATTACCCCACTGTGGCATGGTTGGATTCACAACTATGTAAGCCGATGCTTTCCTTAAAGGTGCACTATGTAACTTTTTAGTCCTTTATTCTTGAACTGTAAGACTTCTCTGATCTTTTTGTTTTCATCCCACCATAACTCAGATACAAGCCATGTTTACAAACACAAATGTAAACATATGGCTTTAAAGTACATCAAATCTACAATCTGATTTAGGCCTGTTAAGAAAAGTTGCATAGTGCACCTTTAATATTATCATTCAGATGTTCCTCCTGCTGACACCCTGTGCTATTTGTGTGTCTCCAGTCCAGAAACAGTCTCCAGGTTGGGGACATCGACGGGGCCAGGAGGCTCGGTCGACTGGCTCGCCTGCTCAGCATCGTCTCCATCGTCCTGGGCGTTGTCGTCATCGTCGTCTACGTCTCAGTTTCAGGTACAGGAACAAAGCCAGACCGGACACATTTCAAAATACAATGATGTAAAATAATTGTTTTTCAGATACATGTTGACTAAACACAGCCTGTTTTAATGTTTGTAGTAATGACTCACGTTTGAATATTTGGTGAAGCCTCCAGTGTACTGTGCTTAAAATTAATTATGTTTACAGTATAGTAAAGGGAGAAACGTTTGAAAATGATGTACGGTGTGTGTGTCCACTCACAAACACACACAGGGCTTTAACAACAAGTGTTCAACAACAAAGACTGCATTACGATTACAGGGTGATATATGACACCACCACACAAGCATGAGATGTGTGTTTTTCTATGTCCAAACTCAGCACATTTCCAAGCTGTGTATGTGTGTGTGTGTGTGTGTGTGTGTGTGTGTGTGTGCAGATTGATTTAGCACTGCAGCGAGTGTAGCAGGCTGACTGTGCAGCGAGGGTGGCTACCGCTCACAGCCTTCGACACTTTGAGCTTCAGCAGCCAAAATAATGAAGCCGTCTTCGTGCCGGACCTGACGCTTTCTCTCCTCTTCTCTCTTTTGCAGCGAGCAAATGACACGAAGGAGCCGAGGGAGGAACGTGACCCGTGAAAGCCAAACAACGGATGAAACAAGGGGGAAAGAAAAAAGCCTGTTCCAAAATAAATAATGAATAATACGATTCTTAAGTTTATGCTGTATGATAATAACGTCGTGACCACCCTCAGAATGCAAAAAAAAATAGGTAACTCGTGAGAGTAGGCACTGCAGCAAATAAACAAATGAAAAAATCCTTCAGAGATGCATGCATTAGAATCCAGTAACATTTGCTTGACAAAAAAAAAACCTGATGTAGAATTGTTCAGGTGAAAACAGAGGAAAAAGTAAATGCAGATCTGTATGTGGTCAGGAGGACTCATAAATGTCTCCTTTTGGAATAATGGACTTCTTAAAATGAAGAGGAGGATCTACGTGCGAGGACAACAGACGTCTGCGATGGGGCTCCTTTGGGAAAAAGAAGAACAGCCTCTGGGTTTGGACTTCAAACAGCTGCATATAATCCTCATATATTCCTTACTGAACCTCTTGCATTCAAAGCATATACAGCTACAAATATATTTGAAATATGGATATATGAATATAAATATATATAGATGTACATTTTCTAAAAACGTTTGTATGCCAAGTGGTGCTGGGTTTGTTAAGACTGTCACAGTGGCTGCTCCGTCAGCGTTACTAGTGGAAACTCAAGGGTTTGTGAAAAAGGGGGCAGGGAACACATTTTTAATTTTTGTTATTTATTATTATTTTTTCAAACTAAACAAAAAAAATCGAGACCAACTGCATGCCTGAATGTAGATAACCAAACTTCTGCCTTCGTTTTGACTGTTATTAGTTGTCTCTTTTCTTATCGAGGAGTCGGGGAGGCGAACAGGTTTGCACATGCGGGAGTGATTTGTGTACATGATGTGAGCCCAGCCACTGTAGAGCGTGGCCTTTATTGTCTTCAAAATCTCTTTGCCGTGTTCTGGCAGAGGCTGAAACGCATGCCAAACCTCCTACCATCTTTAAATTCCTATATTTCCTTTCACAAGTCCTGATTTAGTGGCTATCTCCCTTCATTTATATCATTTTCAATATTACCTTGTACTACCTTTCTACACCATAGCTCCCCATTCTTACATTGTTATACATGGACTGTTAGATGCCATTGTTTCACTAAATGTTTTTGTCCGCTCCTTGTACTGGTATGAAATGTATTTATATGGGAAAATATATATGCAATATGTACGCATGCTATGGGCCAAACGGGCTCACACACATTTATTTTTTTTGTAAATGAACAGGCCGGTGAGTTTGCGTTTGACTGAGTAACAACAGATAGCATTTAAACGATCTTTCTTTCAAATCCAAGCACGACAGATTGATGACACGGGACTGTTGTATTGACACATTACAGGCTACAAGCACAGGTGACGTCACTGTTAAGACCATGTAGCGTTGTTTGAATCCACAGCTTTTCTTTGGGTGTTTTTTTTGTCTTGTGCAAATCAGGAATCATTTGGACTAAGTTCCTTTTTTTTTTTAGTTCCAGTGGTTGTTTGTTAAAGGGCTCATACAAGAGGAGAAACACCAGCTAATTACGACTGATGAAGGATGAAATTTATCAAACTATGCAGCTAAAGTGATTCTTCCAAGTCCTAAACTGAACATCACTGCAATCATGTGAAATGTTAACACTGTATAGCACAATGTTCTGTGCAAAAAGGGGTTTTTATCAATTCCTTTCCGATTCATTGTTATACATTAAAAAAATAAATCACATTCTTTATCCAAACATCTGAAAGCAGCAAAATCCAAAGAGAACAAAACAAATGTTCCATTTCTGAAACTGGTGTTTAAGAGCCAACTGTTTCGCCTGTAAGCTCTGCTCTGTCAGTAAAACAGTTCAAACCTTCATTTCATTCCTGTATATTACTGTTTTCCTTTTCCAGTATACTGTATGTGCCAGTTTCACAGTCGTCTGTGTGGTGTACATTTTGCATGTCTGGAATAAATGTTACCATGCATGGTCCAAGTTTTGCCTTTTGATGTTGCTGTTTATGAGTTTGTTAGTTTGTGTGCTGACAGTCTCAAACAGGCAGAAATTAGTTAAAGGATAAGTTCACCCAAAAGTGAAAATTCAGCCATTATCTACTAACCCCCACGCAGATGGAATGGACCAACTATATTAATTTGGCAGCCATTTTCCTTCTGACATCACACAAAAATGTGAAGCTCAAATATCGTACCGCAGTGTTCTGGGGTGCAAGTCATATAAACACAGGCAATCTGACAAACTGTTATCATGTCACTGCTTCCGGATTGATTAGCAACTATAAGGACAATGGATTAACCCGGAGGGACATCTTTCGAGGTAAAACAAGTTTGTTTACCGATTAACTTCCAATAGACAACAATTGGTACAATTAGGAGAGGCCTAAATTAATTCACAAATACCAACAAACATCTTGGAGACATTTGTCTAAACCTGGAGGTGAAGCACCCAGGATGTAATCAAATGGTAATGTTAGCTACGAAGTTTTCGAATGCCAACATCGGCTAACAAATTACCCAACATTCGAGCTTCCCACCCTGAGCATGACGTTGGAGGAAAATGGCCTCCATGTAAAAAGTTATAGAGTACTTTTTGAACAGGCAACAGGTTTTGTAAAAAACTTATGGAGAATGTCCTCAATAATGCAAAATGGTAGTGGGCCAAAAAAAAAAGATCAAAATCAGTGCCTTTCACTTACCTCAGCATAATAGCTACACCTGTAAAATGTCTCCACATTTGTGAGTGTACTATTTAAGCGTAATGAGTGAATCACAGATTGATTTTACTCTCTGTTAAGGCTGCAGTCTGCAGCACTGTTGTATTGGATTACACTATATTGTACAGCTGTTGCTTTTATTATATCTGAACCATCTGCGTACAGCAGGTCCTGAGACACAAAACACCATTCATCATGGCCGCCACTACTATGGGTTACAGATGGCCTAGGGGGGGGGGGGGGAACAGGGGGAAATGAAGAATTCATGACAGATTTTGGCACTTTTAAAGCCAGCTCCCTCCACCTACACACTCTGCAGAGTAGTGGTCTGATGCAACACTTACAACACCACAATCCTTTAAGATTAAAAAAAAAGCCAAAAAAAAACAGCATCCTTTCTTCTTTGCAGTGCTTTTTCTAGCTGCCAATTTGCCAAGAAATGCTGTCTGTTTTGCTTAAAAACCAGAATACTTCAGACTCAGAAAGCCTTTTAACTCATCAATAATCACCTCCAGAGAAAAGTGATAGGAGGCCATCAGACGAGTGAAGCATCACAAAGCAGCATTACCAAACTCTGCTTAAAATAGCCATCTGATTTCTTCACAGAAACAGAGGACCAGGCGTTTCTCTTACATTTCAGCTGCTGCGAATAAACAGACTTTGTGCTTGTCAGGAGTCACTGTAGCGCGACCCCTCTAAGTGAGAGGATCTGGTGCTTAGTTCTGCCTGGGTGGCGCTCAGTTTGAGTGGCTGAAATATTCAAGAGTTCAACGCATCAGCACCTCTGCAGTCTAGTGCACAGCGTGTACTCATGTCCGGACCAAATTTAGACTTCAACCCAGGGTATCCCTCCTAAAGGAAGTGAGATATTTCAAGAAAAGACAACAAATAAAAATAGAGAACAGGCGAGTCCTTTAAAAAAAAAAAAACTTCCAGATAAGTTTACAGACAGTTTACAGAGACTGCAGTCTGCTAGGTTTTCTATGCTGTTTTTGTGAGGAAGGCATCAAACGGAGGGAATGAGGACAAGAAACCAAATTTATCCCCTTCAGTCCCTTGAAGTGCACTTATTATATTTGGATTCCAGTCGAGTAACAGCCTGACGCGGTGAGACAAAAACACATTGATGTTTCTCACACGGCCGCCTTGCTTTCACAGTCCCACACCCCCGCCAACAAAGTGAGACTTTAATCTAACGGGTCAAACTCAGTCTGCAATCATTCCCGTCTCACATGAGCGCTTTAGTTCCCACCTTCAAATGCACGTGTCGCTTTGTGTTCCAGGTGGACGGAAATGAAACAGAGGTTGATGGGCTCCGCATGGTACACTATACTAAGTGCAGAATGGTTAACTCCTTCAATAGCCCATTATCAAAGCAGTGTTTCCATTTATTTTCTATAGAGACCTACAAGTAGAGCACTGCTTTTGATTTCACCACTTTCATCCAAAATCCTTATTTCCAACCAATCCTTATTGGTTGCTACAAACGGGCTCATAAAAAACATCTGTTTTTTTGCCACAAACACGTCTTAAACCCGAGTACCATGTCATGACTGCCATTAAGGGATCCCATCAACAGTCTGCCAGTTAGTAGAACTGATGGAGCCTTTTGTGTAAGTGACCAAAGAAACACAAGCGAGATCTAAACACTCACACATTTGGCAGCTGATTTCATACACCGATCAGCCACAACATTGAGAGAAGTGAATAACATTGATGATCTTGTTACAATGCGATGCTCTGCTGGTAAACCTTGGGTCCTGGCGTTCATCTGGATGCTACTTGAACTCTGTTGCGGACCATTACATCCACATGAATATCAGGACCCAAGATTTCCCAGCAGAACATTGTACTGTCACAAAAGGAATTACTCACTCACAATCGTTGGTCCTTTTCATGTGATGGCTGATCTGTGTATTTTGCATTGTGCATTTCACTTGTCTGACAAAGATTACAGAGAAAGTTACTGGAAATGCTGGTATGAATGCAAAGAGGGCTGCAACTAATGATAACTTTAATTATCCATCCATCTGATGATTATTTTTGTTGATTAATCTTTGCTCGACAAACTGTCTAGGAATGTTGAGACGCTGCAAATGTTGGTGCGGAAATAACTTTCACCATTAATAAACGGAAAAAAGTTTCCAGGGGCACCCCAGTAGCTCAGTTGGTAGAGCATGCCACCCATGTACAGAGGCTTTGCCCTTGCTGCGGCAGCCCAGGGTTCGAGCCTGACCTGTGACCCTTTTCTGCATGTCACACCCTCCCTAACCCTAAAAAAAAAGTTGCCAGTTATTTTCCATTGATTGGTCACATTGCTTGACTCTACGGAAGCCCTAAAGGGCCATGCATTCATACATTTTATTTCCTCCGTTTTCCCGTGATAATGAGTAAATTTCATTTGTTTTCTCGAGATCTCGAGTTATTATCTCGAAATAACAACTGCCGTTTTCCCGAGATAACGGGATAATTTTCTCGAGATCTCGAGATAACGAAACTTTGTTTTCCCGAGATAACGATATAATTAATCCGAGATCTCGAGATAATGACTGTGATATGATAGGCCTGAGATTATGGAGACGCCCGGGACCTCGTAGCTGGTCAGCTATGTAGTTAACGGCGACATCAGGCTCACTTAGATTGCGCCGCCGATATAGCTGAAGCCTTGCTGTCTTTTTAGATTACGCACACTGATGTGTATATTATCTGTAATAGCAAGGCATAATGCTATTTCAGCCTGTGTCAGGCCTTGATTGAAAAGATATGTGACGCGGTGATCGATATGCTCCTGCTCCTCTGACATGGCTACACTGAATGATGTTTCCTGCAATGATTTTCGTTTTGTTTTCTCGAAATCTCAAATTATTTATATCGTTATCTCGGGAAAACAAAGTTTTGTTATCTCGAGATCTCGAGAAAATTATCCCGTTATCTCGGGACAACGGCAGTTGTTATTTCGAGATAATAACTCGAGATCTCGAGAAAACAAATGAAATTAACTCGTTATCACGGGAAAACGGAGGAAATAAAATGTATGAATGCATGGCCCTTTAGGGCTTCCGTATGACTCATTTCGAAATGCAAATTCAGTGAAAGCATGGTGCTGAGGAGGTTGAGGCAATGACCATAACCCACCATGTCCGTGGTTTGAATCCAGTCAGGGGCTTTTGTTTCATGTCATTCCCCGTCTCTCTCTCTCTCTCTCTCTCTCTCACTTCCTGTCACCTCACTGATGGAAGTGAGAAAGCTCGATACACTTTTGAACAGAGTTCAAGTCATATATTTCGAAATATAAAACAGTTTGAAATGTTAATTAGCTAGTAGTGTCACACACCTTTTTGCACATACTGATATGAATAATTTATTAATTCACATTTTACAGCCCACAATGAACAATCCGTCCCACGCCGTTAATTAAAAAGGACCATTCCACTAAAAATTCTTCCAACTGTGAAAAAAAATGATGCATCACACATTCTCAGTCTCTTCACACTTTCTTCAGTCTCTCTCCGAGTGAGTTATCAATATAATTGTTTAAAATCTTCTTTTACTTGTACTTCCGGTCTCCCTCTCCGTCGCTGGCAAAAGACTGCCCCACTACCAGCCCTCCATCTGTCCCGCCACTAAATACAAGTTCAGTAGTTCAAGTTGGCTGAAATTGTTCCCCGTCCAAGAACTAGACCAACTGAATGTCCTTCTGCTCGGGAGCCTCCAGGGTCCTCCAATCACTGAGCTCAGTCTCCTGGGGTTCCCCTTGCTACAAAAGAGCAGATCAGTCCCGCTCCTTTACAGATTTCACCAGGCCGATGCGTTCAGTGAAAAGCGTAGAGCAGGAGGAGAATGGTGCAGACGCCAATCACTGTGCCGAGGATGAGAGAGTCCCGTCTCTTTCGCAGGTTGATCCGTTGGATGAGATTGTTGATGGTCGGGAAACGGTCTAGGAAAGTCAAAAGTTAAGGAGGATCACAAATATTTAAATTCCTGAATTTCAAACCTGATTAGAAATAAATTAAGAAAAACAGCTCTTTATAGTTGCCTTTTTAGGATGGAAATCCAGTTCTAACGACCTAAAAACATCCCCCATTGGATAACAGGCATAAGAGGAGTAACAACTCTGAAACCATCAAAGCTGCAATACAAACATCCATGATTCCCCTGAAAGCATCCTCTATACGGTGCATTAAGGGGCTGCTCAAAACTTACAAATGTGTTGCATTCCATTCAAACTTTACTGAGACTTTTTGCTGCACAGTCAATATGTTATATTAGCTGTTATATTATTAACTGTTAGTTATATTATTAACACCGTCTCTATATTAAGGCTCATTTTGGTGTTTGACAGAGTTATATATGGTACATCCCCATGAATCTTAACAAGAATCATAGAAAAGCAATATGTGAGCATTGATTTCTGAAGGACCAGCAGGAACCCTTCAGCTCCCATAAAGGATACTGGCCAGCGTGTTGACCCTGCTTTGTATGGATTTCAGCAGGCCCCTCTGGGAGGTCATGTTCTCCTTGGTCGCCATGGCAATACTGTAGAAACAAAGAGAGAAATGAGTTGAGAGGTGACAACATATATATACCGCAAGTGGTCGCAGTCATTAGTACTGTAAAGTGCTTCTGAGTGCAAGGGGCTGCACAGATGATTAGAAATTCAATTCTACTGGGGGATGTTTTTGGAGAAACGAGCGTCCAGTTTAAAAAGGATAAGAGGTGAACCTAAAATTAAGACAGTCAGTTTCTTGACGGACGCTGCAGGAAAACATATCTGTGAAAACATATTTTGTCAGCCAAAAGTACATTACGAATTTTGAGGCAAAAATAGAAGATGGGGAGATAAGTACCTGCTGATATTTGATTTAAAATCAACTTAATCACTGTTAATAGTTGCATCTCACTGGAGCAAGTCCACAACTGCCAGTCAAATTTAACAATATGGGACTGTAGTAGACTTTAAACTGGGGCCGAAACTAACGATTATTTTTTTTATCAATTAATCAGTTCACTCACATCATTTCATCACAATATCCCAGAGTTTAAAGTGACATCTTACAATTGCTTTTTTTTGTCTAACAGTCCAAAATCCAAAGACTCTCTTACTGACAGAAAAGCAGCAGTTCCTCAAATTTAAGAAGCTGGAACCAGCAAATGTTTGACATTTTTGCCTGAAAAATGATTAATCGATTATCTAAATAGCTGGCAGCTAATTTTATTCCATTGTTGAACTATTCTAGGGTGATGTAAGTCATCCTATCATGAATCTCCTTGAGCTTTATAGGTGTCATACATTATTGTGCGCGAGTCTCCTCAGCTTGTAGAAGGAAGGTATAGAGTTGCTATGATATTGTACCTCTCTTGCTCTCAAACTTGGGCCTCAGCAACTTTTAGTGCAAGAAAGTGCAGCCGGGCAGTTGGCAGGGAAAGTTTCAGGCTCTGTTTGCCTTCTGTTACACACGATAATCAATAGCAGTTACTGAGCCCCCTTCTGAGCCCTTCACAGTAGCAGCATCTGAGGGAAGGAAATCCACTCAACAAAGTAAAAATAATGACTTAAGCTTGGTGTTAATTTGCTTAAATGGTACAGTAGTTTTTTTCTTCACTGCATGGAGCTTTTGAACAGCAGATGCAGCAGCAGTAAGAACCAGCCACAGGGGACAAACTCCACCCACCCCAGAGCGACGGAGCCCCAAAGGAGGCTGGTCAAAACAAGATAAATGAAATCCCCCATGGTTGTTTACTCTTTTTGCTGATGAGGAGCAAGCCTAGAGGGATTGTGTTTGTGTGCACCTGAATGCAGGTAAAGACAGAATTTGCACTGTGCAACTATAAGCGTATGTGGAGGGTGGGGTGTGTGGGTGAGGTCATGGCATCAGTCCGCAGTCTTGGCCTGTAGCAGTGTTTTGGGGATCATGTTCTCCTCAGTCAGGAAGAAACACTTTGCTGACTCCAGCAACCTCGACGCGCCTTTATCTCAATGTTAACTAGCTCATGAGAATCAGAGCTGGAGGATAAAGATTCCCCTTCACACACACAGCCAAAATGTATGTGATCAGTCCGTGATCGCTGTTTAAAAGTGACCTGGAGGAGTCGTCACAAGAAGTCGAGTAACCTGTCAAGTTGAAGTCAGTTTATTTATATAACCCCAAATCACAGATCATAGATCTGGATGGGTATAAAGCCAAGCTTGGTTGGGATGTCACAAAGCATCGTCAATCTTTTCAGAGACAAAATCCGTGAAAAATAACAGCCCTCACAGCTCCAAAGCTTGAACAATATCTCGGGGTGCACAGTTGCGGCAAGACTTTCAAAGACAAATTCCACCAATCAGGCCGCTGTGCAAGCCAGTCCCCAGGTAAGCACAGTTTACGAGATGCAAGGACTGGAAATGGAAAAGACAAAGAGTGGGACAGGACCAGTGGAGAGAGATGAGAGAGAGACAGACTGGAGGGAGGGAGGATAAACGCTAGCATCATATTTGTCATTTGCTCAGGGCTGAAGGGAGAGAAAGGGAGTAGTGAGAGGTGGAGGATACCTATAAATCAGTGAAGTGGGCGGATTTATTTTGGGCATCCCAGGTTGCAGACATTATTATGTGACCAGCACTTTTAAGGCTTTGATGTGCACGAACTCTGCCAGTTGAATCATGGGTACATTCAATGAGCAAAGGCATTGAAAAGTTCATTCATAAAAATTCACCTATAAATATGTACTCCGTATTTAAGAAAATATGTATTAATTGGTTTCCTTCCTCTTTTAGATTCTGGATGAATTTTAGATTTCATCAACTATTCTTAGGCGTTTCATCCTCCAACAATAAAAGATTTTGAATTTGTTGCAGCTCTGTTTGGCAACTCTTGTTATCAGGCTAGCTGCTGTTGAGGCAGGTTCAGCAGGTAGATACGACAAAGGGGGGGGGGGGCTGTCATGTATGCAAATATATGTCTTTCCATTATATGCAAGATACAAAGCAGGTCTTACCTTATTGTGTCATTCATCAGTCGGTCCGAACTATAAACAAGGAGCGGGAGATGGGAGTGGGATGAAAAAGAGAAAGAGAGGTTAGTTATTGACATGGGGCAGTGTAGCAAAAACATTGAATGGTAATAAAGAAATCTGTTCAGATTGATTCTAATCATGTCACTTGGTGAAACTGAGCCGGACCAAAGAACCGAATTAGATTTCATGAGACTAGATTTCCTTTTCTTCTCTCCATATTAATCTTATCAACTCCCACATAGTGACTGACCAACCAGTCTAACAGAAAACAGCCTATCATCATTTCAGTGTTCCTGCTATCATCAGTGTTTCATGTCCTTTGTTAAAAAAAAAAAAATGCTCAAACGTATATTTCGTGACTGTTACGTAATTTGTTCAGTGTATCCTCTCCTCCTGAATGATTCCCACAACAGTGAGGAGTCTGGATTAAGTAGACCCAGAGGATTCCACCTCAGAGATCCTGGAGCTTAATCTTCTGCATAACTGCATTAAAAAGGGAGTGTCAATTGCTGGCTTTTGTCCTACGGAGAATATTGGAAGGCACACAACCATCTGATGTTGTAACACCAGTTTTGTGTCTCGGGTTGCTCATAAACAACAATGCTCTCAGCAGCTTATCCCCTAATTGGAATCAATTTGGATAATGTTCCAGAGAACTAAAGGAAACCAAACAATCCAAACTGCAGGGATTGGGTTTCATAGCTCAACATCCATTCAACTCCACATCATTATAGTCATGCTCAATATGTGGTTTCTGTTTGGCTATTAGCGTTATGTATCCAAACAAAGTCAAAGGAAGAGAAGGAACTTTAATAAGTCAAACTTTACCCACACTAAACCTTTAGCTAAATCTTATTTTTATACCTTAACTTGCTCATCTAATCTTTAGAGAAACATGTACACATGAGTGTAAATGTGCTTATATTCAATGGGCTGACCTCTCTCTGCACTGCAGTTTTTTCTTTTTAAGTGAGGAGAAAACATACCATGAGGCTCTGCATGTGCACATGCATTGTTGCCAAGTGTGTGTGCTGAGCTAACAGTTTTTTAATCATCTAACAGATGCTGGGCAGCCCTCAGAGGAGTCTCAAAGATCCAGTTTATCAAGAACGATGAATTTGAAGAAGAAGAAAAGCAAGTAAATTATTACAGAAGGAGCACTGAAAAGTTCAAAAAGTAAAAATCTAAAAAGCAGATCAAGCTTTGCTTCAGGCAGGTCAAATATGAGAGCATCAGCACTACAAAAAAAATGTAATACCATAGAAATAAATTTGATTGTGGGACCTTGTCCCAGTCACTTATGTGGTCAAGTATTGACCAGCTGATCTCTCAGAGGACAGTCCATTTTCTGGGTTATATATTGATGTAATCACTTTGAAACAGGTCCAGCTAATGACCTGTAATGTTACAGTCCTTCTCTTTACTGGTAAGCTTAACAGGACTGACGTCAGCCAGTCAACATGGATGACTTTAATGCCTGTAATCGTGATCTAACCTGTTCTCGACCTCATTTCATTTGTCTACATTTAACATGGTCTCTGGAGAGGTTACAGGAGAGGTAGAAATGCCAGTAGAAAGGAGCACTACCTATAACACCACAGGAGAGTAGACGGACTGGACACTGAAAGGGTCAATGCACAGTCACAGTTGGAGCTGGACCACCCTCTGTTCTTGGATCATAGCTCTGCACACGAGCACCAAACTGCTATTGGCTGTGGTTTGGTGTATTATCTTTTATGTTGTTTGGTCACACTGAAACAGAATCATTTACTGGAATCAATTTATTTGGTGAAACGGGAAGCTAACTGGCTCAATATTCAGAATGAAGGCTGGCCGCCAAGTTCTGTACAAATGCCAAATACTGCAAGCATGGGTGAGCACAGCGGGAGTAGGACTCTGCAGGCTTACTGGCAAGCAATGCTCTTTATTTTTAGTTTTTAAACAACTGACATTTTGAAAATCTTACAACTCATGATGCTTATTTGATTATCAACTTAGGTAGAATTTGGTGAGAGGAAGGCCAGACAGCTACATGACACTGGTCTTAAATGATGGAAGGAAAAAGATGGTGGACAGACAAACGACTGACACAGAAAACTGAACCTTAACTGTCGGCCCACAGCGTCCATCTGATAAATCCTGAGCTGAACAGCAAAAGAGAGAGTGGCTGTGAGCTGAGGTGAGCCGTGATTCATGGAGTTTATATATGCAGGAATGAGACAGCGCAAAAGATTTATGCTTTGTTCCCTCCATCAACAAGCTGCTGCTGTGGCTGTGAGGTTGATTGTGCCATCACATTCATGTATATGTGGTTTGAGGGGGATCCTTCCATTTCCCCCGGTCAGTGGTGTTTTGCTGCAGACATAAAAATCGCTCATTAGCTCCGAGCTAATTGCCTTTCCCAGTGTGATGAATCAACCCATCCTGCCCACAAGCTTCAGTGCTCTCTCTTGCCATTCGCACATCGAAACGGGCCGACTACTTACAGCTCAAATGAAAGTGGCCATTTTTTGTTTGCATCAGAACTGCTACGCTACAAGCAGTGGTAAATTGGCATCATGGCGCTGGGAAATGACTCCAGATTAAGATTAATAGATAATCAAAATCGTAACTAATTTCTTTTCTGTTGAGTCATCAATTATCTCAAGTGGTATTCTGAAAAAACCTTTAGAGTAATGCTCTGTCAGGCGACTATAAGAATCCGCCAGGTAAACTGAACCATTAATTACTTTGCCAAGAAAACAGTCTTAGCAAATCTTGGCAATAGTCGCAGAAAGCAAACTGCATCAGCAAAGAGGAAAAAGGGTCACAAATCAAAGCTCAGAGCTGAACATATTGTGAGATTCACAGAAATTATATTTATAGTAACACTGCCATTCATCAACCTTTGATGCCAATTAATATCTATAAAACAAATTAAGAGAAAGAAGGCTAGAAACATGAACTAGGACTTTGGTAAATGCTGGGAATCTGTAGGAGCTACCAATTACTCCTCCATTTTCTTTTGTTTTTTACAGATCAGCTGATGGGGCCCGGCCAGCAGAGAAAAGCCTGTGGTAATGTGGAGCATTTTGTTGCTCCGACATGAACATTTTTTAAATGAGAAGCCCCCAAATAAAACGCCAAGCACCAAAAGTACGATGAGCACATAGCAGTAAGCAGCAAAACACTTCAAACCCACTGGACTCTTCTTTCACAACAAGGTGGCTATAAATGGTACACAATCTTAATTCGGATAATGTCTTGCTAAAATGCACTTGTGATAGATCATAATGGACTGATATATATGAGCGAGTCAGTGAAAATAGTTGATGCACTCGACAAAAGCTGCCTCGCTTAGGTGCTTAGGTCCATTTTCGAGCACTCATCTTGATAACCAGCTAGGAGCAAAGCACACAGATGAAAAATGCCTCAGACACTTTCATATTGTTGCGTAAACCTCCGACCGAACCTCTGAACTGAATCTGAACCGAACTGTGTGGATCCCTCTAGTGAGCCTAAGAGAGCAGGGCAGCACTTTACCCAGAATCCTCAGAGGTATCCTCTGCTGATTACATTAGCATATCAGGGAACTGGCAGCTCAGATGGAACTTCTCAAAGTGGGCAACAGGCCAGAGCAAACTAAAAGCAGGGGTCTCAAACTTGGGGACAAGGAGAGACGGAGAAATAATAAAGAGAGAGTAAAGAGGCCGTGGCATGTGGGGACTGTGGCAGGGAAGTAATTCGTTTGAAATGCTTGGAAAAAACTGCACCAAACACACGTACACTTCGTCGTTTTCATCCCTAGCATCGCTCCACTATGCACCACATTTAACAATACACTTCAAAGTTACAATGTAAGACATTTTGTTACAAATAAGACCTTGCAGAAAGGGAGGCAGATTGGAGAAGTGGGTAGGGTTATATTGGCCATCAGGGTTGTGGAAGTAAAAGTCCGAATTATTTTTCTTCTGTTACTGGCCATTTGAGCTTTTCAATCATCTGGAAGGGCAATAAACTGTTCTGGTTTTATCAAAGCTACTGAAATGAAAAAGTTCTGATTTGTTGGGAAAAACACATCAAAAAAGGTACAATTTGGTCCTTGTAGCAGTCTCTGGAAAATAATGGTTTTCAATAAATGCTCTTTTGTTCTTTGAAAATATTCTGGATGATGCCATTCTTCATGATTGCAATTAAGGGATATTCTGAACATGCTAGATGGGTAGGGCCCTTTTCCACTGTGAGGAGTAGCTTGACTAGGCTAAGAAGTATTGTTTCCAGAGGTGTGTCCAATTTGTACACACCTTAAGGCTTTTAGAGCTTAAAGCTGCATAACTACATAAAAAAGTCACAGGAAACTAGACTTTCAAGTAAGTATAACAGGGTCCAAGAGCATCACTAAAAAGGGGTTTCAACACCTGTGGTTTAACAGCAGGCGTTTGTATGCTCAGACAAAGTCCAAGTGTAAGACTCAGAGCCAAGAGGAAGAAGCAGGAACTGATCTTCCTGGTAAGTGTTGAACAAAGCATTTCCAGTTGGTGGCAAATAAACACAGACAGTAAGCACACGGCATCAAACTCAAGCAGATGTTCGTGAATGAGAGGTGTAAAGTTGCCTCGCTTCTCACCAACACCGATGCTGTGTCTCTGTTTGACAGGAAGTCCTATTCAGAGTGACCACTACCATTAGAGCTATTCCAACATGAACTTTTAATGGACCTGCCCTTCCCTCCCTCTAGTTTATTCATGAATGCTGACCTTTATGGCAGAGAGAGATGGAAAAACAGATACGCAACGATGGAGATAGAAAGGGATGAACTGAACTCACAGACAACTACAGCACCATCAACAATACTTATGGTAGCTCGAATAACTAAACAGCATGCATGGCAAAATCAGTGATCTGTGTTTTGAACTAGCTCCCAGCTACCTCCCATCCTACTAGGCTGCTGCTCTCCACCTAGTATTATCTCATCACGTAATGTGTAGGCAGGCGATACACAGGGTTTATCACTACCAGCAAAACTAGAGAGGCGACTATCTAAAAAATGAATCCCGGCATGTCCGTCTCATTAGGTTTTGTTAAGAATAAATGCAGGCTGGCAAGCACTCAACCCATAGCAGTCATTTGTAGATTAACTGGAAGGGACTTTGCTTTTTCCTTCATTGGAGAGCGATTAGTCTTAGCTGATCAGTTTGGCAATGCTGGACCCATCACTTGCCAATATATTATAGAGACAAACACACACACAAACCCTATACCGTACACTGTGCCGGTCATACATTATATTATCTACCCTAAAAGAAATGCAGAGACAGAACATTTTAATCCTCATGTAGGCTCCCTAGTCTAAGGTAAAAAGCCATGGGCAAAAACAGAGTTTAATCACAAGCTGAGCTGCAAAAGGATAACTCCACAGATAGCTCTCCATAACATGGTGTGAATATTAAATTAAAAAAGCATCTCAAACTCTTTCTATACCTGAACTGATCACATAAGCTCACAAGTGACAAGATACTCATAAAACTGTCTGTTGAAAAGAGAGCAGGAAGAGCAGTGTATCTCAAATCTAGAGTATCCACGCTCTGCCCTCAGTGAGACTTCAGATCATCGCTCTGGCCACTAACACATTTTAGCCCTTTTCTCTTAAGGCCCGCTTTCCTGTTTCATGGCTCTAATAGGATCAATCAAGCGTAACTCGATCCTCATCTCCACTCTCCCCTTTCCCAGTGTTCTGGGGAAGCCCTCTAATATGGGTTGTGGTTTAATAAGATAATGTCATTACCAATACCCTGATAAGTTGTGCTGGATTAGCACAAGGGCATGACTGCACTTGTGCTGCAAGTGGCCGCAGCTGCATATACAGCACTAGAACTTTGGCAAAATCACATCAGAGTTAAAAACTGCAGTGGGATTGCTGGGTTATTTTATTGTCGTGTTGTGTTTGTGTTTCTGAATGAACCCCCTGTCACTCCGTAAACATTAGGCAGGCCATGTCAGAGCAGGTTAAGCATGTTGCGAAATGAATTAAGAGGGCTTAATGGGGAATAATTGAGCCGTTATTCCTTTGAGGGGTTGAAACAGGAAGCAAACATTCAGCCGAGGAAACAATAAATCAGACTGCTTTGTATGTCCAAATTAGCAGATGGGATCACTGAACCTGAGTGACGTTAAAAGCTCTTTTGTGGTTTATTCCTGCTTTGGTTGAGTGTGTGTGCGACCTGCTGACATCCAATTTTACTTTGCACACAGGACGCCTCTCACACCTCTCACACACACAGGTACTCGCTTACAGATTTCACAAACTTTACCACCTCATGCTGTTCTGCAGTGCTTGAGAGTCAGCCAAATGATAGTAGGACACTAATGAGGTTGCTGGCAGATCTGGTTTTGACCTACTGTGTCAGTATGAAAAGTCTGCCAAACTTTACTTACAGCTTTAAGTTGCAGTTATGCAATGGAGTAGAAAAGTTGTATTAAGAATTTGCTTACTCGTTATCATGGGGCGCTCTCACCCTACAACACTGCCACTGCTGATATTTTTGAGGCATTAAATAAAGCACAAAACATTTTGGTCTCAACCAGCCAGGAAAGCACTCAAATCCGGTCTTCATTTTTCTTTATCTTGATATATATGACAAACTCTGGATTAACGAATGCAACGTCATGAAAAAGAGGCTGCCCATCTGCTGGAGAGTAAAAGCATAAAGAGATAAAGTGCCAAAGGATGCTAGAGCTCAACAAACAGGCTTCAGTGACAAGTGCTGTTCCAAATGGCTCTGCTGCACCATCAAGATCAGCTTTGATCAATGGAAAGCTGAGGGCACTGCTTTGCCAAGAAAGGCTGCATAGCTCTGGAAAAATAGCACCTATATTCTACTTTGATCTGCTGGGATTGATATACCGAAACTAACTAATAGACTTGGTCTGAGTGAATTACAAAGTTGGATTCTTTATCACTTCACAAAATCTTCAAATGTAGCAAAGACAGGTGAGGGGAACTTACTTTCTCAGGTGCTCATGCTCCTTTAGAAACAGCTCCGTTCTTCTGTTGTTGACCCCAGAGCCACTCTTGTATGTCCTGAAAAGGGAACCGGAATATAAGTTCAAAATTCAAGGGAGTTATGCAACAATATTTGAATAATGTGAAGCAACATTCAAAAACAGTGACAGTGCATCAATTCTCGGCATTCAGCGATGACAACGTTATGTCATCTTAGTCTATAAGAAAATATCTCACAACCATATATGAAGTGTTATTTCAGGGATCCTGGTAGACCAAGCTGACAGTTAACTGACAGCTGACAGCCTTGAGCCTGACCACTCGCTGTAGTTTTTGCAGTGAGACTAGCACTGATGATTCTCGCTGTTTCTAACAGTTGGTCAGAGAGAGAGCTGTCAAAAGTTTTCCATCGCCTTTTCTTTTCGTCATCCACAGACAGAGACCACAGGGTATACATGGTGGGCCAGTTTTATTCAGTGTGAGAAATGTCTGTCTAAAGCCCCCGACACACCAAACTGACATCAAAGAACTAGACTCCTGTGTCTCGCCCAAAAAGCTGCAATTGAACACATTGGAAAGACTGCAGTCGGCAGCCAACAAGCTTGTACGTTATGCACCTGAGTGATATACAATCTGTTGTTATAATTAAAATACTTTTTTTGACACCACTCTCACTAATATAGCCACTTCTAATTGTGAAAAAATTAAGGAGAAACCTCGCTAAATTGATGAAATCATGGATACTACAGCAACAGGCTCAAGGAGCTTTCCTTTTTCTTTTTGTTTCTCTTTCTGTGCACTGATCCGCTTTCCTGAACAGCCACTCACAGTGATTTCTGTCACTGATGAGCTGCCACTGATTCTACATGCTGAATTGGCCAAAAAGCCTCCGACAAGGGCTGTCCAGTGCCATCTTGAGTCACTGATGCTCAAGATGGCAGAAAATGCCCAACAGCCGACCGTTGGCCTGGTGTGCCAGGGCCGTTAGTCTACAAAAGCTCTTTGAAGACGCCCACCTATGGTCAAGATGTGAATTTCCATCCCACATAACATTCAGGACCAAAAGGTCTAGCTCACTTTAATGGTGTGCGGGAGCTTTGCTGATTCACAAAAACTGCAAACACACGTGGCCTACAGCTCTTTAACCAACAATATCACCAAGGCTACTACTTCTTTTATTATTCCATGCGATATTTAATCTGATCGACTGACAAAAAGCACTCGCTAAACTGCTATGTAGACCAACTTTTATTAAATAGCAGTCGGTGCTAATACCACTGCATTCCCACTGTGTGCCTTACAGTAAAAGCCTTTTTGTGGTTCACCAATGGAAAGCAGTAGCAGGAAATATTCAGTTTGCATTAGCAGCAACTTAACGCAACAACAGTATGGTTGTCGTGGAGCGGATCGGAGAACAGACTGCTATTGGATGGTTGAGAGAGAGAAAAGGATGGTGGGAGTGGAACGAACCACCTCACATTACACAGCAGCTTAAAAAGCATTTAGGGCATTTAGCAGACGCTTTTGTCCAAAGCAACTTACAGTAAATCATACATACATTCATACACTGATGGCAGTGGCTGCCATGCAAGGTGCCGACCAGCACATCAGGAGCAGTTTGGGGTTCAGTATCTTGCCCAAGGACACTTTGACAAGCAGACCAGGGGAATCGAACCAGCGACCTTCCGATAACAAGACGCTGGCTCTACCCCTGAGCCACAGCCACAGCCACTGCAATAGCAAGCCTTTAAAAAATGCTGCCTTCTCAATGGTCACCCGCAACTTGGAAGGAAAGATATGGTCATCTTGTTCCCAAGCAGGGTGAACCAGCCTGGTTCTCCCCTGCTATGAGGCAGCAATGGACATAAAATCACAGCTTGACCTCCTCATGTAAAAATGGTTCAGATTGGGTGTGTGGAAGGTGAGAACGGTAAAAAAACTATTAATTTTGTTCACTATGGCTTACGATTGTTCATCCACATATCGACAGTACCATACAATCTCAGGTTTATAAAAGGAGCAGTAACAGTGTGCTCTATCTGGTAGCAAAGCAGTCAAAGTGAATGGTTGGGCTGTTACACCATTCACACAGCGAACACATCACATCCATTCTCTTTTGCTAGATGCAGCTCGAGCTATCAGCATCCCTGAGCAGCCGACTCCTGCTGCTGCTCTCCTGGGTTTCTGGTCATTTAACACAGCCCCACCCTCCTGTTGGGCGAGAGCGAGATAAAGGGCAGGGGAGGGATAACATAAGAGTATGCACGCCTCTATACCATAAACACTCTACCCCACCCAGCTATCTGGGAGCAGTCTACGAACAAATGTGCCTGCTCATCTCCAGTGCGCCATCTGAAGCTGTTTAATGGAAATACTTTATTGAGTATATTAATATACTTATGATATTAATAATATTTATAATTCAATACCACAGGGAGAAACTGACACGGCACTGAGGGCATTACATTTTTGATTTTTATTTGGGATAAACACAACAAGGCTTGTGTCGTGTGCCTGTATTTACTTCTGTAGGAAGCAGGGCTATGTGGGCAATGCAGCAGCGCAGGAGAAGGGGAAAGCACAGTACTAGTACTTGTGTATCAATACTGCAGAAAATGAGTATTGACACTGTTTCAAAAATTCTGAATGTATTGATATGTCGATATTTTTGACAACACTATGCCACGGTGGCTGCCTCGAGCTCAAGCTGAGCGCCCCACCACCAGCAGTGCTGATGCCTTCGTGGGGCTAGAACTGCCTGTACTGACAGCCAGCTTCATCACTCCAGCAAGGCTTTTTAAAAGGGCACCAATGTAAATCACAGGCGAGCTGTCACTTTTGTTGCTGACATTTAGAATCAAAGCATGAGCAGCGGGAGCGTTCGGTCTGCGCTCAGCTCTGCTCCGTTCTGCTGTTATGAATGGTGCTGCCGTTAGTGTGTGTGTGCGCATGAGAAGATGTTTTGCTGACAGTGTCTGCGAGCACACTGAAAGATATTGATACACTGTTTGATAAAATGTCATACTGCTCATTTAAAATGAGTGTGATATTTCTTTTAATCAGTATGGATTTTTTTGTGTGTGTGCGTGCAATATAAACAACACGAATACACATAAAAATGTACAGTGAGCAGCGTCCTGGTGAGGATTACTCCATGCCCAAGATCTCTACTGCCCTCTACCTGACAAAAGGGACAAAAGGCTCAGCTGCTGCAGGAACATCCATCACTGGATCAATGGCAGGAAAGCTGACAAATTTTACAGCAAACTGAACCTGACATTTTGCTTAATCTGCAATACATTACATTTAAAGAGAAATTAGTCTCAAAATGATCCACAAATGAAAAATACTATTTAAAAATGTGTACAACAGTTTTGTCACACATCATCACTTGAATAAATTAATATTTTACCCACAGATGTTTTACTTTAACGTCAGAGGTGTGATCATTTTTGCTTTCAAAAGCTTACCGTGTGTACGATTGTCTAATAATATTTCTAACATTCTTTTGTATTTATTATTTGGTGTGTGCACGAATTGCCTGGTACACACAAATCATGTTACATTTGCATGTGGAGTTTTTAGACATTTTTCTTGTCTCAAGAGCTCCAAATGCATGCTGCATTTAAGTGCTGGTGGAAAACTGGGACATCTGGGCTTTCTGTGAATTCATGTGTAAATTCAAGTGGGAAACTTGGCCCATCACCGAACGCATATTTTGTCAAGTATTAGTGGCAGGTGTATTTGCCACTGTGCTCTGTAGAGTAGCCTATAAATGTACATGGTTTATATATTTGTTCATGTTGCTTGGTGTTTGTGTGAGATCGGAACACACTTTCACCCAGAATTACGTGTAAATAGTCGTACACATTTGGAAATCTTAATTATCGTTTAGGGATCATTTTGAGACATTTCTCTCCATATAAAACTATATAAAACATTTATATCTTTTATTATGGAGCTGTTGTTGTTTTGAGGCAAATTCTAAAGTTTCAGACTGTACTTTAAGTCGTCTAGAAAATATTTGTAGTTTACGTTTTTCTACAATGCATTTTTTTCCTGACCCTACTAAGTAAACTTGGATAAAACTGCGATCACTGACTTTCTCTGTGTGCTCCTCAGATCAGAAGAGAAGGGTGTTTGTGGTAACAAGTATGGTCGCAGTCCATCACAGTCGAGGCAGTTCAACAGATCGAGTCTTAAAAAAACAATAAGCTAGCCTTCCAGCTGTGCAGGATATGGCTGCGTTGATACATTCATAAGTCCTATCTTATCACTCTCCCATGCTCCACCAGCAAAGGTCAACGAAGGAGGTTAGGCGCTCTCTTGTAAAGTATGACAATGTCTCATCACACTGCGCCATAACAGCAGCAGTTGTAATTCCTCTACCTGTGAGCTCAGACGGTTCCCTCATTAGCAGCCCCTGGGCACATTAGTCATCGTTAGGCCGCACAGGGTCAACAACACTGGCTCATTTCTATGCATTGAATTCATTAGCACTGAGCCTATTAGTAGGGTCAGTGTCACTCCTTAGCAATGTGATTTAATGAGAAGATTGAGCGAACTGTTGCATGTGTTGCCAAACTCGTGGGATGTTACTAAATGAGCAGATACACAGTTAAGATTTGATTGCTTGTGTGCAGCTGCGACTACAAATTATCATTAGGTAATGGCTCGGTGTTGCATCAATATTGAAATATATAATAAATATACATTTTAAAATAGGTTAACACAACTTTGTTCATTTACACATAAAGACAGAAAGCTGTTGAGGGGAGAAGTGGTGTTCACAGGACTATCTGTACATGCCTCTGTATGTACATGTGCTCTCATCAAGTCTCTAGGAGCAGTTGTTCTTGGATTTAGCAACACAGTTTAACAGATTGATTTAATACAGAAGTGACACGAACGATTACACTGTTGTAGACCGGAACTAAACAGCTTTTCAGGGTCTGTGTCATGAGCGGAGTAAGTTTGCTAATAATCAGCTTCTTGCCTTAAACTGATAATAGACAACTTTTTTGCTTATCTTATCATTCTGGAGTAAATATTGATTGCACCGTGTGATGGCTGTAGAAAAATGACACCATCTGCCTATAGATTGGTTCCCTATAAGCATCGCTTTCACTATGCTATTCTGTCTGCCACCAGGCTGGATTTTTCCCAGAAAACGAAGGTCGAATCATGGCTCAAAAGGAAGCGCGTCTGCTATTGCACAGCCAAAACAGGAAGACAGTTTTGCCAGGTTGCTATCCCCAGGTATCTGTGGAACAACTGGAATAACTGTGGAAACTATACTGCTTAAGAAGGCGAAGAGGGAGAGTGACAGAAACCAGGGTAAAACACGAGTGAACAGACGGACATTCACTCGATAGAGAGCGCTGGTGTCCCTCGCTGATACTGTATGTGTTTCCTCTTACCAACGGGACGTGAGACAGTTCAAAACTAACATTGTTTCTACTAGATTAGTCCGTAACTAAACCTGGCAAGGCGTTTTACTGCCTTTTCACAGTGCTGAGAACTGAGATTTCTGGTCAAATTGGGATTCTTATGGTTTCAGCTCTGGCTTAACAGTCCCTGTCAGCTGACATAAAACACATCAGTATTTACTGGTACACCAGCGTGGGAAAGTTGCCACGGTCTCCAGATTTAAAAACTCTATTATACTGCAATACACAGAGAGATTTACCTAGCGGTGAAATGCTCAGTCAGCATTTTGTGAACTCGTTTGGCATGCGCTCAAATGCAACAGATGCTCATTTACATGTAAACGTCCTGCAGCGCAGGTTTTACTTGAGAGCTTAATGAGAAAGATTATGATATAAAGTGAGCGTAAGGCCTATGGAACATGTGTGACTGTGTGATTCATCCTGGGACTATTTGCATACTAGCTGGATGGAGGGGGATCAATAGGAATCTTGCAGTGCTCACTGTCTGCTGTGTCTTAAAGATCAATAAGCCATTACAAAAAGAAAAAAAAAAAACAGCACGAGTCATGGTCTGTGGGAGCCTCCATCTCATTTCAATACACTCACTCACGACCGAGCCAATCTGAGGAGAGGACACACTTTCTCAATACAAGGCCAAATACCCCATGAATCTTCTGAGGTTTTAATGGCCGACATTTTTCAAGAGCGTGCCAGGTAGAAGTCAAGGTTCAACTATCCCTCCAAGGAATAAGGTCTACAACACAGAGGTAGTGTGAATAATGTTCGGAAGGTTTAATTCCTCCAAAGCCACGAAGTAATGCATCATATGACAATATCATTTGTTTTGTATGCAGCACCATGTACAGTCTCAAGTGAGCGAGACAGTAAGACACTGTGTGCTGGCTCTGACCGCCAATTTACTGTATCTTCACCAGTCAATAGATTTAATAAGTTATTAATAGAATGACAATGACCATATTGCCGTAACTGTAAACCAGGTTCTGTGATTGTGTACTCACTCAATGTCTTTCCTGACAGACCCAAGCAGGTCTTCCCTTTCACGGATGGCCAGGAAGTTGCCTTTGGTTTTGTGGAATTCATGTGTGTAATCCTGCGTAGAACCAAATGAAACACCAACAGGGTAAAATGGAGAAGTTATGATCTGCATTTAATTTAGTGAAGTTAATTTACGGAATACTTTATCCAAACTGGTGTTTTAAAGAGAACAAAAAATGTAAAGTATATAAAGAGTTTAGAAAATGACGAGAATTGAGAAGAATAAGCGGGCAAACCTGTAGGATGTCTCTGTGTCTCTGGAGCGTGTGCATGAGTGCAGCATTGAGAGAAGCTGTGCCCGGGGTGTTGGTGTACTCCGCCATCTTGTCATTCACTGCAGTCAGCTGACAGAAATGGAAAATTAATGCATGGAAATATCGACAGGAAAGACATCAGGGAAACCAGAAGATCAGCACATGAGTTAAAGATCCGGACAGAATCCCATTAAAATATGCTGCATATGTAAAAACACAACATGTGTCAATTCAAGAATAAACACATTATACTACATGTCTTTCATGCTGAATATCTAAATGATGCAACACATTACAGGGAGGAACTCATACTGCCATTTTGTGATCAGAATTGCACAATTTTGAGATATGAGATAGCTGTCGTTTTTGACATATTTCCTGTGATTAGTTGTTTGGTCTAAAAAAAATTCAGAAAATTCAGAAAAATATCGATCAGTGTTTCCCAAAGCCCAAGATGACATCCTTAAATGTCTTGTTTTGTCCACAGTTATTCAGTTTACTGTCATAGAGGAGGAAGGAAACCAGAAAATATTCACATTTAAGAAGTTGAAATCAGAGAATTTTGACTTTATCTCTTAAAAGCTAACTTTTAATTATAATGAATCAATTATGAAAATAGTTGGAGTCTCTCTGAACTGCCCTTTGAAGAATGACAAAGTTTATGCGTGTTGAGCTCAATCAAATACATTTAAGCCTTCTGGGGTCCAATGCAAACCATGTGGAGAAGTGGAGCTTGCAGTCTGCTCTTTACACGATGAAAGACAAGAGACTTGGCATAAATCCAATGCTGTTCTTATTACAGTCTTTTCGCTGGCCTTTCACGGCCCACTGGCCCATGAGAATTTACTTACTTTGGCCAGCAGCTGTTCAATCTCCACCGACATGGTGTCAAACATCCTGTCCTGGGTAGAGTTGTTGAGCAGTGGGGTGGTGTCTGACCTTGAGGAGGAGAAATAAAGAATGGAGTGCAATCAGACAACTTAAAGTTTTTTGTTTGTACTCATTTTTGTAATGTTAGAAAAGGAAATCTTTTACAGGTTTCTTGTGTCTAAATATTACAAAAATATACTGGCACTGATCTGAGTTGTTTACAGATTTAATGACACACTGACAAAATTAATCTTGTGCACTTCTAACAGTGAAAACATTTTTAACAGTAGTGACGTCCAAAACAAAATCATATATTACAAAATAATCTTGGACTTGAAATTTGTCACAAATATATATTATATATTTTAGTAATGTTCATGAAAAATTTAAAATTCTTCATTAAAACTATCCACAAAACAACCAAAGACATTCCTCTGGGAAACTTACACTACTCCCTCCACACACACATCTTACTGACATTTTTTGTTTAAATTACATGTGTTACATGTGATGGTGAAGTGAATGTTCTATGTAAGGATGCATCAGTAGAAATGCACACTGGTTCTGGTTCTGGTTCAAACCAGCACCATTTGGCAACAAACAATCTTTCAGATGCCTACTTCTGGTCAAATCATTTCAAGAATCAAAACTTAAAGGTGTCCTCAAAGCTCACAAGTAGTGGCTTCAGTACTGATAGGGTTACAATAATAAGATCTCCATAAGGAAGTTCCCCCTCACTTCCCTCCTTCCTAGGATATTACAGCTAGTGAACAAAAGCCTTGGAGTATGGATTATATGTATTGTTCATATAAACTTCCTTCCTGTAGCCAACACTTTCCTGTGCTGACAAGCTTCCACCCACATACCCAAGCCCTCTGTCCACTACAACTTAGAGCAAGTTTGTACTTTCATGATTCTTGAGATTGTTACATAAATGCTGGAATAGTTTTTGTTGTGCGATTGTGACCAAACAAAAGAGTTTTTGACTTTGGTTAAATGTTAGTTAGGCATTCTTCTCTAACACAAACAAGAAGGACTTATATTGCTTAGGGCTGCTGCAAACACTTTTTCATTATCAGTTCTTCTGGCAAATATTTTCTTGAAAATCATTTGGCTTCAAGGAATCATTGATTTCCAGAACAAAGGTTACCTCATAAAAAACAAACAAAAAGACATTCAGTTGACTGTCATATTTGACAAAGAAAAGCAGGAAATACCTACATTTGAGAAGATTAAATCAGAAATGATGGAATGATTAATCTATTATCAAAAAGTAAGAGAATTTCCTGTTGTCTGACTAATCAATTATTCCACAATTGGTCAGATAAAAAAGATTACTTTAATCACCACATCAAGGGAACACAACCTATCATTCCCAACCAGGTGCCTTTGTTTACCTAGTAGTAGTCAGAGGCAGTTTGACTTGCTGAGTGTACTTAGACTGGTTGGTAAAATCCAGTCAGGCTACCTCTGCCTTACTACTTCTACATATCCCATCACCTGCATGATCTATACAGACTTTCGCTTTAGGCGGTGGTTGACTCTACAGAAAAGTTGATCTTACGTGTCTCGACGTCCATCCCTGGAGCTGCTGTAGCTGGTGCACAGTTTACTGAAGGAGACCAACTTCAGGTCAAGTTCATTCTCCAACTGTCTGGCCTGCTTCCGCAGATCTGTAACACAATCACACAGAAAGAAAAAAAAACTTTTAAGTTTGTTGCCAAACCCAATGGCAAGATATTAAGGTTACAGCAACGTTTCTTAACTTGTACCGTCGGCTGAACAAGCTAACTTGCTAAACATTACATCAACCGAGGAGAAAATGAGGAAAATGGTTTATACAAATTACCATCTAATGAGTGTAAGAGCTGACACAATGGACTCTAAGTGTGTCTACTTGACAACCCGTTTAGAGAGGTGTCACAGATTTAACAGCTTAGGGAACAACGTTAACATACATGTTAGCTAGCTAGTCGCTGTAGCGACACGTATGTGTTTAAACTGTGGGTGTTATATGCGCCGACAACGACACCGGAAAATTAACTGTGACATTATGAATACTGTACTAGACGCTGTGGCAAACACTGTTTACTGTAAATAGAGTCCATTTTTACTCACTTACCTTCCCAATAGTTGCTGCTTCCTATTCCTGCCATCTTTGTTATTCTGGGACGTCACCCAGTTCCGGGTTGTGTCTTACGTCAGTGGAAGACGTCAACTCACGCACTAAAGTCAGCTGTGGAGGCTTGTCGCCCTCAGCTGAGCCTGTCAGGCACAACACCAGCCAGGCTCACCATGCACCAGCTACACGTATATAAACAGCGCCACCTAGAGGCTTTCACATTAAGTTTCAACAATTACAGTTATGTTTATTTGTTTAGTTTAAAGCAAATTATTGAATGCATGCACAATATATTATTTATGTTTCAATTGTGTGATTTTATGTTATTTTTGTACTGTAAAACTAGCAAGAGCAATGTTAAAAGGTTTAATATATCAATTTTGCAGCAGTTTTGCAGCAGTTTTCTTAAAATCAATCATTCTTTTATATTTTAATGCTAGTATTCTTGTGTATGCGTGAGTTATAAGCACACACACACACCACTATCCAGTTGGTCTGATAAACGTCATCATTTTATTAATGAATGTCGACAAGTTGTTTAAATGTTTCAAGCTGAAATGGTGTTCTACAGTGTGTTAACTTTTGTTATATTTGTACGATTGTGAGTCAATGCATCATGTCTTCCCTGTATGGAAAGGGGGAGCCAGGGATTGACGACCTGTTTAACCTGTTTAGCCATCACCCCCATGCCCAAGTTATTAAAAATAACAAGAAGTGGTGAACAAATAAGCTGAATTAAAACTTATTTCAATTAATAATGCTACAGACACATCATAAACTTTCTCTTGTTGCTATCCTTTCATAGAACATTATTGTAGTTGTATTCATTTTTTGTTCCACATAGCGACACATTCAATCATCTAAAAAGATATTCATAAACATACTGTACAGTGCAAAACAAAACAAAGTGGATAGAGGGTCTCTTCAACATATACTTGTGATCCGTCATTGCTATAGCAGTGTTTTTTCTGAACTTATCTGCCAAGGAAGGTGAAATTCAAAATGGAAGAAAGGCCACATTGCGGACAAATGATGCCTTTATTACCTTATATGGCTTTGTCACACTACCTGTCGTTTAACTAGTATGTGTTACATTCCTGGAGTCTCAAACCCTGTGAGGAGCTCTTTTACTCACGTAACTCACACAAGAGAAGAAAATGACATTTTATTCAGATGATTAAGTTTTCAAAGTAGGCAAACTTCATTCATTAATCATAGTGACACTAAAGTTCATTGTGAGAGACTTCTGACCCAGGTATTAAATTTTTCCTCTCTCCTTCACTGCCGGACAATCTGTTTCAAAGAAGTGTCATAGAAAAATGCGATCAGTGTCATATGTAACACAGAAACAAGAGAGGAGTTGTGAGATGTTTTATTTCATTGTGTTTCATGAGTTTTTGTGCGTATTCACGGTTAACATGAAGTGCACTCCCCATTCACAATTGGCAAACATTATTTACAGTTGATTCCAGTTCATATAAAATCTTCTCACCAACACTGCTTGAGCCTGGCACACGCTCAACTTTCAAAATCCATACACACGCACTCACAGATACATTATAAGAAACATAACATACAAAACTGTCTCTCTAGACAGATATCAGGTTTAACATCACTGATGAGAGCTGCAAAGAATCTCTTCCCAAAGTAAATGAAAATCAAGGCAAATTCTTTAGTAAACAACGTGTTTATGTATGTGATGACAAACATGCATAGCGGTCCCAATTTTTTTTACCTGATTTTAATGATCCAGTGCAAGAATTTGAATTGTTAGGAATGCATTTTCTGATGTGAAGACAACCACGAGTTTGGTTCCTGGCAGTTCACCTGGTTTGCTTGAAGATACTTGAAGTTAAATTCTCTGCCATGTTGGACATTTCAGCACAGGATTACAAACATAATCTCGCTTTTTTTTCCTTCTGTGAATAACTCACAATTTCACTCCAGACTGTGACGTTATGTAAAACTACTAAGGCAATTTGTCTGCGACCTCTTTTTCAGCACCCTTGTCAACTGTCTGAAGTATATCTTCATCTTTGACACTGCACATTAAACCTCAAAAGAATCAAGTCAAATTTACACCACAATAATAGTTATGTTCTGAGTAGCTTTAATCTTTTGTGTTTAGGGAATAGTCTCAATTTAAAAAGGTCCACTTACTAGAATTTTTGCAGCTTTTAACTAGAGCTGCACAATTTGACACGTTCTTTCTTTGAAAAACAAGGACATTGGTGACAAAACAGCATTATAATGAAGTCTGTAGTGCTGTAGAGATGCCCTGCCTTACAGTTTTCTTCAGATGTAAGAAAACATGTTTAGTACAGACCCCAACAAGTGTCACATCGTCATTTCAATAATTTTATGAAAAGTGTGACGCAAAAAATCATCATTCCCACTAGCTGTGAATCATATCGTAATATCTGTCAAAATAATCCAAATGTGATTTTTTTTTAAAACATCTTGCGCAGCCCCTTTCAGCCTCATCTCTCAATCAAATGGACTGTGATCTATACACCCTTTGTTTTCTGATTTCTGAAGTTCGGAAAATATGAATTTCTTTGCACTGGACCTTTTAAATCATGGTGAATGGGTGGCTCTGATATTGATTCATAGTGATCATTAATGGACGGACAAACCTCGTGCAACTTTTGCACTAAATACATTTGTTTAGTGGGGGAGTTCACACTCATTTCAAATGAAAACAGGCTTGATATTCATTATTCTGAGAAATTATAGACACGGTAAGAATGCACAAAGAAGGGGCACAGACTCAATGTGACATGCAAGAAAGTCAGCAGCAACTTTCCATGTACAGACGGTTTGAAACCTATAGTGAAAACAAAAAAGGGAAAAAAACAATACATTCTTTTTATGATTACATATTTAGAGATTCGTAATTTTTTTTTCCTGGACAATGATATGGGACAATCCTTGCTTTCTATTTAGTGCAAGCGACCTCCATGCATACATGAGAGCACCCTGCACTTACTGGGAAGGGTTTCATTCAAGCATTTCATTGGTAACAGATTCTCCCTGATGCTTTAAAGCATTATTATGATTCTGGCCAACACATTGACTCACAGGAAAAATATAAAACTACTGAACCCAGGCCGGCCAGCCTTGAGTCATCTGTGCAGAAACAGTGCAACATTGGAACTCAGCAGTCCATTAATCATCATTTCTATCTTTTCCTACCACCTGAGTATAGGATGGATCAAATCCCAGCATGGACCGAATATAATCTATTCACTATGTTGCTGCTTGCTGTCACACACATACACTACAGCCCGAGCGGACTGTAAACTTTAAAGAAGCCAAGGCACAGTATTGGATTCAGTCTCCCAAAGGCTCAGACACTTCATTGTGGCAACGCTGTCGTGGATAAAAGAAACAATTTTAATTTCCTAACTCAAAGCAGTATTGACAGAAATGCATGATATCAGTGGGGAGATTGTGTGAGATTGAGCACTTCCATCCAGAGTTCATTACACATCCACTAACAAGTTTATTTGGACTTATCGGCTGGAGCCCCTCAGCCAGGCAGGACAGGTAGTGGTCTAAAAGAGCACTCTTGCGTGGCTCGGAAATGAAAAAAAGCTGCAGGATTCGAAACCTGGACGGATGAGGGCCACAGTGGACCAAGCTTTAACTTCTCTCTTCTTCTTCTTCTTAAATGGCCCTCTTTGTCTTCTTCTCCTGATCCAGTCAGGTAGAGATGGAGCAAAAACATCCTGCCCTACAGTCCAGACACCAACAGGATTTTCTTTGTGTTTTCAGAATTTAGTAGCACTAATAACTGAGTGACCCCTCAGAGCTTGTTGGTACAACAGAACAAAGTGTCTTTCAGCCCAGAGTTCAACCTGGTCCTCAGGCCAGGGGTTAAATTAAACAAGGAAATCAAAATAATATTGAGCCACCAGTCGAATTAGTGCAACGCTTCACCTCAGATTTTGTTGGCATACAGTGTCTCCTCATCGCTTTCGCTCTCGTCCTGAAACTCGTGGGCAAGCAGCGACTTCTTGGAGCCCATAGAGGTGAGCCGGATCTCATCTTCGTAATCGTCACGGTGCTGCCGCAGACGGTGGAAGCCGTCTTTTTGACGATTAGACTTGGCTGCGCACACGCACCAGATGATACACGCTGTCACCACCAACGCTGTCATGGAGGCCGCTGGAAAGAGGAGGAGAAATGCACAAGTCAGCTTGACAGCATACTACATACACAGTTTGTAGCTGGGAGAACATTGAAAGACTTGACACACTATTAACATTACACTTCTCTTGTGCCAATGACGGATCCTGCGGGAGTTTTTCAGAAAGGGGAGGCAGTTTTTTTAATGCCTCAAAAAACATTTTTGTTCCACTATTATAAGTAGGCAGATTGGCATCATAAGAGTAACAAACTCTTCTGGTAAATCTACTGTCAAGTTCAATGTTGGACCTGGTCTCAGGCCATTACATATATCCCTCGGCTGCCCCAACACATAACTCTTCCTTTATGAAACATGTTTTCTCTTTTTCCCTTCTTTTCTTAATGATCCAATGCAGAGGAAAGTCAGTTTTCCAGTAGGCCGACGTAAAATTGCCAAAATGTTTAAACTGTAGTTGTGTGAAAATGAACATAATTGTACTGGTGCTTTGTTGTGAATGATGGGTCAGTACTTGTTTGTTCCAATTTCCATGTTACTTCCACAACAGCACATGGTTTTCCTACAAATAAAATTTTTATTGTTTACTTGTTTTGTTTTTTATACATTTCTTTTTGCATAATGTGATTGCCATTTAGTTTGATTACATATATTTTATTGATTTATTTCTATTATAATTCTACACTTTATTTCTCACGTTTGCATTCTGCAAAGTTAAACTTTACACTTTAACGCTTTGTTACTGTAATTTGTTTTAAACTTTTTTAGCAACATTAAATCAAAACAGATCAATATAAAACTATAGGCTGGAAGATGGTTTTGTCACATCACAGCAACCAAAATAAAATAAAAAATGTTCTATGTTAGAGGGTTTGTTTTTAAGTGGACAGATCACATGATGCATTCAGTCTACATTGGTTACAAAAGACCTCTTCACAGACTTGCTCACCTGCACTGGCCACCACAAACTCTCTGGGCAGGCCGAAGATGCTGTTGTCCATGTCAAACTCAATGATGATGGAGCTAGCAGCTTCAAAGGAAGATACCACCACCTGCAACACAGAAAAAACATTTTTCAATGAAATTAAATCTGACTGTGTCTTAGGAAGGCTTCCAGCAACATTCTTAATGGGGGAGGTTTAAGTCAAAGATCAGAATCAAACTCTTTATTTCTATAATTATTTTGGGTGTGGTAGGCTCTGAATATAAACTGTTGCAAGGTAACACTGGTCCTAAAAGCTGTGGCAATGTTAATCAAGGTTACTTGTTTCTGAAATTTCACCAACAATGATGAGAAAAGAACATTAGCGTGTTTTGGTGACCTGTGAAATTCATATAACTATGTTTTATTGCTGTTGTTTCTTACTAACCTTACTTCTTAACTAACTTCAACAACAAGAAGAAAAAAAAAAAATCAAGCTTTACCACATCATCTCATCCATTCTGCCTGTTTCTCCAAACAAAGCTTGAAGGCATTTAACTGTCTGCTAAAGCTCCCTACAGAAGTGGGGTCGTTAATCACCTAATTAGAAAGCCTCATTTGCAGGTGTGACTGCTTAGTATAATCTGCTGCAGGTTGTCTTGAACATCTAAAATAGGATTTGAGCGATGGCTCAAAAAAATCAAAAATTACTCAGCTGATCTTCTGAGAGGTAGTTTACAAGAATCTCAGAATTTACTTTTTGTAACTTGCTTGATTTTTCTTCACAGGAAGTGAAGTGCATCTCATTTATTCACAGTGTCGTTATTTAAGTGCAGTTAAAAACAAAATGAGGAAATTAGATTTAAAGCTTGGTCAACAAGGATTTCTACCCATGTGATTCAGTGATGTGGTCTGAACACACACCCAAAGAATTGTTGTGAAAGAGTAAGTGCTCCTCTTTATCATAATTTCTTTCCAATTTTCAGTAAAAAAAAAATGGTTTGCTGCTTGTATTCTGACATCAAGACACAGGAGAACCTGTGCAGAGGCATCCAAGTCAACTAACACTAATGTCGCTTTAATTTCCAGAGGAATGAAATGCGTCCCTATGGTCTGAGGCAGAGTATTCGCTGTCCTAAGAAATATGGGGAGACTATTAAAGAGAGAAAATACATGTTGGCTCCAACGTATGATTTGGACCTTGTATGTGAGCAGAGTGAAGCAGACCGCCCGAAACCCCTGGAGGACAGGTATATAAGGAACGCAGCTGTTCTTCCAGATCTCAAAGTGCCCCACAGCGTCAGAGCCCTAACTACTGAAGAGAGGACTGTGTCAGCTAGTCAGCCGGGACCTCTGATGATCCACGGCTTCACCATACCAGAGTACCAGCAGACGTATCACTCAGTGGTGGATCCCCTGCTCTTTAGTCCGAGCGGGAAGCTCGCAGCCTACAGTCTGGAGCTGGGACGTCACATTAAGGAACATCTGTTTAAAGAACTGGCCTACCCCACGCTTCAGATTTCAGAGCATCCAAATGGAAAGGTGGAGGTGATGGAGAGATTTTGTGTGCTCCGTTCTACACCTTTTATAGACATAGACCGTAAAGGAGAACCATGATGATATTCTCCCACAGACTCTTATACATAAAAAAAAAATCACGCAAACCAAAAAGGCCAAAATCTGCAAAAGATGGAATTATAATTGGTTTGCATCTGCCTAAACTGAGAAAGTAGGGCTGCGCGATAAGGTAAAAGATCTTGCAATTATTCGAAAAATACTATGATCAAGATATGATTCACGGTAACTTTTTGCATCACAATTTTCATTTTCACTGAAAAAAACTATTAAAATCATGATGATGTGACATTTGTTGGGGGTCTGTACCAAACAAATATGTTTTCTTTCTACAAAACTTCATTACAAAGCTGTTTTGTGATTAATTGTGCAGTCCTACTCCAAAGTATCATCATCAAATCATTTGTTTGAAAACCTGCCAACCATTTAAATAATGCAGTATACTGTATGATCGCTCCCTGTTCAACTGAGCACATATGGTTGCATCCGGGGCTCTTTCTGTTTTCTAACAGTTGCATAAAAATCTATATTCAAAACCAGAAATTGTGAGCCTCTTATTTTATGCTGCATTATCATCCCCAGGTGCAGCACATGTTTAGTACTGAGCTAAATAACATTTGAATTGCAAGATAATAAAAAAATAATGAATCTATGAATTAATCAGACACTATAAATTAGATTTCCTTATTCAGTGTTATCCACTCATGGCCATCTGCCTGAAAGCTAATACACTGCAGGCCCACATAATACATGGTATGTATATAACTGTGTACCTCTTGGCGTTGTTGTTGGTAGCCATCAGCGACAGCTTCAATGTTGTGGTTGCCGGGAGCCAGGAGTGCATGGAAGTATCCGCCCTCTACAGTAAAGACTCTCACTCCTCCATTGAGTACAATGATCGCCCCAACAATAGGCTTTCCACTCTTGTCCCTGACCACACCACGCACCCCTTTATGGACCTGGATGGAGTAGACATTGAGAGAAAATTAGGGATATATAATGATAATAATCTTAAATAGTTGAAATATCTAATCTAAAATTGGTTAAAGTACACAATGTCTCCATGTTGTGCTGATAAAATCTCACATCATACCTCCACCAACATGCTGAGGAGAGGCTTCTTGTTCTCAGCCCAGAGTGTAGCCAGCTGCTCAGCAGGAGGGTACAAACAGCAGCCAGTATACACTGTGATTTCTGGACAGTGTCCAAAGTCCATACTGAAGTCCTGGGAAGACACGTAGACACAAGATGACACATGAGATAGTACTGGAGCAGAGGCCCATTTCTGTCTTTGCTTTACTGCTCATTTGATTTGACAGATATCACTAAACTAACATTCAGGATCTCAAAACTGTTTGACAAGCTGTCAGTACACAGCATTTTGCAAAAATAAACCGAAAAATTTGCTCTTTCCTTTCAGTTCATATGATAAAAATACTATGTAGTGCAGCCTGGAGAGCATTTTGACTGCAGCAGCCGCTATCAAAGACAGTGCTGTGGAAAGACTAACCTTCATGCTCCCCATGTGACTTTGTCTCTCTGCTGCCCTCATGACTCCATCTGGGATGTTGCCTACTGAGCAACAGAAAAGTTCAATTGGCTGTTAACCGCTATCATCTTATTAATGACCAACATAACAAGAATTATTCTTAGTACTAAAATGACATACTCTGCCCATTATTTGAACATCCAGTCTCCCCGAGGTGCATCTTGGGGTGGTTGTTGGCATAAACACTTGCCAAGTACTTCAATGTGCCCTCATTTTCAACTGGAAACAAAAGAAAGATTAAATAAAACCACACAGCCAAATTTAGTACTATCAAGAAATGTTTAACAGCAATCAGTGTTGAGATGGTGGATCATTTGTTCAAAGCTTGGAAAACTGCTGTTATATAATGAAAAGCTGAGAGGAGCTAGACGTGCTATGACTACTCACCATTTTATTTCAAACAAAAACAACAGTCTAGTGTGTGTTGGACACAAGTACAAAGGTGGCTATTTCCTCGCACTGGTTTTATAGCTTTAGATAATGTCAAAAAAACTCAGCCAGTTAGATTTTCTTGAATGTATGTAGAAAATGATCATTATCATCAGGATTCATCTATCCTCAGGACATCAAGAATATCCATACCAATTTTTACAGCAATCTAACCACAAGCTTTTCATAATAACCACTAATTTTCCATCCTTAGCCACTACCCCTAAAAGGGGGCAATCTTTAAATAATTGTAATCTTGATAAATGGTTCCATTTCAAACATAAGACAAACAGACTTGGGGTCTGATCAGACAGAGCATGTTTTGCAGGTTGTACAATGCGCGGCTCACCACGTTGCCTTGTTTGTTTGTGGATAAATGAGATCCTCAGAAAGAGGACAAATCAAAGGTACTACCAACAGCTGGTCTAGGAGCTTGTCCTGGATGATGGTCAGTACAAGGGTTATTATTATTCTTATTTTACGGAGAGTCAGGGTCAGGGTTTGACAATGATTCAAGATATTCAGAGCACTCTTGCAAAAACACGAGGTGCTTTGCTAATTAACTAAAACAACTGGAAAAAGGCACCTCTCACTGCAAAAATTGCGTTGTCTGATCAGGCCCTTATATGATTAAAATGAGTCAATATTCTGTAAACTTTGATTCTTTTTGTAAATTTTTCAATAAGTATTCAAACAAAAAGCAGCCTTCTGCATAGTGGTGTTACCAGACTGGACGGGCTTGTCGTAAGGGTAGGTAGCAACAAGGGAGCCTCCATCAAGGGCTACAGACAGAGTGTAGCCCTTGTCCAGAATCAAGTCCATCATCGCTCTGGTCTCAGGTTGAGTCTCTACGACACGCTGAGATGCATTTCCTAAAAAAGGAGGAAAACAAATTTATATAACTTATGGCAATTTATGTACCCATGTATAATCAATGATATGTCTTTGTTTCTTTCACAATAAATCTTGTTCTTTTGTCTCTGTGTCAGTTTCTCTGTCCCTCGGTTTAACTGAACACACAACAAATCCAGTCAACTGACCAAAGAAATCAGTGTCCAGATCCTTGCCATGAGAATTGGCCAAGCCCTGGGTGGAGGTGCACTGCTTCTCAACAGACTGTTCTCGCCCATCCGGGTTGATGGAGGGCACGATGACAATCCGAGTCTCATTGACCAGCTAGGGAAGGGAAATGGAGAACCATATACTTCATTTACTAGGACTGTTTCTTTCCAGCCAAGACAAGATTGTACAACAGACTGAACCTAGTCCCAGATGTGAAAGAGTGCAAATTGAAATTGAACTTTAACTTTATACATACAAGATATAATACAATGTATTTCCTAAAGTGGTCCTAAGACTCACCCTGGTGATGGCTGGGTTCTTCCCATAGTTGATACACAAGCAGGCAGCAAACTCCAGTAGCAGCTCTGTGCCCACTGGGGCATTGCCATGGATCCCTGCTACAAAACGGATCTTGGGCTCAGATGGTTCAGCTTCCCCTGGTTTGTTGGAGATTTCCAGAGCCCAAATGGTTCGAAACTCTATACTTTGACCCAAACTGGACACAGAAGACAAGAAACCAGAAATATACGTCAGCATTATAAGATGCTGCATTATAAGATCTGCTTTGTGTTTCATAACTTATGAAACACAGAGCAGATGTGGACAGTGATTATACATTTTCTTTGGCATACAAAGGATATACAGATATGATGTCAAACATTTATGTATCTGTAAAAGGAAATTATGTTGATTGATTCAAATACAGGGCTTGGGGAAATATCAAGTCTCCCTACCTGTGTAAAGATGTAATTTGGGGAAAGTTAAGAGTGAGGCCTCTCAGGAAGGCGGACAGCTCTTTGTAACGTTGATAGCGGAAGCTTTTTTCTGTGGCTGTGTCCTTGACCAACTGTTCCAAACCCTGGCCTAGAGAGAGGGCCTTGATTAAGCTCTCAAACTCCTTCTCAGATGGGTTCTGGGTGGGTTGGGGGCCCTCAATTGGTTGGCCATTAGGGTCTGAGTGTACACGGGTAAGTCTGAAGTCCACCACCTCGACTCCATCCTTTTGGACTGTGGCGTAGGTCCTCACAGATTTATATCTGAACAACAGAGAAAGTTAATTATAACTCTGGAAATAAGGGAAAGTAACCGCAGGGAACTGTCTGGAAACATCATGGTAATTTTCTGTTTGCCCTTCCTTTTTTTAAAATCCAAATCTCACCCATGGGCAGAGGCAGTGATAGAGTAAGTCCCAGGGACCAGCAGCCTCCAGTAGTCTCCAGTATGAGCTGTGGTGATGTTGTGGTCTATATCCTCCACACTAATGGTGGCATTGGGAATTCCTGTACCATCCCTGCTGTCAGAGACTGTGCCCTTTATTCCATGGTGGACCTACAAAGGCAGATTATCATGTAAACGTGAGTAGACGCAAAACTGAGTAGAGTGAGGAGAAACTCCAGGCTCATGTTAAGATTTGTGTTTATCACCTGGTGTATAAACTGAAGCAAAGATCGTCGGTTTTGTTCCCAGTATTGTGGCAGGTCCTTGGCCAGGGGGTACTTCACACAGCCCAGCTCGATGGTCACCTCAAAACAGTTTGTGTTTAAATAGTTCCAGTCCTGCATGCCACCTGGAGAAAAAAAAGGGAGTCCTAAACTTGAAAGCTTTGATTTAAAGCCACTTCAGTATGTGCAGAATACATCTAGATTTCAATTCTAAATCAGAAATCACTTGAAATTATAATTAAATATCTAAAAGATCTAATATGCCGTTTGCAGACAAACCAACTGACGAAACTTGTACATAAAACATAAATATCAATCTCTGTGATTTGAGGCTATAAAAACAGAAGTTTGCCATGTGGGAAAAGTTTCTTTTCTCCACCAAAAATAACTTTCCTAATTACACAAATAAACTGAAAATCTTTCATATGCACGCAAGCCTTGGTTGATCTCCTGTGGAAAAACAAAATTAATGTGGTGAGGAACAAAGGAGGATGAAAAAATGTAGGCATACCAGGAACATTGTACCATTGGGCACCGTTGGTGATGCCCTCATCAAAATATTCATCAGGGTAAAGTTCCTCACAAGGGTGTCCATTGTGCATCGCAGGATTCTCCTGCACACACATCACACACAAGTTAGAACTCAACAATGAGTACTGTTGTGGTCATGTTTTCAAACCTTTTCATCTCCAATCATTTCATCACTGATTTCACAAAAAGCCAGTGGCTTTTGTCAGCCCCAATTTTGTTTTCAATTACACCATGAAACCACAAGCAGACATTATTCAAGCCTGCAGACATGCAGTGTCCGGTTACCTGTGAGTAGGCCCGAGAAACCTGCTGAAAGACTTTGTCATCAGGTGACTGACTGTACTGAGATACCCCTTTTTTGTCATCATCGTAGGGATAGTTGACCACCAAGGAACCTAGAGTCCACGACACAGAGATAAAACAGAGAAAAAATTTACCTATTTTGTATGCCAAAGTCCTTATTTCCCCTTTGTATCAAATGAGGTATAGAATATCTTTTTTTATACAAGAAAAACAAAATTACTTGCTACCCAAGATTTTCTTAAGAAAAAACACAAAACACGCAAAAACATACACAACATTTAAAATTGCAAACATGATTAACAGACTATCCCTATTAAAAATGTGACAGTGGCACTGAAAGACTACAATTTCTGGCACTAAAAGCTCAAAACAAGACCGTACCTCCATGTAGGTTGGCCGACAGGACGAAAGCGTTGCTCTTTAGCCAGTTCATCACAGCTACAGTCTCTGGCTGTCTGGGCTCTGTGATGTTGGCAAACTGATCGGGGAAGTTGCGATTCAGGTCAAAATTGTTGCTGTTGTTGCGCCCTTTGGTGCCCTTTATATCACCTGTGAGGAAATTAGTGCAAATGGTGAGTTATGTATCTGTAACCACAGCATGTTTACAACCTCATCTCCACTTCCTCTATACTTCCTGTTACACATCAGCACTTGCTATCGGCTAAAAGACAATGGTACATGATTAGTAGCACACGTTTTGTGAAACTTCCACATACTTAAATAGAATTGACATGAGCAAGATGATTGCAATGATGATAATTGCAAAGTATATGAGAAGAACAGCTTGAATGCCAAAAATAACACCAATTCAAAAACTGCTTATTACATTATGAGGTCTATGTGTGGGAAACACTGTATTGCCTATTTCTTAGTGATTAATTAGTATTCCCCCTTTATATGAAAGTGGTCTGGTCACTTTGCAGCCCTGTGTTGGCTGTAAGTTTGATAGCTTTCTTAGCAGCATACAGAGCACACAAGGGTTGTTAGTCAAGCGATCAAATTACTGTTCAGGTCCTGTAACAGTACACCTTTGCTCATGTATCCAAAGCTATAAATCAAACACCCGTGTGCCATCTATACCAAAATACTTGCCATAATGTTACAAGCTTTAATTTCCTAGTGTGCAGGTAGTGTTACTATATTGTTGCCTGTGTAAGGGCTTCTTCATGTGTGTCCCTTTCTCTTACCTTCATTGGATGCCTCATAGCCATCTGGGTTCATAGAGGGCATGATGTGAATACGGGTATTGTTGACCAACTCAGTGACCTCCGGGTCAGTACCATAGTTATGGCACAGGTACTCGATGAGGTTAAGCATCAACTCTCGACCCACCACTTCATTACCATGCATGTTGGCCACATACTTAAACTCTGGCTCACCTGATGGGGAAACAAAAAAAGGACATCAATTACAGGAAAAACAAAGGAAGTAACTACGTTAAGTATCTGTGTAAGACATACCGTGCTCATGGACTGTGGGGTTGTCTGAAATGACCATCACATAGAGCTCCCGTTGTTCCACTGAGCGGCCGACTGAGTACAGATGGACGATAGAGGGGAACTCACTGCTGTACTTGCGTAAGAACAGCTCCATGTCTGCATAGTTGTGGTGACGAAATACCTGGGGCTGGATGGACAGGTGTTCAGGTTGAGGCAACGGAGGGCTGTTTCCCTCAGAAGGAACCACCCGGGTCTGGGTGGAGTTAGAAGAGTTGGCGGTGGTTGTGGGGATGTTTGGATCATTGGTGGATGGTATGGAGTGAGTAGTGGTGCTACCTGCAGCCTCACTGACCACAGGTGCCAAGGTAAAGTTACATTCTGTGGCTTTGCCCTCCAAGACCTGGACGCTGTAGACTGTCATTGATGTGTACCTGTGGACATAAAACAATACACATGTTCAGTGTTTCCCACAAGATTTTGAGGACTTTGGTGGGTAGATCTCTGGCTCTGAAGGGGGGTCGGAAGGGATGGAAATTTTTATCTGTCAGTCTGGTGCAATTTGAGAGCAAGATTAGATTTTGTGCATGTGTATCTCAATACATGTTCACATGCGATGCGGTGCATGGCGCGTTGCCATTTATCAAACGTAATAAAGAGTTGTACTTTACTCTCACTTTTGTCAGGCACAATGTCACAGAACACAGCACTGGAAGTGGCTTAAAGCAAGACATCGACTTTGACAAGAGGGGGAGGTTGAGTGTATATGGCTCTGCTCAGACTGTGTGTGACTGACTGGGAGTGAGATGCTTTGCTAAAGCAACGGCACAAAACACATTGTTAGAGATCTTTTATTATGAGAAGTGTGAAAATTTTTTTGGCTAGAAACTGTGGTGGAAACAATGAGACAGGCCGCCACAGTATAGGCAAATAAACACTGCATACTTAAGGACTTCACTTCCATCTTAAAATAACCAGGAAGTAGCATAATAAGACATCACAGATGCTGTAACAAAAAAATATCAGTCCTTTAAAGGTGGGGTGAGTGATTCTGCATAAAAATAGTTAATCGTCAAATACCAACGACCTGGGAGTGAGAACAATAAACTATATTTCTCCAGAAACGCTGACTCGACCTTGAAGTCTCTGTAGCAGGAAGTCATTCACCAGTAAACTTGTGAAACACATTATTCTTCAGTTCAGTGACAAAGGTGTGCTCGGAAACTCCAAAGAGGAAGTAACTGATATTATGTTTTTCTTCAGTACATAATGGATACCTCGAGACAGAGTTTCATTGTATGATAGGCTGAAGAGGCAGATTACAAATTTTGCTTAATTCATTGTGATCTGGCAACAAGCAGCCAATTACACACCGCTCACTTGTCTGTCATTGGTCACTGTCATGAAATTTGAAACCTGACTTTTGTTTCGCACTTTAATCTATAACCTCTATTTATGAAAACCTGCTGAATCAACGAAGGTTAATGGTGATACTCACCCTGGAGCCACAGCTGTGATGTTGTATGTTCCTGGGAGAAGGAGGCGGTAGTAGTCCCCATATTTTGCTGTGGTCAGGTTGTGGCGAATGCCTGTCACCACAATGCTGACATTAGTGAGAGCAGCTCCATTTATCGCCTCTTTCACGTAGCCACGGACACCTATATGGACCTGAAAGACATCAGTAATGTAAATACAAAGGACATGTTGTATGATAATGGCATTGTTCTTTTCAATAAATTAAAAAAAAACACCCTTACCTTTTCAATATAGGCTACTAGAGATTCCCTGTTCAGATCCCATTCATTATGGAGCTCAGCGGCAGGAGGATATTTGCAGCAGCTCAGCTCCATGGTGATTTCCAGACAGTTTCCATAGAGGTAGTTGTAGTCTTGCATCCCTCCTAGAAAACAGGCCAGCAATGTAATAAACCAATCATGCTAAAGATGGCATAACACATTCAATTATATATTATACAAGAGAGAAGGATGTGTCTCAATCCAGGAATTACAGGATGTAATCATTTAGTAAAATCTTACCTATGCCCTGCCTCCCTAAATGTGACCCCCACTGGTGCCAGGCCAATTGATTAACAAAGAAAGAAGCTTTGTCTGGAAAGGTTTGAGTATCTTCAATGCCACAGTTTCAAGATAGTGTTTAATGTGGCATCAAGCCATGACATGGGCAGTTTGCCAGTAAACCTAACCCCCAAAGTAAGGCAAACAGAATGATACACAGGAGAGCCGGCTGTTCGGCTGGCCGTCCCACTGGAGCGACAGCAGGAGGGTTGCCATGACTGCCTGCTGGGTGTCCACAGGAACCCAATCAAACAGCTACTATTTGCCACTTTGTAGCAGTCAAAGTGAAAAGACTCAGGCACCAACAAACACTGACAAATAACTTCTGCAAAGCAACCAGCAACCAACCAGTTTCAATGAGGAAGACACTGACCACACCACAACAGATAATTGCAACCTATTTTATTAAATTCCCTCATATTGTGCTGGACTACCAATGAACAAAGTGTAAGTGTGACAATTCTACCGCTTGTGCTGACCGTGTGGTTAATTTGCCAGACATTCATACCAACCGTCTGTGATGTTGAGGTCCTCCTGAAAGTCATACAGTAACTGACTTGACTTGAGGAAGTGCAATAAAGAAAATTACAATGCATCCCTCACAAGCTTAGAAAGAAATGCTGCAGCATGTGATGTGGTATATGCCTTGGCTCTGAGGGCAGGCGTACCGAAATATAGCTTCGACCACAAACACAGAGGTCTGTCTGAGTCATTCCCGGTCAAGCAACAGCTGTTCGGTCTGGAACTTAGCGAGGGTGACTGGCTGCCAGGTCATTCACTGGAAACTGTAAAGAGCAACTTCAGAAGACATAATAAACTCTAAACAGCTCGTCTGACAAGCTTCTGATTTTCTTATCTGTTGACAGAACAGATAGGTTCAATTTTTAATGAATACAGGAGGGGCATCCCCATTGTATGCTCTGGGGTAATACCTCTATAGTAAACTTTTGGGTACAAACATTAGCAGAGAGCCCTGCCCTCTGAGCTTATTTTGAATGTGTGTCAGGGTAATTCATTAGAGGTTTTACCCCTGTGGTGGCAGCAGGGTGCTATGTCAACCAAACCAAACCTGTTAATGATGAGCAAATAACACCAGACAAGCTTTGGAAATCTTTACCTGGCCGCAATAACATGACAAACAACCTAAAGCCCTTATGTCCGGGTCATAAGACGTTAGGCGTCATCCTGTGTGAGTTACTTGAAGCAGTTTGAACTGAATCAAGCGTCACTCACTCAAAGTAAACACCTCCCACGTGCTGATAAAGCATGACAAACACAATCATACTATCGGGGCCCCAACCTTAAATATCCTGTCTATGTACCGGACACAGCGACACACCCTGAACTTAGCAGGAAACCACTGGCCAGACAATGGAGCCAAAATCTGGTTAAAGCACAGGGATGTTTAGAAGAAAGGATAACTTCATGGATTTACAAAAATATCCCTTGTAGTCGAGCATTTTTTAATGATAAGGAAGAGGAAATGCTACTAAAGAAAGTAATTACTGTCATGTGACAGTCAGCAGTTGCTATCAGAGGTCAGAGTGTTAACAGGCACTCTGAGGCCTCAGATTATCACAGCAATACAGCTGTATTTCCATACAGTAAAATTATATTCTAGACCTTGTTCTCTTGCATGTCTACAGGCAGTGACGTGTATCTTTCAACACACACAGGATAACAAAAACCTAGGCCTTAAGATATGAACCAATGACCCAGAAACAGTTTAGACTTTGAATATATGAAACATTACAAGACAGAGTGAACATAACCCAAGACAAAACAGGTAGAAGAAAAAAATACAACTGACAATATGCATTTTCAACAACACCAAATTGCCCTAGTTATGTGCTGACGGTTACAGTTCAAAAGTAAACGATGCTCTCTGAGGCTAGACCGCGTCAAAAGATTATGAGTCCAGATAACGTGTTATGCTGAATCATTATTTCAAGCCCTGACTGCCACACAAAAAACCTCCTGTTCCTGACTCCTGGTCCTGGCGCTCTGCCTGGGTCACTCATTATGTCACTACAATGTCCTGGCCGGTTCCATCATCTGCCATTAGCCCAGATTTAGAAGTGACATTTCATCCACTCAGATGTCACAGACAGATACAGGCATTGTCTATTCGTCTGATTAACACTTTTTTGTATGTGGACGGTATTGCTGCTAAAAGTTTTAATAACTGGCCTCTATTACAGCTAGAGCGTTCTCTACCAGAATACTGAATGTTTTAGTTGAGAAACTGCAGCAACAAAATAGGTAATCTTTAATTAAGACAGCCATTCGTTTTCTCACTGTGCTTGTAGTTTTCTGAATGCAATTAAAGCCAAGACTTACACAGAGTTTGTGCTGATGGCTTTGATAATGATTTACAGCTCCAGTTCCTTCTGGTGGTAGACAGATGTGTGACATGTACTGACATAATATCATGTTAAAGTGAGCTGCAACAGGGACAAATGATTATTTTTTTAAAGAAACCTAAAACTATGAGTCAGTTCGACTGCCTACATTATAAAATCTGGGGAGAGGATGCAGATAAATTAAATTAGAGCAGCTCTTAAATAAATTACTTTTGCTTCAGCCTGTAGCCTTTCTCCTCATGGACCAATAAATACAACAATAAATTAAACTGAATTTGAATGACCTAATTATAATTTGTGAACAAAAAACTGTTACCTGCACATGGAGTAGCTGGCACCACTAATGAAATTGGGAAATACACACACTAAACATCTCACACGCTTACCAAAGGAAACAAGATAAGAAGAAATGCACGGGAGCAAACAAGGTGCTCATTCTGGAGAGTTACAGCTTACTCAAGTAAATTAACCTGAGCACAGCAAGTGCATGCTAATCCCTGGGAAATCACCAATTGGAAGAAAAACCACCCTTGCATATAATTTACTACAACAAAGCACATCTCAACGGGAAAAGCAGTGTGGTAACCTGAAGCCGCAGGCACTGACATCACCACCTCACAGCCTGTCGCACAAACCAACAAAACAAAAGTGTGCTGATCAAGTTTCTGCACAAGTGATGTGAACAGAGCTGATTCTGAACCCCGATTGAAGTGGGGTTCACGAAGAAAAATAAACCAGCTTCTACTAGAGAACGTGGTTACATATACTGTACATATGAGTCAGATGATGTAACCCAACGGACCACAGGGTTGAATATGCCCACAATATGCTGTGAAGTTGTCTACTGCTGTCACACTTTTAGTAATTATAGGCTTTGACAAACAAACTCAGTAAGTGGTGCACATTTTGAGCTTAAGCGCTTACAGTTTTTCAGTGTTTTGACACCTTGGCAAACCCAAAACTAGGCCACACTATTCAGTGCTTCAATGACTGAAATATTAAGAGACTGAAATTAGTTTTGTTCAGTTCCAATGTTGACTATGAAGAATTAGTCAGCTCTGTTCGAATCTACAAAACTTTACACCGTGCAGCCATAAGACCAGTACGTGCACCGTAACAATGATCTCTGGATTCTAACTGAGCTCATTAGCTGAAAGAATAACTGGAATCTGCCTCTAAGCGTTTTGATGAACAACACTATTCAGTTGCTGATAGAAGAATGATTTATTACGTATGAACTGCAGTGGGAGAAAACCTGTGCATGACAACAGCCTCAGCTGTAAAAGGTACTGTAATAGTTTGTTCGTGCATCTTCTCAAACAGGTTGTAGCTTGCGCATGTTACTTGTACAAACCCACATACGCTGCAAACAGGCAGACAACAAGAAGTTACATTCTTGGCTCTCAAATGGGGAGATATCAAGCAGCAACAAAGGACAGACCAGTGGTGTTCAAACTTGGGGTGGGCATAGAGCCACTGAAAGGGGGACGCAGATGATCAGGGGAAGATATGGAGTAAAACCAAGCTGCAACAAATTCAACTTGGATCCATTTTTATAAGATGCTTCCCCTATCATTGTCAGCAGACTGATAAACATGTGGGTTGGGGGACATTGACTTTGTCTGCCTCTGAAGAGGGCATGACAGAAAAATGTTGAGAACCACTGGTTTAAGTTTGGTTCCTCAAAATTAAAAGTAAAAGCAATTCTTCCAACATTTTTTTTTTTTACCAACACCTACTTGAGTGCATCAAAAGTAAAATAAACAACACTTTAAAGACAATGCAGCTAGCTTCCTAGTAGCGTGCAGCTGCATTTCCAGACACTTATCCTTTGTCTTAAGACGAACAACTGACCGGTACCAAAGGAAACTCCAACACCGTCAGAGATGTTGGGTTTATTTTCTTTTTTTAGATATCCTTTAATGATTTGTTTAGGAAGAGGGGTTTCTCCTTGCAACCAAACTGTGAGGGTGTTATTTTTCATTGAAATCTGGACTCTTTATTTTTGGTGAATATTATTTGAACTTGCAAAAAGCTACCGGGATAATGTCGAACAGTGGTTGTCCAATACCCCTTTCTATCTAAGAATCAGAAAAATGTAAATGACAGTTGTCAGGGCCTCAAGCTAACTATCTGTTGATCTTTATAAATCCAAATGTGACAGTCGTACACTGCCATAGCCATCAGTGCTGAAAATCCAAAAAGAATCATGACCTTAAAATCGAAAATCAAACCAGGGATTTGCAGGACTGTGACGCCCCTACTACAAATACTTTACACAGCTCTGTTTGCCTGCTGTCTACAACAAATATAAAACTTGAAGCACATAAGAGAATGACTGGACAAACTGTCCCCTTACACAACAATAGGTCTTTATTCAAAGACACAATCCACCAATTCCTCTTGGCCATCTCCATGGCAACAGAAAGCCTTAGTGTCTCACTTGAAGGTATTACCAGATGTTTTAGGTCTATAACAAGAAGTGAGAAGGCTCACTGACTCACTGACTGTCCATATGACACATACTGAACAGGATGTGACCAGGATGAACACTGTGTAAACTGACTCCAGCTCATATCCTCAGCTCTCAACTACAATAGATAGCTCAAAGTCAATAAAACCAATTTAAAATGCATCATCTTACCAGGGACGTCATACCAGTTCGCCCCATTGGTGATGCCATCTTCAAACGTTTCTTCCATGGCATCAGGACAGTTTGGATGACCAGTCTTCATCACAGGGTTGTTGTTGGAATACACCAGGGCCAAGTATCGAAACAGACTGTCGTCCTCCGACTGGCTGTAGTGTCCCTGTTGCTTGTGGGAGGCTGAGTCATCAAAAGGGTAGCTGGCAACCACAGTGCCGCCATGCAGGTTCCCTGACAACACGAATCTACAGAGACAATTGAGCATTTTAGAAGCAAGAACAAGATTCATATGAGCCTCGGGCTAACTAAAGAATGTATTTTCTATTGTGTGGAGTCAGTCCCCCATCTCTGACATTAGAGTTGCTTTCGGGATCTCGTCATATGTGATATTTCTGTGAGAATTAAGTAGAAAAACTGTAGTCTTGTCCTTTGAAAGGTTATAAGGGAACAATTCTGCAGAAGGGTTCCACGGGAAAAAAATACTATAATGAAATGTGAAGCTGCTTAGAGGGAAATTCCCATTGTTCACAGCATTGAACCTCAGCCGTAAGCACCAGAGAAAGTAGTTCTTGCTGACGTTATTATGAATCACACCTGTCAGTCCCTGAGGCCGAAACGAAGAAGGAAGAGAGTTACTCATTGACACAAATGTTTGCAAAGTCAGGGCTAATGATTGATTTGGCTTTATTCTTTTTAAGATGTTTTGGGCATTAATGGCTGTTTTGGATACAGAAAATAAGGGAAGAGAGGGTGGTATGACATGCAGCTACTGGGTCAACCAATATTGTATAAATGAAATTAATAATTTGGTCCCTAAAATGTCATAAAATATTGAAAAATGTCCATGACAATTTGTTGAAGCATAAGGGGATATCTTGAAATTGCCTTTATTTACTGACAAGCAGAGCGGAGCCCAAAAATACTCAGTATACTATCAACTAAATCAAATAAAAATGATCACAGTCACGGAGCTTGAACCACTGAATGTTTGTCATTTTTGCTTGAAAAATGACTGAAACGATTAACTGACTATCAAAATGGTTGGCAACTATTTTTCCTCCTCGTAGCTGCAGCTGTAAAATCAACTGTCAAAACAGTTGCAGGTCAATTTTCTATAGATCAACTGGACATTTCAGCTCTGCTCCTCAGTGAACCTCAGTCTTACACTCCATGCTATTATGGTGTCCCAGTTCTGCAGAGTTTATTATGAGTCGCATCTGCTCCCCCTGAGGTCCTTATAAAGAGGACAGACAATTGAGTTTCTCATTGACAGAAGATGTTTGTCACTCTCCTCCACTGTGAGACACTCATTGACTGAAAGGTGTGTGTGAGATCAAGTTTACTGAAGCCTTTCCTGTCTGTGCTCTGGGCAACACGACCTCACAACAACTCTGAGGAGACTCACTTTTTCTCCTGGATCCATCTGATTACAGCCATGACCTCGGGGACACTGTCTGAGTTGACAGTCGTGCCATCAAACTGGTCAGGAAAGCTCCTGTTGAGGTCCATATTTTGGGCATTGTTCCGGCCCCCGTTGTCTCCACTGCAGTCCCCCTCCACCGACTTCTCAAAGCCGTCTGGGTTCATGCTGGGCATGATGTAAATATCCGTGTTGTTCACCAGCTCAGCAATACGCGGCTCCTCCGCATATTTGGTCAGCAGGTACTCCACCAGGTACACCAACACCTGCCTGGACACGGTTTCGTCGCCGTGCATGTTCCCGACGTATTTGAATTTGGGTTTCCCCGGTGAGTCCGTGTTGGGGTCCTGGGTGATCCGCATCACCCAGAGCTCCCTGTCCTGCACAGACCGACCTATACTCGACAGGTTAGCTATGTGAGGGTATTTCTGGGCTAAGGACTGTAAACGTCGGGTTAGCTCAACATAATTGTAGTATTTGTTGTAAGTTTCTACCGTGTCCTCCGTCGAGGGGCTGACGCTTCGGGTCCGGAGCAGCCTGGCGTCACCGGGGGAGAAAACAAGACAGAGAAGAAAGGCGAAAAGTGACACCCGTAGTTTCGGCTTCGTCGAGAAATGCTCCCAGATGTGTACCATGTTGATGTATCTTCTACTTCTAAACCATTCGGACTTTCAAATTAAAGAACAAACGCCAGGGTTTAATATTTTATGGGTGTTTGTCTCCCCAGCGACAGACGTATTTTCGCTGTCAGTGCCCGTCTGGCCCGCCTGGCCTGTTCCCGTCTACTTCCGTTCACTTCACAGGGGGCGGGGCTCCGCGATGACGTAACATTTTAAGGTGGGCCGGAGGGGACATGTTTTTTGTTTGTTTGGTTGAATGAGTCTGTTCCTACCTGAGTTGGTTTTATCGATTTGCACGATTATCCCCAAACTTCTTACATGTGTCAAGTTCACCGTCATACTTTCATCTGTGTTTATAAGATACATGATAGGCATTTAATTTCACTCCTTCACCACTTCACCCCTACTTGTTGGTTTGTTTTGCTATTTTTATTGTAATTTATTTATTTTCATACATATAATATACTTTTTAAAGTCCTGTATTTCTATAGTCTGAAAAAAACTTATTTATTCAAACTTGGCTTTGACTCACCTAATACTATCAAGTGTTGCTATATGCTTATTTCTGTGATGTGTTGTTACTTATGTTTGTTGTTTTCACCCTTTTATGGTTTGATGTTTTAATTGAATTTGTTTGTTAAGCACTTCCTGACCTTAATCTGTGAAAAGTGCTATATTAAACTTTACTACTTAAATTTACTTTACATTAAGTTCTCAGGAGACTTTGCTCAGACATTTATGTTGCTAATGTGCCTTGTTTTAAAGAATGTGAGAATTTTAGCTTAAAACATTTCACAAAAATTGTCAATAAAATGTGAGGAAATATCAGTTTTAATACTATGTCAAAGATGGAGGCTGCTGAGCCAAGCTCTTTGGAGACTTAAGTCAGCTTAGGACCGCTAGCTGTATGGCTAACTGAGCCAACTAGCTAAGGGCAGCTAGTAGCTACAGCCATAGCTAGCAACAGAAAAGAGAATAGTTAACAGCAGTTAGCGGTTCCTCTGGATATACACTCCCTATTAGTTTGGAGTGACCTTTGACTGGTGGCCAGTTTCTTTCATATTTCACCTTTAAATGGCTAACCTGAAACTGAACTATTACAAATTGTTTTTACTAAAATGAAAAATATGTGTAAAGTAACACATCGGGGGCTGTATATTCTTAGGAAATATACTGCTGATTAGTTGTCATTTTGTAATACTGTAAGTGTCAGATTTACCGTATGTGTTCTATGAATCAAAACTCCTGAAACGTTTCTGTTACATTATTAATAGCATAATATGAAAGTGGTAAAAGATACAGTATGTTTATATATTTTTTTAAAAAGAAGAGCAGACACTCCAGCAGCGTCCATGATTATTTGGACCATGTCGAACCCTTTTTCACTCAAGCTCACACTGACATTTTAATACTCATGGCCACCCACTAATATCACAAACACTTCATAAGTGTTTTCAGCTATTTTTTTTCCAGCCGCACATTACCTTATGAAAACACTAAGGATCTAAGTGAAAATGTTCCTCTTAGCAGTGCTGTTATGCCATTATCTGTTATCAGTAACCTTTATGCAGTAGCTCTTATTGTGTGCACGGGTGGAGCAACCATTACGTCTCACTTCTTTGTTTTGCTTCAGTCATGACTCATGTACTTAAGCGTTCATCCTGTGTTTCAACGATATCAGAGGATGGTATTCTCACAGAAAACTGTTGCTCATGATTAACAATGTCGGTGATGTAGCCTTCCTAAAATAAATGCATACCCAAGACAATGTTTTTCTAATTTATACAGTATTTTTCAGCTTTGGAGCAAGCTTTATGTGGATTTATAGGCCTTTCTTTAAGGGGCAAGGAGTAATAGTTTATGTGACCCAACATTTGATGTGAATGCAGTACTTGTTGTCTGTAAATGTTAACAATCAGTGAAGAAGCCTGAGTGTAAACATGAAAATAAATCACAACTGAGCACCATGGAGTTTAGCAGCAGACTCTTGTATTTCTGTTTATTTTATGTTGCCCATTCCTTCTTTATTGATCACTGGTAGCACCATTTTTATCCACAAATATGAGGAGCAATGACTCTGACTGACATCACCACCCTGCCGCCATGAGGCCTTCAACTTCCTCCTCGTCTCTCCTCAGTGGGGCGTCAGTCAGGGGCTTCTCTTCAGTGTTTTCTTTCTTTAATTCTTTCTCTTTATCACGTTTCTCTTTATTTTCATTTGGCAACAGAACAAAACAAAAACATCTTGATAGTGAAGCACCAGGAGGTGTCAGCCTTAGTTCACTAAGGTCTGACAGAGCTGGTTAAAGCTTGGAATGACTGGGTGAAGGGAGGAGGTGGAGGAGAAGGAGGTGGAGGAGGTAAAGAGTGAGAGGTTGGGAGAGGAGGCTGCAGGTCTCATTGCTGGATTCGACGCAGCGACTGCACCTGGAAGGACTGAGCATGGGAGCCCCACTCTCTGTAATGTTTGTACTCGCCGCCATGACGGTCACACTCCATGATGTACTGGTAACCACGGTATCCTGGAAACTGGTAGCACACCCAGCTGGAGGAGGAGAGATAAACAGTGATTAATGGTTAAACATGTGGTTTAAACAGAAAGTGAAATGGAGCCTACACATGAAATAAAATGCATGGAATTGAAAATAATCACATTTCGAACTGGGGCTCAGCAATATATAGATAATATATCATTCTTGTGATATGAGACTTCGATTTTAGATATCGTTATATGGTAATACGGCAGTATAGTTGTCTTTTCCTGGTTTTAACAGCTGCATTACAGCAGTCATTATATGCACATTACTGATAATTATTGACCATTAATTTTATTGTGTTAACATTTTGTGAAAGCATGCACCAACAGTCATCTATAAATAATGAATTGTTTGGTCAAAATATCCATTATAATATATATTTGAGGAGATTTCAAAATATCGAGGTATATATCATATCAAGTATCCCAATATTGTTTAAAGCTATATCGCCTCGCCCTACTTCAAACTATACTTCTCAAGGGGCTTATCCTAACATTATAAATTCCATAACAGCGTGTTGTTGAGACAGTAATAGTCGCAAATAAAGTGACGACATGGGGTTGCGATGAATATTGAAATGCATATGCAATGCATTGCACCTGAGAAATGGTGGATAAGGCGTCTGTGTCTACAGATTGTCAGTATTAGCAGTATGAAATACAGTTTTTGCTGTTATAACAGTAAAACAAAGTGTAGGACACTGTCTCTTGATGCATTTATTTCTTACTGATGTCTCTGTTATATTGTCCCATAAGGAATTTAAAGCAACATTATGCAACTTTTTTACCTTAAAATTACAGCTTTCAAAGTCCTTTTGATGATACAGTGTCTTATAATAGACACAAAATGCCAATTTCTACATAATGTAGCTTTAATGCAGCCTGGTGGTTAATACATACAGCACAGAAATGACTTACGAGCCGCTCTGAACTTGCATAGATCCAATCTCATTGTTGCCCCAGCCCATGGCCTGCAGAGAGGGGTAGTCATCGTTTATCTCCCACTGGCGTCCCATGAAGTTCTCCTTCTCAAACAGCACCATCTTGGACTCCTTGTGGTTCTGTGTGCACAAGATGCAAAAAAAAGACAAATTCAGCATCTGTTATACTGTATTAATATCATATCCTACAAAGCTGTTGTTGAAGACACTGAACACAGTGATATACCAAGTGAGGATTTAATGTTTGTTCAGTAGATGCTATATACACTTCTGAAGACATTCTACATAAGGTAAGTTTCTTTTGTTCTCTACTTGTTTTTTCTTTCTTTATGTAAATAGTCACACATTTACATGTACAGAGAGACTGGAGACAGCCCTCCCATCAGGACAAAGTTGTATAATTTTGCCATATTCATAAAATTTGAGTGAGATGTCCAAAGTTACTCTGTAGGCTTGTTACAAGAGAAAACAGGGTTCTGATCCCAAGTGAGTCACTTTTCTGAGTCAAACTTAGTGCTTTTTAACTGTGAGGGAGGAAACAGAAGCTCACAGCAGAGCAGATGGGGCGGAAGGACATCATCCTCTCAATGTGGTAGGCGTTGCTGCCGCTCCACGACTCCCAGTGAGGATACTCTCCTCTCTCCAACACAAACTGCTGTCCACAGAAGCTGGAGTGTTCATATCCTGCCCAGCTGTCAGCAGCAAGCAGACGGACATACAGACACATGTACACACCATCAGGAACAGACTGATCATCAGATACTAATGAATTTGTAGACATATTTAGTATGTTTTTAAATTGTTGCTAGATTTTAAGAATATAAATGTATTGACAGGTCGATCTTTGTTGGACTTACGCGCCACACTCCACCTTCAGGGAGCGGATGTTGTCGACGCCACACTCCATGATGTTCTGGCAGGCTGAGGTAAACTCCAGACGCTTCCCCTGGAAGTTCTCCTGGTCATAAACTGTGATCTGGAGAGGACACAAATGCATACATGTAGTATGCACAGGCCGCACGCACACACTGATGTGTGTACAGACACACACATCATTGACATCATCAGGCCAGGCATGAAATCAGCTTACGAATAAAATTACATCCGCGGGAAGATATCACACTCACCTTCCATGGTCCCAGTGGGGTGGGATTATTCAGAGCCATGCTACTGTGTTTCTCAGTGCTGATTTACCTTCAGTGCACAGAGCAGAGAGAATCATTAGGAAAACATTACACAGCTCAAAAACAGCCTTTCACCTCCTCCACGCTCACTAGAGATAATGTTTATTGTGAGGCATATTCATATTTTTTTGTTTTTTGCATATTTATGATTTTCTTTAGAGAATTAGAAAGGATCTTGATTTATATAAAAGAACAAATCACCTAATGCAAACTATATGTTTGGGAATGAAACCTTTCTTGAAGCTACTTCATGCGCACACTTGATGGAGCGAGCTGTTGACGTAGGCACAATGCTGCCTGTTCTCCCAGTGGTCAGTGTGTCTATGCATCTGCATGTTTGACCTCAGTCTATACATTTACATGGCTCAGCAGAAACAACGCAGACAAAAGACACAAAAATGTAAAGTGACAATGGTGTGCTCAAGTCTATAGGCTGGATTGAGATGGAGGGCTTACCTGACCGGCCCCAAAGAATAGCGGTGCAGTGCTCACAGGGGGCTCCACAAAAACGATGTCCTGACCCCGGAGTAAACGGACCTATTTATACATGCTGGTGCTGAAAAGCAGCTGGGCCTGTGGGTCGGGGCAGGAGTCAGCACATTGCTGCTCCAGTCATTGTTCAGCACTGAGCTGCTGGGCTTTAGTTCGCCGCAGTGGGACTGGATGGAGGGCACCGTGCCCAGTGCAGATAAGCACAAGTTCCAAATGGTCCATGACCGGTGGGCTGGACCAAGTCCTGGCAAAGCCTGGTCCAGGAAACAGATCATCATAGATGTGGATGGTCTTGCCAGTGACTCTGGTGGAAAAAAAAGAAAAACACATTTAGTGGTAAAGCACAAAAACAGAAATGGCTGCCTACAAACAGAACATTTTGTCTCTTTTACTTTGAAGATACGTTGAAAGACTCAAAATGACAAACGTGTCTAATAAAATAATGTGCATATAAATAAGTGATAATCTTACTGAGTCCTCTCCACACTGCGCTGTGCTCTGTCTCCAATCTGTGCCTCATGTCCACCTCTACTGACCTCACGTCTCTGGTCCTTCCACCTTTTCACTCACTCCTATGTACACACATGCTCAGTAATGCACACACACATTCATGGACAGAGAAAGGCATACAAAGGCCTGTTAATGCAGGCACACATACACTCAGAGCATACAAAGGAACTCACACTTACACGTTTACACACATCCGTTCAGACAGTGATAACTTACCTTGTAGTGTACTTCATTTAATGTGTTTTTTCTACCCAAGTACTGTACTTAAGTGCAAATTCAAGGTACTTGTACTTTACTTTACTTGTACTCTTCTTTAATTCTATTGTACTTTCTACTCCACTTCATTGGTCTAATAGCTTTAGTTACAAGTTACTTTCAGATTTTTTTTTCACATTCTTAATTTTCCTGTGCAGTGAAAGCCCAGTATCTCTAATTTTGCTTATTTTGAATGTGAATGTTTCGGATAAACCAAATGATTTAAAGTTCCTTTACAGGTTGAGAAAATATTCCAACTGTACTTCTAAAGCTAAATGAGCTGTTTTACTCTTTGGGGCTGGATTAGCTGAAAAATGCCATTTTTCACAGTGTGGTATTGCTGCTTTTATTTAAGTAAAGGATCCAATTTTTTCTTCCACCACAAAGTACATTGATGTCATATTTAACACAAAACTGAAATTCTTCCTAACATTTCACACGAGCCTCTCTATGGGTCAGTAGTTCACCTATAGCTGTCTTAATCCTAAACCCCAACAAAACCTTTCCATTATTTGTACACATTTTGCAAAGCTACATAGACCCTTATACTCTGGGTTGATGAACTGTGATTTAGCAATCATTTAATGTCCTTACTGATACATCAAATGTTAAAACTTTTAGTATGTATGTTACTATCCTTGTCTGCAGTTTTGGAGTATAACTACGTACATTGACTTAAGTATTGTACGATACAGAGTCAAAATATTTGTATTCTATTCGAGTATTTCCATTTTGTTGCATTGTACTTATACCCTCTAATCTTAGAGGGAAATAAGTCATGAATCAAACATTAATTAAATATATGAAAACACTTCAAAAGAAGCCTTTCTGCATGAGTACCGTAACTTTTGATGTTTTAGTTCAATTTGCTTACTCTGGCAAAATATTTTCTACTTCCTCCACCTCTTCTTTACGGCTAGTATGGGATTAATTTGAATGAGTCTCTTCCTGTGTTCAGGATGAAGCTAGCTGATTTCAGGTCAACAAAGAGTATGTATGAGAGCTTGTTGGCTGCAGAATAAAACATCTGTATGTGCTTCTTTTTTTTCTTTTCGTTAGTGTCTGAGCAAATTGATATTCCAGAAAGATGATGACATAATTTTGTTGTATTAAATTAATTAGAATCAGAGTGACATTAATCTTGTATCTCTGTTTTTCTTCCTGTGTCTACTCTATAAATGTCTAAAGTTGCACAGATGTCAGATGACGTTTCTTCTGACCTCATTCTCAGTGCTCTAATAATCCATTTTCAAGTTCATGCCACAAACATTTGCCCACAGGCCGTTCACCACTGTTCAACACTGCAAAACATTCACGAAAATCACATCAGATGGAAATCATAATGTTTTGGAAACATTTAAAGGATCGTAGTGCCACAGACGTGAGAGATCCATGGGACAATACTGATACACCTGTTATATCAATTATTATAACACAACATGTGAATATTTTTGCTTATAGAAAATCGATCACATGATATTATCCTTCACTTGCTTTCCAAAAAAGAAAATATTCTGTTAGCGTGCACGCAATCCACTGTGGGTGTACAAACGCATGTGTGCATATGACCGGAGTGTGTAGGTGTGGTTGTATATGATGTGTATGCATGGATATAGCCTGTCCAGCACTACAATAAGCAAAAGAGTGTCCAACAGTCGCCTGTCTAAACAATAGAGAGATGGATGCCACTCCTGCAGTCAGCACATTACACACACAGGGCTCAAAGGCTTGGACCGGCTGCACTGAGGATCAAAAGAAAGAGAGAGAAAATATGGAGGTGAAAGACAAATCAGAGCACAGAAAAACTGGAGACAATGACAGAAGGGAAGGATAAAACATAGAGAAATAATTTAGAAAGAAAGTGTGAGAGCGTGAGAGCTGCAGAACTAACTCTGTGTGTGTGGTTTGAAAGGCAGGCAAACTTTCTGCTGATGACAGTGACTGTCACCGGTTCCCCACAATGGTGCTGGACAACAAAACAGGCCGCCGAGTCAGCACGACTTATGTGCAGATAAGCAGCGTGACCTTTGACCCCTGCACCGTGCTCCAAACAGCTCCCAGCCAATGAGAAGTCACGATCCTGCCTCTATAGACTCAGTCGGTTGTGAATGTATATATATATCCCCACTCACAAGGCCTGCGTCCATCACTTTCACCAAAGGTCGGTCCGTTTCAGCCTGCAATTGTAAGTGTAAGTTTCCACTCTCAGGTCTTCTAACTCTTCAAGAACAGCTAAAAACATTTGGATGTTGAAGGGAATATTGTGGTTTTCCTGTTTACTATTTGGGCTGAAAAGAATCAAGCAAGGATTGACTTCTCTTTTAAACCTGTATTTGGGACTGAGTAGATGGTATATTAACAAAATGCAGCTTGGTATGATTTTATGTTTTCACACTGCTCTCATGTTGTCATCCTGAGGTAAGATGGATGAAAAGATGAGGGACTGTGCCGGATCATTTATCCTTAAAATTGATCTTGGCAGGTTTGAACAGATTAGTTTTTGGCTAATTAGTGAGTATTCTTCCTCTCGTGGAAATAACAAAGTACCAGGGGATGTACTGGAAAATGTACAGAAGGAAATCCACTTTGAGGACAGAATCAGATGAAACTATGCTGCTAAAAAAAAGCTTTCGGGACAGATTTGAGCATGCAGAACATTAAAATGTGATTATCAATATAGTATATATACACTGTCAAATCTGACAAAGTGATTTCATTTTGAAAAAAATTGAGGAAACCGATTACTTCAAAATGAACACGTAACGTAAACCAATAATTTTAAGCTGCTAAATCTTTTTAGCTCGTACAGCTTAAATTTAATAGTCAACATTAAAAGATTTAGGTGATTTGAGTTACACTTAAGCCAAATGACTTATACGAATGAGCTTGTTGGGTTGTTAATTATTTATCTGCTCAAGCTTTAACAAGTTTTTGTTCACAGATATGGTCATAATAATGAGCTAAAGTGATGTGAAATCACATAATTTTTAATTGAAAACATATTATTGCGGGAGGGCTCTTGAATTCTCCACCGAACAGGTGCACCATAGCCTTCCACAAACCTGAATAAAACAGTTTTATTGAGCAAAAAAGAAAATCAAAAAATACAAGAGAGACACTGAGCATTGAGGTTCATGTTTGGTCCACTATAGAAGAAACTAATTATAAAAGAAGGAAGTATGCTGAACTGTTTTTATAATATGTTTTAACCTCGAGAAGCAACTTAACACCCTGTTTTTGTTGACTTGAAATGGTTTAACTTCTCACCTTGCTGCAGTGATGTAGTAGTGTACTCCAGGGTGTGTCAGTAGACTATGACATCACTGTTGGGTGTGGTTGCTAAGCAAATTTATTCACTTCAGCCATCAGGGATTTTGGTCATGGTGAGAAACTTTCAACCAGAGAGGGCAGCAAAATGCTGCTTCTCAGCCTGGTGTTAGTTAACTCTTTAAATCCTACATAAAGATGGACATTAAGTTTCTGCTCGTCCGCTCATCACAAAATTAAGTTACATGGAAAAAATTTTCCCTTTCAGCAATAAGGCAAAAAGTGTTTGATCTGAGCTGATTTGAATCCTTTGAAAGATGTCAGCATCTCTTATTTTGACTTTTAATATGTTTGATATATCAAAGGGTGCTTCAGTTCATGACATTTGCTGATGGCAAATGTAAATATTGACTTGGCTTGCCATTTTACACATCGCTCACAGTGTACATGTTGTATTCCAGCAGTCAATAAAGAGTAATTACCCTCTTCGTAACCTTCCAGTGAACTGGAAATGGCCGACTGACTTTGTGTTTCTTCTCTCTCCAGATCTGATCATGTCTCACTCCGGTGCTCAGGGCAGTATTGGCAGCCACTCTGCCATCGGGCTGCGCAATCACAAGGTACATCTACTAAAAACAACATAAACTTGTAATGCATTGACAATATCTGACGTCAGAAACGATTGCATTGAACTTGTTTTACTTTTCAGATATACCTCTATGAATTTGAGAACTTCCAAGGCCGCAGGATGGACCTGTTCGGAGAATCCCGTAACCTTTGTGAGAAGGGTTTCGAGAGAATCGGCTCCATCAGGGTGGAGTGTGGACCGTGAGTCACTACACCTGCCAATCAAATATGTGCTACAGCTATGTATGTTCAATCCCTGGAAGTAAAATATCTATCTGTCTGTCTGTCTAGCTGGGTGGGTTATGAGCAGCAGAACATGACCGGTGAGATGTTCATGCTGGAGAAGGGAGAGTATCCCCGCTGGGACACCTGGTCCAACAGCTACAGGTGTGACCGCTTCATGTCGGTCAGGCCCGTCAAGATGGTAAGTTGAGATCAGCCTTCAGGTTTTTCCTGTGCTGCATTTCCTGTCTATTGTGGCTTCAAGTGCTGATTTTTATCACTGTTTTCTATCCTCTCATCCATCCTCTATAAGCACAAGGGAAGTGCCTTTTATGGTTTCAGTTATATGTGTATTTATAGGCTTTTTGCACTGCCAGTATTTTTGGATTAAAGCTTTTATACGCTGAGATGTCACTATGTGTCAATTTGACTAGAAAAAATGAAGACAATTGCAAGTATTCAGTGTTTTTCCCCCAGAGGTTTGGTCTTAGCTTCTAAAGCAACATTTCTATTCAAGCCCATCATCAGTAATACATAACAATAAATAAACAACAAACAACAACTGTAGCGACCCTAGTTGGACTTTTCTTGCTTGAAATCTTTTTATTGGCCAAATCTGAAAACAACATCTAACAACAGTAGATATCAAACTTTTTCACATCTAGGACCCTCTAAACTGTGACAAATTTTGTCCCAGCGTCGTTCATCTGATAAGAATTACTCACTTACCTGCTTACTTACTTACTTACTTACTTAATTGAAATAAATGTTTTATAACAGAAAGTGTACCCAACGCATGACTAACATAATCATACATCCTGTCACTGTTTTACTTAAAGATGGAATTAGAGTGAAAATAAATGATTGCCATTTTTGCTGGGGATCCCCTGGACATGACAGTAATTGATCTACAGGTGTCCAGTGTTGTAAAATATAAATATCATGTAAAAATATGACTTTGATAAAAGTGAAAGTAACACATATGTATAGTATTTAAGTAACGTATATATCTGTATCTGATTTTAATGTACTTGAGTATCGATAGTTAAAGTAAATTATACATACATTTACTTGTAGTTCTTTACTGTACACTCTGGATCTACAGATTATCTGACCCGATACATAGCATTTTACTGCTTATTGGAATAAAACCTGATTCTGGTTCTGGTGTTTGTGTCTCACAGGATCCCCAGGACCACAAGATTTGCCTGTATGAGTGTCCAAACTTTGAGGGTCGTAAGATGGAGGTGTGTGATGAGGATATCCCAAGCCTGTGGTCTTACGGCTTCCAGGACCGTGTTGCCAGCATTCAGGTCACCGGTGGAACGTAAGTCATTTCAAGTCATCTTGTATCCTGCTTTTAGCCTGTATGGTGGCCTTAGAGTCAGAGGAACTGACGAAGAGATTGTTAAGATCATCCAAAATGAAAACTAAGATAAAAGTAGAACTTTTTGGCTCACATGTGTTTCTTTCTTCTTCCTCACATAGCTGGGTGGGCTACCAGTACCCCGGCTACCGTGGCTACCAGTACGTGTTTGAGATGGGCCCTTACAAGCACTGGAATGACTGGGGAGCCCACCACCCCCAGATCCAGTCCATCCGCAGGGTGAGGGACATGCAGACGCACCGCAGGGGCTGCTTCGAGATGACCGCATAGAGAGGAATCCAGCAGACTGTGGGCTAACAGGAGGGAATAGCAAGGGGCCAGGCTTGCAATGCTGCTTACCATCCCCTGGAAATTCTTCAATGGCCACTTAGCCACACAAGCTAATGGTTTTTGAATATTGTTAGTGCTTTTACTGGTAGGGTTTGGGAGTATGTGGCATCGTGAATGATTGTCACAGACTCCCAGAGCGACTGTAACACCTGTAAAAACGGTAGCAATACTCTCTGTCTACAGACCTCATAGGAAGAAGATATGATTTATCATATTTATGAAAGCGGGATTAGAGGGGATTAGCAAATTTAAGTTGATAGTTTGTGTTTTTTTTAGTTTGTTTCAAAGCTATTATACCCCTTTTTATTTAATTTTTATTTACTCGCCTATGTGTTTCCAGCTGAAATGATGCCAATAAGCCTGTTCAACAAAGCGCTCTCCCTCTCCTGGGATCCACAGGTTTTAGAGAGTAAAGGGATAAACTATCACATCACTCCTCACAAAGTACTACCATGGACACCTCTCAGCTCTGCACATGCCCTGCAGTGAGTTTGCCAAGCAGAGGGAGGCACTGTCTCCTCATCACAAAGCAAAAGGCTAACTTCAGTGACTGGAGGAGGGAACTGGCCAGTCTGTGATTAAACAAGAGAAACGTGGCCGCGCAGGGTTGTGCTTTGCAGTTGTGAATATCTTTTGGCTGGCCCTGTTTCAGCTCACTGATGGGGCTGTCCAGGAGATTTGCATTGTACACTTTCTCAGGGATGCTGGCATCTGGAAAGCAACTTTCCAATGAAAAAAATGAAATAAAGGTATTATAAAGCTGACAGTCAGTCTCATCTTGTCCTTTGTTTCCTTCAGGTCATAATGTTCTTATACACATATACATTTATTTAAAGTGTCACCAATCAGCACTTTTTATTAAACATGGATCAAACAAGTATGATATGAAAAGGGTCGCTTTTTTTGAATGAACCTGATGAGAGTTATTTCCCATCAACTCTATGGAGTGTTTCTTTCAGCTCGTTGTTTTGGATTTACTGCCTCAGTTTTACAGTTTCAGTTGAAGATAACTCTTCAAACAGCCCAGTCATCATAATGAAATTTCCCCATTTTACATTTCTGCAAACCAAAGATACAGTATGTCAAAATTTGTACGAGTCATATGTGTTATATCAACATTTCTACAATACCTGCTATATCAGGTTCACATAACATGGATATGAGCTCGCTTTCATGACCTTATGAAAGCCTTATGCTTTAATGTTACGTATTATAACTAGCGTTAAAACTGTGACCACACGTTGATACAATTAGCTGTTGAGGTGTAGCCTACAATGCTATAGAGGCGAACCTCAACAAGATTTTATCTCAGCTAGAATGCACAGTGAGAACCTATAACCTTTCATATGTTTCTAAGGAAGAGAAAGATACAAACAGCTTTTGGATGAATTAGCACTCTTCTCTTAAAGGGGCACTGTGTAGTTTTGGGGAAGAAATTCAAACTGAGAATTTCAATTTTTACAATATTAATGAGGTAATAATACAAACTCAGAAATGTTTTTCCCATAACTCAATGAACAAGCTGTTCTCAGAGGATAATAAGGTCCCCAGAACACTGTTTGAAGCTAAAAGGGGGCAGGGTCTGCCACATATAAACAAAGTAAAACAGTATGAAACTGTGTTGTCCTTTAAGGTCAGTTTGTTTATTCAGTCATGAAAACAAAGAGTTTGTTTATTTAGTTTGTTCAGGCATAAAAATATCAATGAAGATCTTTCTCTCCTGATTAAAAATGTCTTCCCCAAAACTACATAGTGCACCTTTAAACAGAATCCTCTCACCAAGAGATTATCTGTGACACCTGTGAACTTCTGCCCCACCTGGGGGGGGATGGATGGAGCTCATCTCTGAAGTGAGGAACGACTCGAGTACTGAGTAATCAGTTACTTCTCCTGAGTAAAGCCCAGCCATGCACGCGCCGGTGTATCACAGCAGATGACGAGGTGCGCAGACTGTGAGCCACGCACCACTGGTCGGGGTAAAGCCACAGGATTTGGATTAAATAGCTTGTGAGAGAGCCGATGAGCCTTGAGCGCGGGAGGGGAGGGAGCTAAGGGGCTGATTTTTATCTTTTACCGGATCGAGAAGGGGAGGAGGCACGGAGAATGAGTTATTCTTGGAGCAGCACAGAGCCTGTTTGCTGTGCCGTGTATTAGCCAGCGCGCAACTAAAGGCTGCGACGCAAGTAAATCGGCTCCTGCGGCGACGACGCCGAGAGCAGCAGAAAGCCTCAGTCCCTGTCCAGGTCTCACACCGAACAGCCCTCTTCTGCTGGACATGAAAGTGCAGCAAGGCTGCAACTCATCAAACATGGGGATCCCGGTTACAACTGAAGAAGAACTGCGCAGAAATACCGTAATAACGCCCGAGGATGTGCTTGGGCTGCAGAAGATCACCAAGAGTAAGTAACCTGCGACTGTAATTGGCACTGTGAGAAGAGTAGTTAAAGCTTTACAGTTAGAGGAGATTAGTGTGAACCATCTGCCGCTGCCTCCTTGTTCATAATGAAACACGTTCCCAGTGTTAATTTACTGGTTTGATTGGCTGTGTCGAGGAGCCACACATAGATACCATGGACAGCGACACAGCCTGAGAGGACCTCTGCAGCTTTAAATAAGACTTTAAACCAGTGTGTGTCACAGTCAGTGGGCAGTTACAGGTTTAACACACCACCTGAAGACAGGTATTGTTATTTCATGCTGTATGGGACGAGCAGCATGTTGAGTTTCCCTGTGTAACACCCATGTGTGTGTCTGGAGGTGCTCTGTGTCTGAGTGTGCAGGCATTGAAAGAGAGAGCAGGTGACTGTGTGTACTTCCTGGTGTGCTGCTCAAATCCTGCTGAGGAAAATCTGGCTCCTACTACATCCTCATCTCAAGACAACCTGTAGCTCTGAGGTAACAGGTGGCCGGAGATGGGATCGGCTGATTATATCTCCTTACAGAGTAAGACAGTCAGCTGAAACTAATGCAAGAGAGGAAGTCTATACACAAGCCTGTTGTTTAACATAATATGAAAGTGTTTCCGTATTATGTCACAGAGCCGGATTTTAAAGGCTCTGACCTGGAGTCAGAGGAGAGGAACTTCACAAACTTTAACAATCTGTCTCATGGGTACTACATAATATCATACACTGCCACCTGGATTAGGCTGCCGACTCTACAGTATTCGTCTGTAGTTACCTCAGTGCTTTTTCATCCGTAACTTGGTTAAAATACTTCACTTTTTACTGTTTGCTTTGTCGCCTATATATTAAAAGTGTTTTTAATATTTATGATCCATCAGATGGATAACCGTTAGCGACGTTGCCTAGCCACACGCTAACGTTAGGTCGTCATGGCTCTTGTTCGCACTCTCCAGCAGTAAAGCCTCGTCCTCAATGAGAGATAAGGGATTTAAACATTTTATCTAATTTTATTTCTTCATTTTAGCAGCCAGCTAGGCTAGCTGAAAGGCTAACCCAAGGATGTTACATTCAAATCTGGACACAATGTTGCTCAGTGGCGCATGAAGACAAAATGGCTCAACTTCCTAGGTATAAAATTACCCGGATCTTCCGCGTTGTGGGGCCTGTAGAGCGTGTGCACTCGAGACTTTCGCCAACAGGGCCGGATAACTTCCAGTTTAGCGCCCAGCTACCTTGAATAGAATTAAAAATGATTTAATCTTGCGGCTCTTCTAGACTTTTCAAATTTTATTGGACTGAATGTCTTAATTGATAATAATCAAACAAGTCATTTTGCGAGGGTTGTAACGCTCAAAAAAGTAATCCGCCGTTTTACAGCCGCTTCTTTCACAATGTTAGCTTACTGAAAGAAGTCACTGGGCCCCGGTGCATCACATGACGTTGTAATTACATGGTTCGGCCACTATGAAAGTTGACTTCAAAGCACGGCGTTCTTCCTCAGGGCTTGGGCTAACCTCGCTAGTTAACACCTACATGATTTTCTTAATCAAAAATGCTAAAAACACAATAAACAAAAAAGGAACAGTAAACTATTAACAGTATATACAAAGTGAAGTATTATAACTAAGTTATGGATGAAAAAGATCTATATTTTATTTACATGCAAAATGGATTCACAATCAGCGTGCTTGAGATGGAGACCCAGCTAGCCGTCAGCTACCATCAGATAGATGGTTTCCATTTGGTAGCGATTGCAAAGTTAGCTACCACGATGGCTGAGGAAGGAGAGAAGATCTTATATAGGCGCTTCAGTGTTTGTTTTATCGCAAGTCATATCATCAATAGAATATTGGCACAATATAACCGCACATCACAGATTTCGCCATTATCCACCTTATTCGTAGCCTCTGTGATATCTTGTGCAAATTATGGGCATGACTGCATCCAGTCACTTAACCCAAACCAGTATTTCCATGGTAACAGGATGCTAATCCTCGTCCTTAATGTGAACGGTACTACGCATCGTTTATTCTTGAAGATGTAGCTTAGCGACTTTGTAGAATGAATGCTAACACTATTATTAATGCTTAGCCCACTGAGCACACAATTTCTAATACATTGAAAGTGGACTTTAAACTGGCAATGGACAGGTTTTTAGATTTAACTTATTATCATGAAGTAAATACTGATTGTAGAATGAAATGGCAATAGAATAATGACATCATCAGCATTTAGATTGGTCCCCTATGAGCCTCGTAGTAAAATGAAGGCAGACTGTTCCAATCAGGCTAGCATCATTTCATAACCACATACATATATAAACAGACATATATGCCTACCATTATCACCAGCACAAAAACAGAAAGAAAACAAACAAACAAAAAGTTTGAAAAGAGAGTCAATCCTTTACATGGAGACCATATTTTAGTGAATTTGTCATAAGATCAATTCAAAGTTTGTCTTATTTTCTCAAGCTGGAGCAATGACAGCACCTCCTGTATCCATCTCTTGAAGAGGGTTGTTTGTCAGATTTCCAATTTATAAGAATCAGTCTGCATGCTATGAGGCTACTGAATGCTGTTGCCTTCCTCCGAAGGTTTGTGGCACATGTTTCCACTGACATTACACTGCAGTGAGTGGGTTAGGTTTGAGGGGTGTGATGCATAAAACTGAAAGACATTCAAATATGAGGGTCCAGAAATTGACTAGGGAGGGACAGGACCAAAACATGTGTCCCAGGGAGACTGGGTTACAGCACCTGGGGCAGATAGAGTTAACAGAAGGATATATTTTAGCTAATCTGTGTTTGAGTAATTCTGTGGAACAGCTTGAATTTAATTTAACCGTACAGCAGAGATACAATCTCCATCAGAGACTCAATGAATGAATAAACACATTTCGTCCTGTGTTTGTCTTTGCGACAGCGCTGCCAACAATAATTCCACATAAAGTTTAGATTTTTTAATGTGTAATGATTTTCTTTTGTCAAAGTCAGACATTATTCTGCATTTAACCCCGACTCATTATCTTTAAACCAAATGTATAAATACACAACATGAGGAAAACCCACATCAGATTATTGTCACTATTAGTAATCCAAGTGCCTCCAACAACAGCAGGGTTAACACCTGCTTTCACTCTCAAGTCAGTCAATTGGATCCTTTAACGAACTGACAACACAAAACACAAGAAACAAATAATCCATTAAATTGAATTCATTCATGTTTAGAGCAGTGATTGACCATGAAGTCTAAACTGAATCCCCAAAAACCTTCACACCATCGCCCTGCTCTCATCCCCTCTCAGACCATCACATCTGTTTTCATTTGGAAAAGCAGCACTCAAGCTCTGTCAGTGCAATTATACCTAAATCACTCATGATGGTGCGGTAATCTCCGCTCTCCATTGACATCTAAGTAATCTGGATTATGTCAGGAGGGCTTTAATGCAGCATTCTGCAATGACGTGATACACCTCAGGTAATTAATGAGCCTGAAGTGTAAGTGAGTTTGTTTACATTGTGGATATCAGACTAGAAATGTTCTGGCTTCTGATTGTCCTAGACAAATAAAATATGTGTAAGATCCACTAAAAAATAGATATTCTCACAACCAGTCAGCAATACATTTTCTTTTAATTTGAGCGGTAGGTGGATGATATTTGGGTTTATTCGAATGAACTGATGTTGAATCTCCTTCCTTATTTCCTGTTCAGTGATGAGAGCAAAATTTCCGCAATCATTTTAAACGACCGGCCTTACAAAAGACCTCCACCGCCGAGATAAGCATAGTGCGCAGCACGATTCAGACAATCATTTTCTGCTGCAAGAGAAAGAAAATCACAGTTGGAGAAGGGGGAAGCAGAAAATGCCTCACCCTACAGTGTAAATGACTTCTCCAGTCTTGCTTTTGGGAGGTAAATGCCACCATTTTGGGGCAGCCCAGCTCCAGTCTGTCACGGTGGTTCAGTGCTGATAAGGGAGGCACGGCGCCTCATTGTCACGCAGGCAGAGAGGAGAAGAAATATAATCCAGGCAGCAGAGAGGCGCTGCTGGGATATGAAAAATGGCACATTATCAGTTTACTGTTTACATGATGGATGATTTATGATAAACAGATAAACAGAAATACTGCTGTAACTGAACTAATGTTGTGTTTTTAATCTAATAACAAGAATTACAGTAATTACTGATGGACAGTAAAGGGGTGACAAAGAGTTGTCTCTGGTTTTAATTAACATATATTTTTCTCCCACACTTGAAGTCAAATTTTCTGGAATTGTTCTGTGTTGAAATAGTTATTTGCTGCTCTGTTGTAGCCACTTTCCTCTCATCCGCCATGTCTAATTGTGTTTCCATGTAAGTGCAGTGGAGTCAGAGAGAGAGTGAGGATTTCCTGTGGATGAAAAGTGAAAACTGTGCCTCTTACACAAGACGCTCCTTAGTCTTTCAATTTCACTGCAAGAGTTTTTAAATGTAAATCATCTATTTAAAATGACACACTCCTCAGTTGGATCATACCAATGTTAGAGCTCCAGATCCCTGCAGTAACTCACTGTTAGTGGGGATTCAGGATGAAAACAGCCACCTGTGTTGTTCGAGGTGCAAGTGAGACAGTGATCCAGGAAGTCCAGTTGGAGTAACAGATTAGTGTGTTTGATCAGACACTAAAAGTAACATTCTGCAAAGCTATCATGGCTTCAACCTATTTTTGTATTGTAAAGTGTTAGCTTTAAAATATTTGCAGGGGCCCGACTACATAACAAACTGAGAGAAAACAGGCAGAAGGTATTTCTATCCGTTATGTCTTTTAAGTAGAACCTGTGATCATGTGTCTGTCCACTAAAATGGACACAAGTCAAGTGGTATTCTCAAACGCTTACTGCAGAGACAGGAGACGGCATCATTTCTTATAATTCTTTACGTGCAGCATTAGCTGGCTTACTGCCCCCCACCCGTTACCACAGTGCATGCTTTGCATCATAACATAGACCCAACTAATCGATGATGGGATTTGTTGCCAACAGATTTTTATAATTGATTTGAACTGATTTAATCAATTAGTTGCTGCAGTCCTAGTAGAAATACAGCATTCACATTACAAAGTAGTCCACCAGGAATGTGTACTTGCATGTTTTTGATTGCCCAACGAAGGGACCGTGCCACGTAACGCTGCATTGGACCGAATGTTTAGCCTGCTTCAATTTTATTCTGAGAATTTTATTTATTCTTTTAGAACAAAATTCCCTCTCTGTGTCCGTCCGTCCCATTCTTGTGAACACGATATCTCGAGAACGCCTTGAGGAAAATCCTTCAAATTTGATGCAAATGTTCACTTTGACTCAAGGACGAACTGATTAGATTTTAGTCTATAGGCCATAGCTCAAGAACAACAACTTCACTGGTGCACGGAGGCATACAAACATGAGGCAGTATCCTTAGTTGAATTTCTGAACTAACATGTTATGTTGGAAGATAATCACTTGGTACAGCGAACTCAGGCTGCCAGATTAACTTGAGATAAATGTATTTATTTTAGCACAGACAAGGACTTCGAACCTTGTCCCCCATCACTCCCTTTGACAATACATTATCGAGAATACAGGGATCTGCTAACGTCCACAATGTCAAAACTTTTTTCAGTGTCCTGATGGGCCCTTGACTAGTGTAGTAAGACTCACCTGTAAGCACATAAAAGCACACAGCTGCAGATGGAGGATAGAGAAAAACGTCTTACGTCTTAACGCCTCGTGTCTTAAAGCAAAAGTGGTTGTATCTGTTGTAATTGGCCACACAATGGTTGGGAGAAAGGCCTGCCCTCATGGCGTAATGGTGCTCACTTTGTCTGTCAAAGGCAAAGGGAAGTAAGGAGTTGTATGGAAGGTGAAAAAAAGAGAGAGCTTGGAATTGTGAAGTGGATGTGTTTGTTTCAAGACGAGCTTGATGCCATCCAGTGTCCATCAGTATCAAATGAACCGTCATGACAATCATTTATGTTTTGTTCTACACCTGATCTTAAGCAACGGTCTGTTAATATTTTATACTTGAATGAAAAAACTGTGTATCTCTTCATGAGCCTCATAAAAGTGAGTATTTTTCAAAGTTTACGCAACAGCAATGCCAAAATTATTCACAGGAATAGATACAGACAATAAGAAGAAACATACCTTTAAAAAGTAATTATAGCGTTATGGGATGTAGGAGTTCTACCTCACTAGATCCTCTGTCGGTATAGTCTGGTTCCTTTTACACTAATGGGTGATCAATTATTTGGCCTTAATAAGTGTGGGACACAGAGCAGCGCTTTATCTACGTCAGGCGGGATTTCCACTCTGTGATGTCTGCCAACACAATGGATGCAGCTTTAATTAAAATTGATTGGTGCTGCCGGTTCTTAATCTACCATGCACAGCTGTCACAAGGTTGCTCTTTCAGAGTGATTTGACATGGAGAGAGCTGGCTCGTTGCATCCACATCAGTAATCAACACTACTGATGGCTGTGCCCGGTCTTACGCACTGAGGCACCAAATTTTAACATGTCGAAGGAGCATTATGTAAGAGTTTACTGTGTTAAAGTCCAGAGTTTTCACTTAATAGACCAACTTGCAAAGAAGCTCAGAAGACCCCTTGTACCAATAAACGATGAATAATCCTAAAGGCCTTGTCGCTGCTGGGGGGAAGATGTCAGATGTTCAACACGCTCTGCTTGTAATCTTTGCTGGTAACCCCTTTCGAAATGCGTCTCTACAAAATTAGACACACAGGCCGAAATCCAGAGAGCAGCAGCATAAATTTCCCCCACTCAGATGCTCCCTCTCTGCTAATACGTGCCAGATCATGGATGATATAACTCTTAGATGGCACAAGTGGATTTTCAGTGGCTTACACATGATAACTACAGTATGTCAGCCAACAGGCTTTTCGTAAGTACATAATTATGATCCAAGCTCAACATGGTTGCAGTGTCCTAACCAGAGGTTCCCAACCTTTTTGGCCTTGTGACCCCGTAAAGGTCATGCGGCCTGTCCTGTCTCTTAATACAACGATGGCGCAGTATCGCCTGTCGTCAAACTGGCATCCGTCGGTTCTCGAAGGCTGTGATCGGTTCCAAAATGGTCGTGTTCACTTGGAGGCTGCTGAGCCCGGTTCCGTTGCCGTGGTGTAAACATCAACACTGCCAGTCAGCTAATAGTGCCACTAGCTGCTCAGCTAACTGAGCTAACCAGCTTACAGCAGCTAGCTACAGCACAGTACAGTGAGCAGCAGTCGGTGGGTACTCTGGTGATCACATCCCCTTAGATTCAACTTGTGACCCCTTGGGTGAATCCTGACCCCGGGATCTTGGGCCACGATTGCTCAGAAACACACAAAAAAAAATCCTCAAACACTCTAATACATCATTTTCTATTCATGTATGTCCAGGGTTGCTTAGCTGACACAGTTAATGTCCTACCTTGTCCTGATTGGATGAAGTTTCTGAAAGATCTAAATCAGATTAAACAGGGATGATCCTGAACAGAACGCAGCCAGCCTCATTCTCAGTTTTTGCTGTATTGCTGTAGAGGTGGCTGCCTTTACTCGTCGTTCATTGTGACAACTTTAACCTAGGAGACTTACATGAGGGAACTTTTAGTCTCATGAATAAGATTTATAGACTCCATTAAAGTAGGCATCAATATAAATATAATAAAATAACTAGTTGTTTTATTCAAGCACTGGATTTACTTTCTTTTAGGCACCCAGCTGTGCATAAAGGGAGACATTAGAGCAGGAGAAATGCTGCTGTTGCTTACAATAACCTGTTGTACAAATGAGTTACAAGTGGGAGCTCACATGGACAGGCAATAATAGCTGGAATCACATCATTTTGTATTTCTTAGCATGGTGACTTTTGTCAGTAAAAAGACATTCATTCCACAAATATAACACCACTCTACTGTTTTTCACTGAAGACGCAGCCTTGATTGATTTGTTTCCTTCAGAGTAATTCGAACGAAAAATCTTACAAGTTGTCACAATAATCAGAAATTTCGATTTCCTTGGTACAAACTGTCACTGTCTGCAAAGCTTTTTCTTTTTTTAGATCATGCTTATGGGAAGGAGGGGAGGAGTGGAGGGAGGAGGACAGACAAATCCTTAGTGTCACTTCAGGTTCCTCTCGGAGCACGACCCTAAATTTGGCTGTGAGCCGTCACCGCGTGTCGATGTGTGATCAGCACTTCTGAAGTCACCACTAAATATTAAATAAACAAAATAAATTACATGTTGTTATTGAGCTATAGAGGTGCTGGTCGGCGGATTTCGTTAGCTTTATTAGCTGTTTCCCCCTATTTACATGCTTGTTTAAATGAACCCACTGCTGGCTGTAGCGTCATATTTAAATGAAAGTGGTATCAATCTTCTTATCTAACATCTTGGGATTTTTTAATGTAATAATTAACAAGCCATCAAAGTGCTGATAAGCGGATTTTTTTTTACCTTTGGCTGTGAGGCTTCCCTGTGTGAGAGGGAGTGTGTGAAGAAACAATGGTGTCTGACTAGACGTCTGGCTACTATGTCGCAGAGATGTCAACTGAAGTTAGCATGCTAACCAGCTAGGCCTGGCCCGTCCTGTCTCGTCCCGTCCACATTGTCCCTCAAGAGGAGATGTAAAAGCAGGATATCTTTTTACTCTAATAAGTGAACAAAACAAACCCACAAAACGTCAAGAAAGGAAATATTTTTACTTTCCTTACTAAAAAGAAACATACAACTGTACACCGTCTGTCTACAATGAACTTAACTGCCTCGCACACACACTCAACACACTTCAAACTTGACAGAATCAAAATAAAACTCACCAAGACAGTCCTGGTGTGTCTCCTAACAATCCTCATATCTATCTAATAATCAGTGAATTTTTTAGGTGCTAGTAGAAGAATTATGTTACCTTCAGGCAGACCCAGGCCAACTGCTTCCTCCTATTTCCAATCTTTATGCTAAGCTAAGCTAACTGTACGTTCATATCGAAGGCACAAATATAAAGGTGTCTTTTTTAGTGCCACTCTTACCCAGAGAGCTTATATCACAGTATCCGTCCCCGTAACACCCTTTCACAGATTTCTTTCTTTTTTTCCAACTCGTTGATGCAGGCCGGAGAAAGATAAGAGGACAAAATCTCATCTGCATTCAGCTGCTCATAAATGCAACCTCTGCATGAACCTCAAGGTTCGGCAGTTTGCCTACAGGTGCTGTTAACGGAGAGACATGAAAAAGCCTGCCATACACAGGTGCACTGTAAATCATGATGTGAACATCAAGATGTAATGCTAATGTCACTAGCTGCCTTTGGCTATGGATTTCACCATGGAGATAAGTAAACATGTCCGCATTGTTCTTCTTCATGTTGTGGGATTAATCGAACACGCAGTCTCGGCACTGATCGGAAACCACAGAGTCAAATGGAAAGAATAAGGCATGTGAAGTCAATCCCTGTGGCTGAAAGTCTGTAACTCCATGCTAATCTTGGGGATTAAGGAGCTATAAGTGGCAGCTCGCTCGCTCTTTATGAATGCCATTTTGGTGTCAGACAGGCTCTGTGTATCTGGACACAGGAACACAGCATGACTCAAGACTTGGTGCTAATTTTACTCTCTTCAGAAAGGCTTCTGCCAAACGGATCTTTTCAGGACTTTGTTGACTTTGTGTTCCAGTAGAGTGAAAAGTGCTATGTTTAACAAGAGTCTGCTGTTGGTCTTGAGGCTTGTGATTAATGTGTGTTAGCATAGATGAGAGTGAATGTTAGAAAACACTCAGCCAGATCATTTGTACGGCTAAAAACAAGAAATTAGATACAATGAAATCAAGATAAGATGTGAAAAGTAAACGTGGACTTGTAAATTCCTCCTCTGAATAAGTGCAGAAAGAGCAGTGTGTAATTATGGCAGATCACCTGTGCTGGGTGTTAATGACATGCTTCCCTACAGGGACAATAAAATGTAATCTATCATGTCATGTTGTAATTGACACACACCCTCTTAATATTCTGTATCGAGTCTTCCAGCTCCTTAGGCTTCCTGCGCTCCGAGGCTGTTAAATCAGACAAAAAGATGCCCTCAGTCTATAGGAAGAGGCCTCAGGTTTACGAGGAACATTTCATTTGCATACCACTGATGCCTAACCTGAGATACTCTCCTTTGATTCGCTGCTGCACCTTGTTGTTGCGGAGCAGCCAGGTGGATGAGGGGAAGGGAAAAGACAGGCTAATCGAGCTGGCACACTATCAGAAGGAGCGTTGCTAGGTGACAGTGTTGAAGGAAGTGAAGTGGAGCACTTCGTGTGTGTGTGTGTGTGTGTGTGTGTGTGTGTGTGTGTGTGTGTGTGTGTGTGTGTTTGAGTGTGTGAAAGAAAGAAGGGACTGAGGTATGAACATGTATATCATTTACCCTCATAGTTTCAAGACAAGGTGATTCAGTCAGCAGGGATTTTTTTTTTTTAATTTATTTTTAATAGTTTGCTGTTTGCAGATGGATGCTAGATGCACAGTCGCCTAACAATGACTCAGGCAACAACGTCTCCAGTATGGTTGAAAGAAGCAGACGACTTGTGTTGGAGCTAGAGCGCATTTTTAACTTACTGGTTCGACATTTTGGTGAATACGCTTACTGCGTTCACTTTCTCGCCAAGAGTAACGGGATCAGATATCTGATCTCATATCTGTATAGATAATATGCAGCCAAAGCCAGCAGACTGTTAGCGCAGCTTAGCAGACTAGAAAGACATGTTATATCTTGTTTAATCTGTACGATAAACAAACTGTGTTCGTTTTACTAGGCGGCCATTTTCCTCTGACGTCATGCGCAGGGAATCTGACATATTGTTATAGTTTCATCGCCTCCTGATGTGTCACCAGCTGAAAAGAACGGATAGTGAAAACCTGGAGGGACATTGGGTCATATTTCAAGGTAACCTAGTAGCTTCCGTTAGATAACAGCTAGCGTTAGCATTCAGCCACTTCCTACCTAACATTACCATTTGATAGTGTTACACGATAAGATAGAAAAAAGGAGTAATTAATTCTGAAATAATGCACATTTTGAGCACATTTATTTAAGCCTGGAAGTAAAACACACTGAACACAATCACAGAGTAATGTTAGCTATGACGTGGTGAAGGCTAATGTAGCTAGCGGGTATCAAATATGTCCCTCCAGATTTTCATGAACTATCGTCTTTTCAGTTCCCGATCAATAATGAATAACGTGTCTGATTCCCTACGTTTATATAACTTTATCCAAGCGTTTGAGCTTCCCTACTGAACGTGACGTCGGAAGAAAATGGCCACCGTGTGAATATGGTCCATGGTCAAGCTAAGCTAAGCTAACTGAATGCTGGTTGTAGCCCTGTATTAAATGGACAGACAAACTGCAGACGTCACTGGAGATATTTCACACTAGCTTTCAATAAAAAGTTTCCATTGTATTTCAAATGGTTTGTATATTTTATTATTATAAAATGTACTGTGAGTATCCAAGTGGTTTGATACCAGTGTTGTGAAAAGTGTCCGAGAGTCATACTTTAAGTAAAAGTAAATATATCATGTTAAAAGTTACTTTGGCGATTATTGGATCCAATATTCAGCCTTCTTCTTTTTATAGCAGACAGTGTTAGTAAGTAACTGGCTCTGCTTTGGCTCTGATGCAGCATGCAATCTGCAAAGCAACTAGTTACTAAAGTTATCAAATAAATGTATTGGAGTAAAAGGTACAATAACTGCCCTCAAAATGCAGTGGAATGGATGTATAAAGTAGCAGAAAATGGTAATACTCAAGTACAAGTACCTCAAAAGTGTACTCAAGTACATGACTTGAGTAGTAGTTAAAGTTGTACTCATTATCTGAAGCTCCCATGTAAAGTATTAATGTTCACTATGTGTAATGTGATTTAATTACTATGAATTTACTGATATGAATATGATTTAATTGACAGACTAAGTGTACCAGAATGGATTTGTCCCCACTGGGTGCTTTCAGAAACCAGTTTGAAATCTGTCTGCCCTTTGACAAATGAGAATGCTTTACCCAAAATAAGAAATGCATTATATAATAATCCTAAATAATCCCAAATGCAAGCTCCATCATAAAAACAGACAGACTGAGGCCTGTAAAAGACGCCTCATTCATCAGATACAGTAGTTAAGGCTGTCTCTGTCTTCCTCCTCTGTATCCTCGGTCTCTTTTCTCCATGTTTCTCCCTCTCTGTCTCACACAAACTGAAAATGACTCTCATCATTCAGAGTGCGTGTTTTGTTCCTTTTCTCGCCCCACAGCTCACACTTCATTTTGTTGTCACTAAACAGTGATCCTCTGAGAAGGGCAGGATTTTATTACTACTCCTACAAATCTCTAAAAGACAGTACAGTCATGCTTCATCAGTCAAGCTGCTCCATGTGCAGAGGCTGTAAAAATCTCATGTCTGTAACCAGCTCCGGGCTCCATGAGACTGGAGGACTGACATGCTTATATGTGTGAATACTTGCACTGGACTGGGAGAAAGTGACTTCACTGGCTGTGCTATCAGATGAAATGCTCCATCTGCCTTTTTCAGCACGCTTGGCGAGTAGCCAATTCACAAAATACATCTATCGGTCATCTGCCCACAAAGAGAGCTGCTCAGTGACAAATACGCAAGATGCATTCAGAGCGCTCTGCCAGCAGATTTTCAATTAGGTGCCGTTTTTGACAGAAATTATAAATTCAGTAGATGACACCCTTAGACACCCAGTAGATTTTACCCTTTAGAAATGGGCTTTGCATTGAGGGAAAAGGAAGATGATCTCTCTCACTATTTACATCTACTGATATGATGTGACTGTAGTTTGAACATCGCCGCTGCCTTCAGAAGGTATTAAACAAGTTAAGGATAATAAAATATTCTCTAGTGTGGTTATGGTGTGTTTTATTTTGTACGACAGACAAAAAGGTTTGTGTGATTCTGTTAAAGTTATTTACATGAGAAACTGATGTACGGATGTCATTTTAGTCAATATTAGATAAATACATATGATAATAAAATAAATAAATGTGCCTATAAAATAAATAATGAAATAAAATACCCTGAAATGAAAGAAATTGATTGATTTATATATTTAGATTTAGATTTATTCATATATCTTTTCCCTATTTATTTATTTCAGGATTTATTTCATTGGCATATTAATTAATTTATTTATTTTATTTACTTTTTTATTTAATATTGACTGAATTGGCATTCCATACAGTAGATGGTAATTACAATCAGTACAGTCCTACAAATTGTATTGATTCGTTATGAATCCTATTAATGAACTCTTTATTAATCACATTACTTTATAGATATTGAGACTTGACCACACAACGCGTTGGAGTTTGTGATATTTGTTTTCAGTACGGCATGATATGAAGTTCATTGTCAGCAGTACCACATATACAAACATACAAATCAATAAATCCTCCACTCTGATCATTTTCAGGCTGCAATTACATTATAGTTTGCATTTGGATTGACATTTTCCATCAGTAAGTTGGCCTGAGACCAAGTGTACATGTACATTACACCACTCATCTACTGTCACAGTAAAGAGGAGCAGTAAATTTAAATTGCTGTGTATAAATCATGTTATAGATGCAAATATTTTTAATACGAGTGGCCACCATTCATCTCTGTGAGCTAAAGAGAGTTTGGATCAGTATTATATAACCGTATTTAGTCCAGTTTGATGATTATTTGAAGCTTGTCCATCTCAAACTCACTCCCCACCATGATTACCTTCAGGCCACATACATTAGTGCTCTATAAATAGTGTGTGAAAGAGTTTCCTTGCTGTTGCTTCAGAAGTCTCAGACTAACAGTAGGCTTACAGTAATATTCTCAGAGCAGATAAGCTCCTCACATCAAATGAACTGGCACTAGAGGGCACTGCATCAAACAGCCGCTCTCTAACCCTCTTACTGTAGTTGGGACGGCAAAATAAAGAGACTTTATGAGCCAGAGCAGCTTTACGTTGAAATGTCTTGACCAGTCTTATAATGTTCAACACTCACGTCCATATGGACATAATCACCATGGATGAGCCTCATGGAAAATACATATACATGCATTCTGTGCACACATACATGCATATATACAATGTTTGAAGAAAACATCCATCCCAAGCAAGGGGAAGAAGCTATTATTTCCATGCTCCCCACCTGTGGACCAAGTGTCAGGGTTTAAATACATACAATACAATACAATATTTACAATACATGTCACATTCCGCTCACACATGGCCAATAAAAAAATGATTAACACATGTAAAGTGTTACAAAGAACCCCTTCAAGTTTTTTCTGAATGGAGCTATAAAGATAAACTTTCCTTGCCTCCCATCAGCATTTACACAGACAAATGCCTTTTTGCAGTTATTGATGATTTGCCCATTAATTCTTGACATGTTTGTGCAGCCGAGTCATGTGGTTGTTAATTGTTAATAACTGGCACTAATCTAGATATTATTTTTTCAGCGCTGCATGTCATTTAATGTGGCTAACTTTAGCATCAAGTGCATTTCAGACGGATGACCATTAAAGAACATGGAAATACTAATTACACAAGTCAAAATGATGACATAACGTACTTTGCTCTAATATAAAATGTTACATACACAGAAAAGAGTTCTGTTTTAATATGATTTGATGTATGTATGTAAAAGCCGGCCTTTTAGTGTAGTTGTAAATGCAATTTCTTGAATGCTTTAATGCATAATTCATCAAAACATCACTGATTTGTATAGACATGATTGATAACTGAAGTTTAGAGATTGCTTTTAGAAACCTGTACATTTTGAATTAACATATCACAAGATCCATACGTGGCGTGAAGCGTTGTGAAACACTTAAACAATAAATACAACACATTCTTCATGTTCATTTGCTTAGAAGTGTTGATGAGGTCGGTCCCATCGTCGCATGTGGTTTGGAAATGAAGCAGCCTGACTCAATCTCTTTTGTACCCCATATATATTTACATTTAAATTACCTAATTATTCAGTGGTATTTGTCTGCGCTGGACGAACAATAATTTAAGAAAAAAAGACACTTAATGTTCTGTCATCTTTGCTCAAGTTTCAGCTTTAAATAATTAATGTCAGAACATGCAGTCCACCGTATTAAGCAAGAAGCTCTAAATAGTCCTGTTTCACAAGAGGGACATTTTTAGACAAGGTGTTTGTCAGGTAAAGTGTGCTGCAATGAAAATGTCTATAAATATCTTCAAGCAGGTGGCTAAAGCCTGTGTGGTCCATCTGCTCACTAACCCTCGGAAACAGTAGAGGATGCAGCAGTGTGAGAGTGTGTATGCGCAGACACATGTGCATGAATACATGTTATTTTGACCTCCATTGTTGCCCCCTGACTCTGTTTGCATGAGAAGGTCATCAGCAAGAAAGACCCTTTAACCCTTATGCAACTTAGACTGCCAATAATAACTGCCCTTACCTTAACCCTAATGAGATAGTAGGGGTGTGTGTGTGTGTGTGTGTGTGTGTGTGTGTGTGTGTGTGTATATCCCAACCAGTCGGTCCATGTGATGGTAAAACACAATAAGCCTCTTAGGTCTAATCCTGCCCCGTTGGGAGGGGGGTGTCTCATACACACACACACACACACACACACACACACACGCACACACACACACACACAGTGCCAGCATGGCCAAATCTGTCACCCTGCTCAGGGTACTTGGGTTTCTGTCTTTTAGTGGGCTTGTGTTCACTCAGCTTGACAATCCTGCTGTTCAATGAAAACAGAAACCTGTGAGAAGAAAGTTTCCATGACTGTAAATACATAAAAAAAAACATACATGGTGCGATGCAACCTGTCTACTCAGCAATATTGTTGTAAGGAGGTGTGACTGCTAGGCGTATCTGATATCATCATATTGGTGTTCCCAGAACATCATAGTTGATGTTGTTTTAGGACCACGAAAGTACATTGAAGACCACATTTTAAACATGCTGTTGTGGTTGAGTGGGTTATGTTTGTGACTCTTAATCAAGAGACTGAGGATCAAATCCTGCTTGGAACATATTATCATATGGTTCATTTATTATTTTCTTTTTCTTTTTTTTTTAAGATTTCTGTTTGTTCGGGTTTAGGCAACTATAATATTTGGTAGGGTTTAGGGAACAGACATACTAGGTCAGGTTAAGGGAACTAAAATACTTGTTTAAGTATAGGGAACTAAAATACTTGGATAGGTTAAGGGAACTAAAATACTTGGTTAGGGTTAAGAAACCAAAATACGTAGTTAGGTTTAGGCAACTAAAATACTTGGACAGGTTTAGGGAACGGACATTCTTGGTCAGGTTTAGGGAACTAATTTTACATTACATGCTGAATGGGCTGTACATATTTTGACTTCGCAACACAAAAGCATTTTTCAGCTTGTATCCTCCTCATCGAATGACTGAGTCTGTATTATTATAGCAGAGGTACTCAGAGGGTGTGTACTTACTATTTGCGTCATACTTTGGCACACAGAAAGATCTGGCATATAAAAAACAAACAACATCCTTGGCCTTATTGTGAGGTTACAGTGGTAAGCATCCAAAAGCATTGATGCATGAATGAATTTATTGTAAATTAGATTGGTTCAGACATGCCAATAACAACAGAGATTACTGAATCTTGGCAGAAATCTGCTGAGGTGCCAGTTTGTCACTAATTGACAGCTTGCCGCCTGACATGAAAGGTTTGCTACATTCACAGTGATATCATGTCAAGAGAAGGAAGAGAAAGCAGTCTAATGAGTATTTTTCTCTCTTTTTCAGATTATTTGTGTTCTCCAGAAGAAAATGTCCACATGATCGACTTCACCAGGTTTAAGATCCGCGACATGGAAACAGGGACAGTCCTGTTTGAGATCACCAAACCTCCAGCACCAGGTCACTGGAGCATATTATGATTATTATATAGTATGAAGACTGAGTTATGGTTGATGTTTTGTTATATGTGAGCCAAATGGGTTTTTTTTATCTTACTTGTCTTTTAAGTGTTAATTAAGTGTTTTTAATTTGTTAAATGGTATTGTGTGATATTTTCTTGTCCCAGAGGATAAACGAGTAGAGACACTGTGGCCTGTGGAAGTAAAAAAAAGCTCTTTTCACTCTTTTTCTTCTTATTGCCTCTTCTTTAGCAGGCAAAAGGCAATGTGACCCCAATGCCGGCCGTTTTGTCCGATACCAGTTCACCCCCGCCTTCCTGCAGTTGCGGCAGGTTGGAGCTACGTAAGTTAACCTTAAGTGTGTATTTGTTCCAAATGAAAACTATGTTTATGTGCAGACTAATATTCAACATCTTTTCCTAATATGACAATATTCTGAAATTGATAGGGATCCTGTGAAGACCATATTCTGTTTGGATATTCAGAATGTGCCATTTTAGATTAAGACATGTGGAATATGCTGATATTTTTGGGGTTTAAGGAACATCCTTTAACTTGCATACAGCACCAACAATAGCCAACAATTTGTAAGGCTTTGGTAGAGATGCATGCATCAAAGAAAAGTCCACATTTCTGGTCACCAACACTCAACAAGAATATAAACAATTTTGTTTTTGTTCCCATTTTCGAGCAAATGTGTCGCACTGCATGAGGCAAATGGTGGTCATACCAGAAACTGACTGGTTTTCTGATCTATGTCCCCCTCATCCCTTCTTCTTTTGGCTGTCTCTGACCAATAAAATATGTGTAACCCCACTGAAGAAAAGGCGAGTTGTATGCAAGTTAAGAACGTGCAAAGTTATTAGGAAATCTTGGAATATCTGTAACCCTAGTCATGTGAAGTCCATATTTCAGTACTTTATAAATGAGTTTTTTCCACATAAAACTGCACATTTTAGAGAGGCCTTTTATTGAAACCAGCCCAAAGCACACCTGTGCACTAATCATGTTGTTTAATCTTGATCTGCCACACCTGTCAGGTCAGATCAACAGATTTTTGGATATGCACAAATATCACAGTGCCTACCTTTTCAAAAAAGTTGGAAGAGGAAGGCTTTGTTCATCATTCAGATGTTCATTTCCATCAGCCTTGTAAACAACTTAGAAGGAATATTGTCTTTTCTAGAAAAAGGGCAAAAACTGGAATATTTAGTGCATGTAAACATAGTCTGAGTGAAAAAGCTGAATGATGCAGTAACGTCCGGTCGATCCTGCCACAGTGACAGAAGACACATCCCGGATGTAGGAGGTGTGTGTGGGTGTCAGCGTGGGGCCCCAGGCTGGCGCTGATGAGTGTGAACACACAGAGCGGCCCAGCCCACCTGCTGAGTCACACACCAAATATCTGTCAATGTTCCTGAGTGGTGTTCATCATCAGACTCCCACGCTGTCACTCATTTCAGTCCAACCCAACAACTGACTCATCGAGATAAACCAGCTCCATATATATTAAACTGTGTGCTTTTTTCGAACCGTACACCATTGTGGAAATCCATGAGATCACTAAAATGACTCTACAAGGATCCAACCTGTTCCTGGATAATAAATAATGTTTTGGTTTTACCTTCAAAGTTTGCATAGGGATTTCTTTGTGACCAAATGAGTAACAAGTGCTTTGATCACAAATTGGGATAACATAATGTGCTTACTGTAGTTGTGTGAAATCATTATGGATGTTGCATTTTGGTGTGCACACTTTTATTTTTACCTCCAAATTTTTTGTTTTTTTGCCCTGATGGACTTTGTGGTAATGATGTTTCCATATGTTGGTAATTATTTTTGTAAGAACAATGTTATTATTACCAACAGGGTCCTCATTTATAAAATGTTCCTAGATTCATACTTACAGTTAACATAATTTCCGACGTTTTGTTTACATGCTTATACGCTGCCAGCCAAGAGAAAACCAAAGCAAACAAAGACGAGATTCCAGCAATAGAGGAGATTGAAGTCTTCACACATAACTAAATTGTGTGCAATACCTCTACATAACCAGCAGGACAATAACTTTCAATAAGTCTAGACATTGCCTGGAGATAAGATCATTTCCATGTCAAATGAAGGAACTGAATTGATTGTAAGACCATCTGAGGCCCCAGAAGAGGAAGCCAAAACTACAAAAATAAGGCCCCAAAGGTTATGAGAAAAAGTCAACTTCAGCGGTGGTGAATTAACTTTCCCCTCATGTCTCTGCAGAGTGGAGTTCACAGTGGGAGACACACCCATCAACAACTTCCGTATGATTGAGAGACACTACTTCCGCGATCAGCTGCTCAAGAGCTTTGATTTTGAGTTCGGCTTCTGCATGCCCAGCAGCAAGAACACATGTGAGCACATCTACGAGTTCCCCGCGCTGTCTGAGGATATCAGTGAGTGTCACGTAACCACCAGAGACAAACACACACCCACACATAGACGTTTTATTAGATCTTACAGGATTTAATGATGCAAACTCCCGAGTATCATGTGTCTCTTTCCTCTCTCTCAGTGCGTGAGATGATCCTGCACCCTTACGAGACGCAGTCTGACAGCTTCTACTTTGTGGACAACAAGCTGGTGATGCACAACAAGGCAGACTATTCCTACAGTGGGGGGCCGTAGGAAGAGCAGCCTCCACCCTTCACTCCTCCCTGTTCTAGACATTTTCCAGAATCCATGTACGACTTCAGGACCAGAAACAGATGAACTGATGGACAGTTCGCTGGCATTAAACACTCTTGTCTCACTCCTGTTAACTCCATGAATTTCCATTCAGGTATTCAGCTGCCAGGCCATAATAAGATTTCTCTCTTTGCAGGAACATTGAATTCTGTCAGTTTTATCATCAGTGTGTGTGAGTGAGTGTGTGGGCAGCAAACACATGCAGTGTCTGTACATACTGTTGATTTCAGTCTGTGTATGTGGGTTCCACTGGATCATCAGGAAAACATTGATTCACATCATTGATTTACATTCTGTGTGTTTTGATAGCTGTTAACATGAAGAGAAAAAGGAGACAGTGAGTGTTGTTTGTCTTCACTAAACCAGACGAGGCAACAAAGAGAGAAATTAAGTTAACCTTAAAAAAAAAAACTTGAATAATAATGAATCCATTCAGATGTACATTTATATAGTTTGTATAGGAATCTCATTACATTTTTACTCCTGAAGGTTCTTAAATTTCTAGTAGCACACATCTGAGTGATTCCTCCTACGATCTCGGTCCGTCGTCGTCCATTTGAATGACAAACAGAAACGTGTACTCTGTCTAATGTGAATGTGTCATTTGTTGTATGTTTTCATGTGCATAGTACTACTACTATTACTTCAGGAGTGTTTTTTAAATAAATAGCCATTTTGAAGGTGTCAGGAAACCTACGTTAGCCAAAAGTCAGATACCAATTTTGATATCCGGTACGTTCTCTGTAGTACTGAACACTGTGTACACTTTAATTATGATTCATGTTTTAAGTATAAAATGAAAAAGTATGTAAAGTTTTGACAGCGGAAATTCCATCACTGCAATAAATATGGGATTTTTTCGAAATCTTGTTATCCATTGTTTGTTTGTTTTCTTCAAAAAGATGACGATCAGTAAAGAAAGAAATATAACAGTTGAGTAAAACTCATGTTGGTTACAAAAAAAAATCTGAATCAGTACAAATACTATAGACAAAATAAAAGGTATGAAAACCAAGTAGACATGAGGAATACAGCTGGCATTGTGTTTACATGGAGCGGGTCTTTGAAATTGAAATGTGAAACAGCTTTTCCGTTTTCGTTTTGTTCATAGAACGTCTGTACGAGTATGTGAAAATTAAAATGCGATAAATGCATTTTGATTTTGATTTTCAATCAAATAACACATACGTATGAGGAAAATTGCAATGCTATTTTGTATTTACATTTTCATTTTCAATTTAATATAGTCACTTATAGGCTTCCACAGGATTTCTTTTGTCAGCCCTGTTTCCCTTACTTCAATATTTGTGAAATGAAGATTTGTTCCTGAGTGACGATGTTACCTGATAGTCAAATGTAAGCTAATAGTTAAAATTTAAAGGTTATCTTTTTCCTTTAAACTTACAGCTTCAAAAGGGCTGCACAAAATAATCGAAATCGCAATACAACTAAGTGCAATATCCAAATCGCAAGAACTGCAATTGTTTTATAAAGTTAAAATGTGTCACAAAACAGTGTTTTAATGAAATGTTGTAGTGCTGCAGAGATTCTCTGGCCTACAAAGCTTGTTCTCCAGATGTAATAAAATGTGTTTGTTTGGCAGAGACCGGGGGAAACTCCACATCATCATGATTTTACTAGTTTTTCAGTGACAATGAAAATTGTGATGTCAAATTTAATTATCCTCAATAATCATGAATTATATCACAATTGCAATATCTGTCAAAATAATAGCAATGTCACTTTTTGACCATATCGTTCAGCCCTTATGTTGAGGGTACAGTGTCTTGTAATCGGCTGAATGGTGTCTCTGTCACTTGTTTCTGCACTATGTAACTACAGTGAGAGGGTAGGATCACAGCGTTACATACATGTTTACTTCAACATACAAGTTTTAAACACATAACATTGTTATGATGTAATGTGTTTTGTTTGTAGTAACCACCTACATTATGTCTGACAAATTGTTACAGACCTGGGATTTGTATTTACCACAGTGGTGTCGCACTCAAAAACCATGGGGTGTACAAAATCGTACAAAATGTAATTTTCTACTTAATGTTGCTTTAAATACAGTATTACTCATTTCAAGACACAGGTTTGGAAATTTACCAACAATCACTTAAAGAGCGCTGATTAAAAATCCCTTCCAGACATGTTTAAAGACGTAAAATACTTTGCTTGGATTAATAATTTGTGTCTGACACGGTGAAGTAAGAATTCAAAAAGACAGTTGCAGAGGGAAATCTTTTAGATTTATTTAAAAATAACACTCTTGAATCAATTTAGCACAACATTTTTACAAAAGCAGCAGCTACAAAAGCAGTAAACCGGAGTGCTAAAATAAAGCATGTCATATAAAGTTTGCAGATGGTGTGTGATGTAGATGAAGATAGTAAAAGATGTGACAGTTACAGCAGAAGATAGCTCCTCATGAGGAACAAGCTGCAGCTCACTGATTGTCTTTGCTGCCATCTTCTGTGACAACAGTCCTACTGCACTGTTGCTGTGACCCCACCAATCATCATCCACCAGGATGGCACTTTTACTTCACATCAAATGAAGCTCTTGACTTTGCCAAGCCCATGGCTAAAATCTACAATAAGTTATCTTACTGGTTTGTTTTTAAAACAATAATAATCATAATAATAGTAATAATAATACTATATTGACCTTGAAGATGTTGAAACATACAAAAGCAAATCAGAACAGATTTTTTTGGCCACTAGACATCAGTGGAAACAAGTTGTCACATATAATTAACTTTTAAGCTGATATGGCAAACTTGTATATTTACACATGAAGCAGTTACAGAGCAACATTAGCAATAATCTCAAGATAGCATTAATTTGGAGCATTACGTGCAACCATCACTCTCTTTTAGCTCTGCTTTTTGTTTTTTGTTTTTGGTCTTCACTGACTCCTGAGCAAAATGTCTGGCTCTTTAGCTGCTAAATGCCCCACTTTGTTCACCAGCTAGTTGCGTCTGCTATTTGGTGTTTAGCAGGTAGTGTACAGCGGACTTTTTTAGAGCTTTTTTGATGAAAACAGCTGCCCTCTGAAGCCGAAAATGACATCATGAGAGTGTGGAGAGTGAACCAAAACAGTAAAGGTGCAGAGCTGAAACTCACTATAAAGCTCCATAAAGCTGCAGGTTCAATAATTAAAATTTTAAACTTAAATCAGCTCACAAACCTCGTGCACAGTAATCCAGGAAACTGTACATGAGTTTCAGGTTATAAGCCGGTAAGAAGATATCTATTTATCTGTTTTTCTTTTTGAAAGACTGAGGGGTGAGCCGATGCAGTTGGGACTTTATCATAGTCACCAGCCAATCACAGGGCTCACACATGGACACACCTATGCTTTAATTTAAAGTGCACATCTTTGGACCGTGGGAGAAAGCTCAAAGAAACTAATCCCTTAAAAATAGGTCATTGAAATTGAATTTAAAAATTTAAAAAATACCATAATAATGTCAAATTTGTCATTACAATTTGTAAAAGGGTAAAAAAAACAAGCACAAATCAAAATACATGAGAAATGTAATTACAATATTAATCATTATTTTTTTATCAAACTTAATAGCGTTCGTTAATTCAAAATGAGACATAACAGAAGCTGCCGCAAATTTTAAAAAATGCAGGAAAAGAAATGTGTGCTGAAACATGCAAACAAAATATTTTACAAGAGCTCTTTTTTACATCAAAAACAGGATTTAATGCTAATGACCGCTAATGCTAATACTGTGGCATGAAGTTGCCTGCAGTAACACTCCCCATTCTGGTTACTAGAGAACTTGGATGGTCAGGGGAAGTGAAAGAGTCAGGTCTTTACATCAAGGAGATGGATGTGGTACAGGAGGTCAGATACCCTGCCAAACTCTCCACCCCTGAATAAGCCACAGGATGCAGCCCATTCAAGCAGCCATTCTGCTCGACATTTCGTTCACTGTCTGTGTTTTCGTCCTCGTACTCTGATTTTCGTCGCCCAGTAAGAGGAGGCGAGACCTGCATGCAGCTGGTCTGGACTTCCTGGAGGGCAGAGGCGGAGGACGGTGTCGTGGTGGTGACCTGTGGATCAGAAACCAGGCTGTCCTTTCTTAACTCCTCCCATAAGTTACCTGAGAAAATGAAGAAGTATCAGATGATGATCAGTTTTTAAAGATGATTAGAGAATAAAGACAATTCAAAATACAAAATATGTAACCTTAAATTTTTTTTTACATCTCTGTATTCAGTTATCAGCCTACATATCTGTGATCTATCTTAAAAGCTAATATTCACTGATCATATCAACGCTGATGTTTCTGTTGATATCTCATGAAACTATGTGCAGACGTTGGATGAAGCTGAACCTGCTTGTTTTCTACCAATCATATTGCCTCGACTTGATTTTCATACCTTGCAGCTGCAGGTCAGTCAGACTAGGGTTGAGCGTGTCGATGTCATAACCGGCGTCTCCCTCCATCAGGAAGTCCTGCATGCTCCTCGGGCCAACAGTGTACTCAGCCTGAAGGCTACAGTTGTAAGGAGGTGGCATCTTACCAGCTATGGGTGAGTTCAGGCTCCCATCGGCCGCTGGCTCTCCACAGGGTGAGTACAGGGCAAATGAGATGCTGGGGTGAGCAGCCATGGGAGGCTGGTAGCAGGGCTGCTGAGGCTGAATATGGGCATATTGTGGACCACAAATGGATGGGCAGGGTGGTTGAACTTGGGCTGGGGTGCAAGATGACGAGCTGGTGCTGTAGATAGGAGTCAGTCTGGATAACAATGCTGGCGTGGTGTAAGGTGGCAAAGACCTGTGCTTCTCTGGTCTCTCTGCCATCAGACGATCAAGGCATTCTGTGAAAAAAGTGCGTATCAAATAAAGTTTGAATCAAATAAGATTGATTAACTCTTTTAAACTTATACTGTAATGAATTCCTGGGGAAATCAGTCTTCTCAGAGCCATGACCCACCTGGCCTCGCCATGCTCCTGCGAACACTGATGGGGTCCTTGCGACGCCACTTGTGCAGCTCATCCTGCATTTTCTCCACCTTGGCCGGATTGAGAGACCACAGGCAGCCTTTACGGGACGAGTTACCATTTTTGTTCTCCACCTTCACAAAGCACTTGTTCAGGGAGAGGTTGTGACGCACAGAGTTCTTCCATCCATCAGGAGCTGTCTGAAAGCAGAGAGGGAAGGAGACAAGCAGAAGAAAGAAATTAACACGTGATTTTTACTGATTTTATCCTTTTATTTGTTTTTATATTGAAATTTTGCATTTTCCATTTTTGCGTCTTTTGTCTTGAATGAACTTTTTCTCGACTTTGTCTTCCTGTTATATTGCCTTCTGAGTATCCTGCTTAAGATTCATCTATCAAAGCACTTTATTATTCTTATTCTTATTATAAAAGGCTCTCACTCACCGCCTGACTGTGCTTCAGTGTCCAAATGTTATGACAGTTGTTACAAATTCACTTAAATCCAAATACATTAACCACGATACCCAACCATGCCTGGAGGAAATATCAAGACATGTTATAATTTGTCCACCATCTGCAACGTCTGATATCTGCATGCCATAGCAAGTGTCCACTGAACTGAACTGAACTCTATACCTGACAGTCAGAAAGTATTTAGATACATCTTGTGCCTTCTGCAAAAAGCCTCGACTTCCCCAAGTATATCACTAATTATCTTTCTCATCTATTTTCTGGCCCTGCAGTCTAGGTTTAATGTGACAGGCAGCTGTTTGGAACGCAGCCATCTATAGAGCTCATCCTATAACACGAATGGCAGCAAGTCTTTGAGCTCCTTCCAAAGGTGAGTCTCAACTTATTTGATTTGTAGTTATGTGGAAACCTTTGGAAAATGTACATAACGACCCAAATAGAGGTGAAACCCTGCAGCTGGATAGTTTAATCGCAGTCATAGTGCAGAGGCATACATTTTGGGTGTTTTCACGCCTGTAGTTGGGTTCATTTGGTCCGAAAGAAGAATGAAACATTCTTGCATTTTAGTTCTGCTTTTTACAAACGAACGGAGAGGAGTTAACATGAAGTTATACAGCCTGACAGGTGACTTGTTGATTCAGCAGTTTCAACAAATGTCATCCTGCATCATTGGCGCATCATCATGACCCACGCGGGGAAATCCAACTTCTCATTTAATGCACTTCAATGCTTCTTATGAGTGTTTATATTATTTGGTGTCACAAGGAGTTAATGAAGAAACAACTCATTATTATAGTTATTAGTAGCCTGTTGTCAGACTGCAAACCGACCACATGTTATGAATAATGACTGAGAGGTTGAGACAGGACGAAAAGAAGGATAATTAATGATTCAGGGCTTATTAGAGACTTGACATCTTCAGAAACATGGTCAGTTTTATGACCTTTGAAGAACAAGCCATTTGAACTATGTAGTTCAGTGGGTTAATTCCAGCAGGTGAAGGTGAAAAAATTAACTGTGATACCTTGAAATAGGGGAAGTGTTCTGTCATGAAGCTGTAGATCTCGCTGACCGGCAGGCTTCCAGTTTTACTGTTCTTCAGAGCCATGAAGATCAAGATGCTGCAATCAGGACGGAAACGTTTTTAGACGGGTTTTTTTTAGCACAAACCAATGCCATCAGATTAACTTAAAGATAACAATCACATATGAATTGTACACATATACAAACGTATCACAAAAATATGGTGAAATACGAAGTTACCTGTATGAGTAAATCGGCTTGGGGAAGAGCGTCTGTGTGGTGCCCCCTTGGTGTGGCTGAGTGGACAGAGAATACTTTGAGCTCTTGGGCTGCTCATGATTAGTGTACAGACTAGATGAGACCTGCAGAACACAAACACATAAAAACTATGAATAATCTAAAAACTAATAAAAGGCCTGTGTGTTATGTAAGGCACCACTGAGTCATGGTTGTCTATAAAACAATGATTCATTCTGATGCTTGAAAAAACAGGTTTGTCTGACTTTAATTTCTAACTGTATTTGAGTCATAAAGTTGGAATTAATGATTGGAAATGCAGTCGATTGTGACACGCCAGCACGGAAATTTCCTTTTATAAATCCCAAATCAAGTTGGAAAGGTGCGCCCATGGATCAGCTGTCTCATCAGTGGTCCTTTTCAGTGACTCACGGCCGAAACCGTGAGGAAGACGTGTGTATGTGAGTGTGTGTGTGAGTGACACTGTCTATCTGAATGTTTATGGAAACATGGATCTATTATCAAGGTTTGATATGAAGTGAAGTTAAATGTGAGATGCATCATTATGTGTAAAATAATGCCTCTCACATTTAATTTCTACAATTGGGCTTTAATTTACCACCTCTGTGTTGCCAGTTTCCAGTCTCCAAAATGTTCGTACACATGGGTCAAAGTTTCTGTACACTTTCACACATTTCCACATCTATTACTTTCGAGCTGTTAAGATTGATTGATTGATTGATATGGGCATGAACACAAGACTATGCATCGTTTTTTTATCGTCAAAACAATAAAGGTGCTTAAATCTTACTGTCTAGTTTAGTTCAGGCTCATAAAGAAATAAGTCTGACTGATTTACAGCACCCACTCCGACAAATAGTTCCAACGTCCCTGGGTGACAGTATCTCGGCTCAATTAGATTACTGTGACACCATCAAGTCATAACCTCAGTACCTGTCGCTCATACATAGTGTGTAACACAAACATCATATCCTTCGGTTTAGCCCACAAACACACCAACCTGCTTCGGAGGGCTCGATGAGCTGTAGGATGGGTAGCCTTGAGACAGAAAGCAGGAGGGCTCTACTGGCACAGCTGGTGGTTCTGTGTACGAACTCTAAATGTGAGAATGCAAAAAGAAATTGTTCAAAAGAAGCAATTTAGACTGGACTAGACTAGAATGCTTTTATGTGTAATCTACTGCAGGAAATACACTGACCAGGGATAAGTTCCTCATATAACCCCACATCAAAAGACCCGAACTATCCCTTTAACCACATGTTAGAAAAGCTTTCTGGCAGTCTCCAGTAGTAAAGATGCTAAAGGATACTTTGTACCATTCTCTGTAGGTTATCACTATGAGTGACCCTTTTCACGTTGTCACATTGTTATTATAAAAATATTGCTTACACAGTAGCTGCTTTATAATTTGGATTTAAATTAATTTTCCTATGAATGAAGACGTGAGGAGGTGTGCATTTTTTACACATTTCTGTCATCCACTCTGTTTATTGCTCTCTTTCTTTCTAATAAACCTTACATGTGGTCACCCTCCTGACATCAACTATTGCACCAAGCAATAACTAACTGGTGGGGATAAAAATCAGTGTACCATGAAGCTAGCAACCTGAAAGCTGCAGTTGTGCTGGTCCCAGGATGCCGGTGCTTCGCCACTTGAGCTGTGTGAACAATTGTCGGGGCTGTGCGTCTCCTGCAGACAGCTGAAGGACGACGAGCACTGTTGGAGATGACCTGCGGCCACCACTGCTCCATCGCTGAACTGTCGCTGGTACGAATGGAAAGGATCAGAGTCAACGGGGCCTCGTCCTGGTGCTGATCCTGACCCTGAGCCGAGGGTCTCATCATCACTGTAGCTCTTGCTCACAGCTGCAGTCCTCAGGCTGAACGTGTTGCTCTCATGCTGGGTGAAGCAGACATCCCTGCCTTCATCAGCCTGTGGTATGACCATTAAAACAGTACATACAAATTATTCAAGATGTAATTTACCACGTATGCTAACTGTTGACAATCCAATAAGGGCTGGGAACAAGACCAAGACACTGCCAAGTGTGAATCCCCGGAGGCCACAAAATCTCCTCTCTCATAGTAAACATACCACACGTACAACTCTCTCAGCCTTTCATGCTCACATACCTCTGTAAGTTAACCAGTGCTTAAAGTTAAAGGAGCGCTTTTAGGAAACATACGGAAGAATTAGATGATACAACCAGCAGCTGGTTATCTTAGCTTAGCATAAAGATTAGAAACAAGGATAGAAATCTAGCCTGGAGACAGTCTGTACATACTGGACTGCAGACAGCAGCTGGATGAGACAGAGTCAGAACTGATTTTATATTTCCAGTATTACACAGAGGAATCTGTTAATGTTAAGACACTGAGGCCTGAGGCAGCTCAGTACCTGTGATTCTGCCATCTGCTGGCAGGAGGTCCCACAGGGTTCACAGGTGTGTAGACCAGCCTGAGGGGTTGATGCTTGAGACCTGCTGCTGCTGGGGTAAAATTGCGGGGAGTCTGACATTCTGCACCAAAATCTGCTTCTGTGAAGAGATTAAAAAAATATGAAAAAGGAAAACTTTAATCAATCCAGATCAATGCAGATCCTATAAAATCCGGACCTAGCCAGAGGGCAGAGTGACTCTGTGCAAGAAGTCAGTCAGTTAATGTAACGTCTGATCCTTTTGCCATTATGCATTTTAACAGTATAATACAATGGTATAAAGAGGTGTTTCCTTTTGGCCCGTGGGTGACCAATAAATGAGAGGTAAATGTTTAGGCATCCCTGCTTTAAATTGTGGATTCAGATAATAAAAGTATATACGTAAAATCAGGATGTTTCTGATTGTACTTTTGATTGATGTTGCTCTCAGCACATGACAGGAAGCACAAAGCACTTATTGTCACTGATCCTTTGAGATCATATCTACAGAGTCATTATTCGACCGTAAATCTGCAAGATACACTATACTGTGTCCTCTGACAGCATGAGAGCAGGCGTGAGAACAGTTGAGTTCCTTTTCAGTGCCGGTTTATGAAAACACCTAAGTTTGACGTTGGAGTGGATGTACACGGGGTGGGGGTCGAGTGTTAAAAAGTGACATTTGATATCAGCGGAGCTGACAGACACGTGGCTCGCGTTCCAGGTAAAGGTAACCTAAACACCAAGCTCATTAAAACTGCCAACAAACCATGGCTGTTAGGTCACATAAAGCCAAAAAATGCTGAGGCAGAGAAAGTAGGGTTGACCTGTATTGTGTACGAATGAGAGAGAGAGGGAAGTAGCTCTTTCTGTTCAGATCAAAGGAGGCTAAAGTGTCGAGCTGAAAGTGGAGAGATCACCTTTTCACCACTGTGGCAACAAATCCTCTCTTCTGCTTGACAGACACGCTGCCACCAGCCAGAACGGATGCACTTACAGTAAGAGAAGTAGAAACTTCACCAGTGGTGTGTGCGTGTGTGTCACTTTCTAATCTTTAAGACCACAAAAAAAAAAAAAAAATCTTTTTGGCTGTTTTATTCTCTTAGATCAGTATATTTTTGTTCTGAAGGTGTTTCCAGAATCCCCCCAAGACTCTTCTAACAACTATTCCACCTTGTGCACAATGAAAAATTATTTTTTCACTTGTTTTCCAAGTTGTGCCTCTTTATCCTCATCCACACAAAAATGGTTAACAAGAATTACATAAGTCTCATTAAATTAATACATTGTGAACCCAAACTGATAAAGTTGTCATCAGTTGCGTTGACACATGAAAACCAAGTACACGTCACTTCCAGCCACCAGGTTACGGGAAACACAGGCGCACCTTGAGAAACTAGTTAAAATTCTTGGTGCAACAGACTGAACTTTTTCTTGAGAGTTACTTTCTTCTGAGTTTTTCAAATATCACCGGGTATTTATTTTTCAGGATATCAGATGCATGTCAATACAGAAGAGGTACAGATGGTGTACGAGCAAAAAAACAATAATTGGGTTCAACTGTGAGGATTAATAGAGACGATGTTCGTTATTAGTTAGTATTTGTATTGCATATTATTTTTAGAATGTAAGTTAATCGTCCTGGCACTGTACAAACAATGCTGGCTTTGTTCCTGAGTTGACAGGGTAGTAGGACATGCCCACATTTCTTGGCTACTGTGAGATGTTACTGGCACTTAAAATTTAAGGAGTGGTCTCTGTATCTTCAGCCAAAAGTGTGTTTCTACTGCTTCTACTGCTTCTCAGATTAACCCACTCTTTAAAGATATGCTGTTTATGACAACATACATCACTGGAGAAACAATATAGCTGATTAGGTTTTGTTTATTTTCCTGTTTGATAATGATCTTATTCTTTCTGTCCATGTCAGCTCTTTCTGTGTTGAGATGAACGACAGCATTTCCACCTCCTGTGCCCCCAATATTAAAGGGCAGGTGCGCAATTTTCAACTCTTTTTTTGAAAACGATAATCAGGTGCCCGTGTGCCATTAAAGGATACGTTCACCCAAAAAATTAAAATTCAGTCAAACTCATCCCCATGCTGGTGGAAAGTTGTCCACAAAACATTTCTGGAGCTTCACAGCAAAACAACGTTACAGCATTCTTCTAAATAACCGAAGTAGAGGAGGGGCACACACACACACATTGCTCCAAGAATCTCATTAAATGTTTTGATTTTTTCATTATTTTATAAAAGTATAATCATATATTCTTGTTCTATGTAACACTAAATCCCTATTGGCACAAAACACTGCTTATCAGCTGCTCATTACAGCATATAGCTCATTATGAAGAAGGTGATGTATTCTGAGCTCTATCGGGATGCCCCGTCATAAAACATGACATAAAAAGCCACACACCACCCATTAGATCTCACGTGTTTTTTGCATCATGTACCAAAACGTTTTCGTATTATATGCAAATAATCAGGTTGTTTTTGATGAGGCAAGCCAGGGAAAATAATGGGCGAGGCTGAGAGGCTGCCAACAAATGTCAAAAGTTGAAGCCAGCAAGTCGAAGCCAACAAGTTGTAGACAGCGGTGTAGAAGTAGTTTGTTTACATTCACTCTTAGAAGGTTTGGATGAATTAATGAAAGTTCCCTTGGGGTTTTTTTGGGCAGGACACAAAGCTGTATGCTAATAACTCACCTGCTGCATGTTGTGCAGTGTATTTCAAAGTGGTGGTAACTAAGTAGTTTTACTCTAGCACTGTACGTGAGTACAGTTTTGGAGTACTTGTACTTGACTTGTATATTTCCAATTCCACCTCTACTCCACTGCTGGCTTCTGATGGCTTCATTTAAGTAACTGTTCGCACCCCTAAGAGGTCCCATTCTCCAACATTTCATTCAAAGTCAAAGAAAAGTCTCAAATATAAATATGAAGTGTGTTTAACAGCACTTTGTGTTTTCTTCTCTGTTCTCCCATTAACCATCTCAGACTTATCTGGTGGCCCTCTGAGGGGGCACGAACCCTATAGGTTAGAAACCACTGCACTAAACTACCGAACTTCACTGTATAAGGTTGTTATAACTCACCGCTGCCCACGGCTTGTGCGTTGTTTCATCAGTATTAGTCATCTGATAAAATAATATACGTGATTCACATTTTGCTTTTGACACCTAAGTACATTTTGATTATGATACTTATATATTTTTATTTCAGTTAGATTTTAATTGAATGACTTTGACTTGTAATAGAGTACTTTTACATTGTGGTATTGAGTACTTCTTCCGCCATTGGGGTTTCGGGGCGTTTTCTCAGGGATCGTCAGAATGATGTCACCTCGACAACCAGCCACATTGATCACATATTTTTGACTTTCATCGAGGATTCAAGACATTATTTTTAAAAATAACATCATATCATAATATCATCAATGACATTTCTCATTCTTTGTGATTAAATCTGAGATATGATCGAAAGTAACTCGTACTGCCAAGGTTTTACATGTACATAGGCCCACATCTGATGACTGCCACTAAACGGTGAATGAACTTTTTTCATTTCTTTTGGAATATTTTTACTGTGGTTCCCCAAGGCCTCAGACATTTTTATTACAGTGCATCTCATTGCATAATTTAATGACATGACTGCATTGAATTATTTTGATTGGGCTGTTATACCAGAACTGTGTGAAAATTATGAAGTAATTACATAATTTCATCCCACAAATGTAACAGCAAGAGTAAATATATTTTATCCAAAGTAGTATTCACACTAATTAAGTTTAAAACAGCCCGTGATCCAGACGATCATGCGATATAAATAAAGATACATAATAACAGATAATAGATTTTGATTAACTCTGAGACTGATTCGAAAGATGTCTTACTGCAGACCGCACAGACGCAATCAACACATGTCTGTGAAGTGGAGGATATATGTTTTGTCTATAATTATCAAATGACATAAACAGGTTTGGCTTCATTGTCAAGATTACATAGTTACAGTGTTTCATCAGGAGACTTGACATGATAGAGCTGCCGCTCAATGTCACAGAGTTCAAGCAGCATTCAACACCATCAGCAGTGACACCAACATCATGACAATACTCTGTTCTCTCTCCCATATGAGTTAAAAAAAAATCATTTAAAAGTGTAAATAAAGAGTTTATCAGAGCAAAAAGAGCAAAATTGTTGCAGCAGTTTATGTAGAAAAAATTTATAAAATTGTCAAATTAACTCACCTCACCTTTCCAATCAATTGCTGCCCCCTCTCTTCTTCATGGATTTGTAGCCTGGATTTTCTCAGACCTCAGACCTGAAACATCTGAGCTCACTTCCCTTGTGTATCAGCACTCCTCATGGCCCATGCACCCTGACACTGAGCCACTTCTATTAGATCTGCTCTCTAAATATGTTGTATGGAAATGGTTGATGGGCTGGTTTTAGATTTTGGCAGCTCTGAATATCATCCTCAGTCTCTGTTTGTGTGTGTATGTGTGTGCTTGCGTGCGTGCGTGCGTGCGTGCGTGCGTGCGTGCGTGTGTTCATGCATGCGTGCATCTGTGTGTGTGTGTCTTTGGCTCTCGCCCTGGCCAGCCCAGGAATAAGATATACAGACACAAAAAACCTGCTGCAACAGGTTCCAAAAGATCTTCTGGTGCAGTCATTGGCAGCTGGCAGCTTTCTCTTCCGCCTTCCATCAGTCTTTCTTTGCCTGACTGAATGGTTACTTGTCTCAATGGGACATAAGATACACGAGTGATCACAGCCAGTGGCAGTGAGCGGGCGCCGTGTCCTGGTTTCTGAGCTCGCCCATGGCGAAGGCTGTCATACTGTAATGGTGATCTATCTCAACTTAACTGCATAAAGTGCACACAAGTAAACACGAGAAGGTTTATTTGTGCCTTTAAAGCATGCAAGAGCACATGCAAACTCAACCAAAAGCGCTGGCTACTCTGGTATACTCAATCTGGAAATTTCAGCTTCTGATGCAACCAACAATGTCATAAACGAATAAACATACCGACCACTCAGGCTTGTTGTTGCAGGATGTGAAGTCAAACTAATCTCAGAACCATCAGGCAGCTCCAGTGCACATTTAAAATGCTCCTTTTTCTTGAGAGAAATTGAAAATTCCTCTCTATAACTTTTACAGTCAGGGTAGGAGGCTCACAGAGTAAGAGAGGTAGAGATGTAAAGGAGAAAGTGAGAGAGGGAGAGGGATAAAGGTATGTCAGTACAGGTAGATTCCTATCCTATCTTCTCATTGAACTTAGTAAACAGTAACAGCCTTAGGCTCGTAGCCATACCTTGAACAAACTCTGTCCTCAGTGAGAGGGTGAGGCAGAATGACAGTGGCAATAGGATTAATTACAGGTTGAATAAGCTCTTGTGTTACAGTCCAAGGCCTCTGCAGAGCGATGCTACAGCTGAAGGCTCTTTCTCCCAAAGATGGAGTTCTTGAGGAGGGTGTAATGTGGGAACAGAGTCCACGAGGGCACCTCAGTGAAAGTCTCATTATCTTCTTGAAAAGAAAAAAAAATGCTCCAGTGCTCCATGGGTGTTTTATAACACGATGTGCAGCTCTATAAAATGTTAGTGACTGTTTTATCATATAAAATTAAGACAACTGTACTTCTCTCATCTCCACTGTAATCATCACAAGTCAGTGTTGCTATTGCACCCGTCAAAGTTTTTACAATCCTGGACTCAACCCAAAGACAACAAAACACACACATAAATGCAGACTTCTGACAATTGTCAGGCCCTTTGGTCAAAAACAAAAAATAGATCACAACAGGTCTGACAGGTAACTGCCATTGGATGATACTTTCATGTTGACATGCATCTGTCTGCGCACGCGCTTTATACTCTACTCAGGGGCGGTTCCTCATATGGGCAATATGGACCTCACCCTACTGGTGCGGGGGAGCGGTGAAGCAGGGGATTCAGAATCAGAATCAGAATAAATTCCTTTATCAGTCCCGCAAACAGGGAAATTTGTGCATCACAGCAGCCAAAGGACAGTTCAATATAACAATAAGCAATAAAAATAATAGAAAATAAACAATATAATAAAAAGGTAAGAAGAAGAGCTAGAGCAGAAATAGAAATAGAATCTTATAAACATAATATGTACAAATATAAACAGTTTAATTATAAACAGTGTGGGCAGTGTGTTGTTATTAATAAGTAATAAATACAAGTATGAAAATTGCCCAGTTAGTGCAAACCAAAATGAAAAGTGATCATCTAATAGTGCACAACTAATGCAAGCAGAAGGCCAAATCACATCACGAATTGGGGGGTTGCGCTGAGGGTGAGCTTCGCCCAGGGCATCATGCAAGCTAGGACCGCCACTGACTCTACTGTATTCAAATGAGCGTCTTGTCATCCAAGTGGAGTTCAGACCTGCTGATTCAACATCTGACTCACCTTCTTCAACATAAAATTTTTAATAATTGGCCTGAAAGAGTCATCTAGTGGAACAGCGTCATGTAACACTGCTGCTTTGCTCTTTGTGGGATGAAACTTATTATATAATATTGTCTGTTGCGTTGTTTCTTTGATCCCCCCCGTGAAAGTAGGTGCATCCATATGACATTTAAATGCTACAGTTGTGAAAGAGTCTGGAGACGCCGGGGGTGAACGTTATGCTGCCTGCATCATCATCCAGCATGTCCAGTTTGGCAGTGGGTCAGTGATGGTCTGGGGAGGCATATCCTTGGAGTGTTGCGCAGACCTCCATGTCATAGCCAACGGTACCCTGACTGCTGTTAGGTACCAGGATGAAATCTTCAGAGCGGCTGTCCGACCTTATGCTGCTGCAGTGGGCCCTGCATTCGTTTTGGTGCAGGACATTGTCCGGCCTCATGTGGCCAGAGTGTAGGCAGTTCCTGGATGACGAAGGCATTGATGCCATTGACTGGCCCTCAAGACGTTTCAATTCTCATCCAAGAGGCTTTTCAATTCTGAAGTCTAATGTCAGCGACTCCAGTTAGTAAAGATTTTCAACTTAAATAATTTTTTATCAAGATCTGATGTGTTGTTAAAGTTTATAAAAAAGTTTTACAGTGTATTTAGTCCAAAACACAATATTCAATGCATAAATGGTGACAAAATTACAAAATAAATGTGATTGCGGATGTGTGACAGCAGACGCCATTATCTCTCTACACCAGAGATCCTGAGATGGCAGCCGTTTGACAGTTCAGTTGAGCAGATAGGAGTTATTCAGTTTCAGCTGATTTTGTATGTTTTATTTAAAATTGTCATATATGTGAAACTTGAATAATGATCTATTATTAAAGAGCAATACTAAATAGTCTAGCCATTTTGAATGTTGAATGCATAATGAGTGGACAGTTGTATTTTCAGCCACAGAAATGTGAAAGAAAATGTGAAAGAAAAATATTATTAAGGTTTAGGTAAAAGTATCTCTAACATCTCTTTTTTAGTTGAAACATGTTGTTTTACCTGTCTGGTTTTCTGACAATAAAAGGTTTAACAGTTATTCCTGAATCACTTTATATACTGTTGATGCCTGGTGTCTACTGCAGTGAACATTTATACGGAAGCCCTAAAGGGCCATGCATTCATACATTTTATTTCCTCCTTTTTCCTGTGATAACGAGTTAATTTCATTTGTTATCTCGAGATCTTGAGTTATTATCTCGAAATAACAACTGCCGTTTTCCCGAGATAACAAAACTTTGTTTTCCCGAGATAACGATATAATTAATTCGAGATCTTGAGAAAACAAAACGATAATGTAGTATATTAAATCATTGCAGGAAACATCATTCAGTGTAGCAATGTCAGAGGAGCAGGAGCATATCGATCACCGTGTCACATATCTTTTCAATCAAGGCCTGACAGGCTGAAATAGCATTATGCCTTGCTATTACAGATAATATACACATTAGTGTGCGTAATCTAAAAAGACAGTTAGCAAGGCTTCAGCTATATCGGCGGCGCAATCTAAGTGAGCCTGATGTCGTCGTTAACTACATAGCTGACCAGCTACGAGGTCCCAGGCGTCTCCATAATCTCAGGCCTATCATATCACAGTCATTATCTCGAGATCTCGAATTAATTATATCGTTATCTCGGGAAAACAAAGTGTCGTTATCTCGAGAAAATTATCCCGTTATCTCGGGAATGCCAACATTTATTTTAGCCTGTTTGAGATGCTAGCACTGATTTTAGCCTGTTGGAGAAGCTAACACTGATGTTAGCCAACTGAAGAGATTAACGTTGATGTTAGCCTGTATTGCAGTATTGTAATAAGGACCCAAAAGCCACAGCCTACATGAGTAAAAGTAAAGATATTGTCTTAAAATATAAATTAAAAGTCACCAATCAAAGACTACTTGAGTAAAAGTATCTGATATTACAGTAGATGTACTTAAGTATCAAAAGTAAGCTACAAGTAAAAGTAAATTTTACATGTATTAACGTGTATGTAGGCTAGACCTATGGGACGATCGATTAGACTATTGGCCCGGCCCATTATTGTTATTATATTGTTAATATTATTATTATTAGTATTAGTATTATTATTGTTATTGTTATTATTATTATTATATATCTAATCTGAGCCACAATGGCCCTGAAAACAATGGAGCCTGAAAAATAAAGATTCATAGCAGAAATATGCTTCCTCTGCTGTCTTATGTGTTTTCTGGCAACCTGTCGGATTTATGACCCTTTGGATGGTTCTGGGTCCAAGGGTCCCAGGTTTGAAGTCACTGCTTTAACCCCTGGGCTGCATTAGTTTTAGCGAGGTTTACTTTATAAATTGTAAGCTAAGCTTATTAAACGGAGCCTTTATTGAGAGCAGACAGACAGACAGATCTGTAGATGAGAACTCTGTATGCATCCTACCCCTTAGGCTACATCTCAACCACCTTGTGGTTGAAAGTAGCACACCCCTTCTCTGGAAGTTGTGACAAAGAAATGAAATGTCAGTGGGTGTCATCACAAGAGAATTTGCATATTACTGACGGTCACATGAGACACCTTGAACTGATGTATTCCTTTGAGAATCTAGTACTCCTGAAGCACAGGTCCTGCCCTTCACGTGAAGGATTGGTTGTGATGATTGAATACTTTTTCATGTGCCACTCCCGTGCAGAAGCATGCACTTTGTTTCACTTATCTTTTCAACTCACATTCCTTGTGATAGCGCTCAACCACACTTTGATTGTAAGTTTCAGAACAATTCCAATGTTTTCTCTCACAAAAAAAAACATTTTTAATCAGAAGATGAGTGTAAGATAAAGAAAATGAAAATCTGATTCCATATTTTATACGATCAGAAACAGTGATCTATGGGTGTCTTTTCAAAACTCAGGAAACATTCAGAGCCCCCAAGGCAGCAACTCTCTCACTCACTGTGCTTTTTCGGCTCAGGTGTGAAGTAATATAAATTCAGCAGTTGCCCTGCCTGTCCCAGGGATATATTATCATCAAATGTGCAGCTGTTTTCCCAAATGACAGTATGTTATATTCACCATTACCATTTCATCACAGATTCAGAAATGCTAAGTGCAGGTGGTAAAGCTTTCCAGTGAGCATGATAATTACAGATTATTATCATCAAATTGATTGACATATTACTAAGAACAGTTCTTGCACATGGTCAGTAACCATGAGACTTATAAATACTAACACTAACTGAGCTTTTAGGCAGAAAATGAACTGCAGCATTAATCGGCTCACTGACTGGCTCACATTACAATCGGAAAAGGTTCAAATGTATCCAAAACAAGACAAGCGAGACAGAAAAATGTACATAAAAATGTAGTCTTACCTGTGGTAAGGGACGTCCATCACACTTCTATTAACTTCCATTACTATGGGAACGGATGTATTGAGAGAGAGCTTTTGCTTTGAATGATGCCGTGTTACAGTCTTCTCCAGAAGAATGGTCGCTAGATTAAACAAAAATGTTTTTGATTTCATATCCGCTCACTCTTTTGACCTCTATGTACCATAGTTTCACCCTTTCAAAATCCCCTGTGCTTCCGGGCCTTCACATACAGTAGATATAAGGACCCCTGCCAAGGAGTTCAGTTAAATGTTTTCAATCAGTTCCCTATAATTGATTTCCCTTACCTTCAATCGTTTTGACCCTTTGAAGGGATTTGCCTTCTGTCCTCTTGGCTCTCTTTAAATCAGTCGGGGGACCGATGATCCTAATCCTATGGATGGCAATGAGATTTGAGTCCATCATTAAATGTAACCGTTTCAGTCAGAAACGTGCAGCATCTCTATTCCAAAGAGTGATTTTCTTGGAAGCTGAATATCTTGTTGTTGACAGACAACACAAACTGGTTTGAGTAACTGCAGTATTTTCAAAACTGCAACTCCGAGTAAGGAGGGATGATACAGGAATGCTCTCTATCAAAACAAAAGTCTCTCTCCAGCCTACATACAGTATGAAGGCTGGTTAATCTCTGGGAGGATGCACCTTCCCAGTGTTTTATTTTGTTGAAAGTTATTTATTTCAACTAGTAATTTAATTGTCATTTTTTTTACAATGCTAGGGTTTAAAAAACAAAACAAAGTTTGAGTCCTTTAATGCTCCATTCACAAAGAAAAGTAGAAACAGTCTATTTTATAAAATTGGGTATGAAGGGTGAGTCTCACAGCCTGAGAAATAAAGCTGCTTATGCTGTTTAAACTTAAGTTTGACATTAGGATAGTGTAACACTGTTTAATACAGATGCAATGACAATTCTCAACATTAAAGTTTGCCACAATATACATCTCTTTGTGATCCAGACTGGCCCCTGCTCCCACAAACAAACCCAAATTTCTTTGGGCGAGTGATAGAGAGACCCAGGATGGATCTCGATGAGGTAATGTATTTATATGTGATTTTATATGTGATATATGTGATCAGACATTAATAATAACAATATAACAATAGCAGTCTTTTTCGCTGATGGTCTCGTTTGCTGTTACAGATCATTTACAGTCATCAGAGGAATCATGAGATTGTTTCATAAACACTTAAAAGTTCCTCGTAGTCACTTTAACGTATATTATATCTGAACTCAGTACACTCAAAAAAAATGGGGCTCCAGTGTTTCCAGTCAGCAAGTCGGGCTGGTTCCTGAAGAACATCACAACATGAGGCAGGATATAAAGCTGCATAGAAGAACTCAAGGACACAGGCCTCAGTGCACATCATTCAGGGGAGCGTTAAAAAACACACACAGTCATCTGCAAGCCCAGTCCTCCAGTGGAGGAGTCCTGATAGATATGCAGGCATTGTTCATCTCCCCCAGTTTCTCCCCTGTCTCCCTTTCCTTGAGTTCATATTCAAGGACCTTTGGTGACATTAGCCCAACTGGGGAAGGTATCCAGCTGGAACATGGCCACTCCCCACGTGTTAATGGCCAGGTTGATGGTTAGGACCCCAAGAATGTTCAAAACGAATCCAGCTTTGGCCTGAAACAAACAGAAAAATAACAGAACATAAACAAAATTGTTGTTTTGTCAACAGCCCATATGAAGAGGCCTTACACACACACACACACACATATATATATATATATATATATATATATATATATATGTATATACACATATATATACATACATATATATACATATATATACATATATATATATATATATATATATATATATATATATATATATAAAAAATTCCAGTTAGTTGAAATACTAAGGCATGTATACATTGCATTTGCTGGTGCCTGAGCTCTGTAATATTTTGTTATTATTATTCACGATGTTGGGCAAATAGATAATAATGATCAGATATAAGGATTAATATAAGCTGCTCATCTTAAAAAACGGATATGAGCCTTTATCCAAAACACTGTCTGCATGTTATCATGCTCACTTACAGGGTCTCTATCTGTTCTGAAAGGTCTTACCATGTCTATGACTTTAAGGTTTCCGAAAGAAAAAGCGATGGCATTGGGTGGAGTGGCGACAGGCAGCATGAAGGCCAGTGAGGCAGCAATGGTGCATGGTAGCATGACGTACAGTGGGTGTATCTTGATGGCGGTGGCCTGGATAAAAAAAGAAAAAAAGTGAAATTCATTCACATGCTGAACAGGCAAGTCTAGAGCTGTCAGAGTCCAGAGGAACTGGTTGCATTGTTTGTTTGTTTTGTCAAACATGACTATTAAGATGTCAGCTACAGACAGCAGGCAATTATTTTTGATCTCAAGTGATGACAGTTTCATTTCCACACAAATATATACATACTTTCATAGATAACATCAGACTGAATTCGATTATGTGCTTTCTTGCAGAGTTAGATAAGGAGATCAGTGTAACCCTTAAATCTGTGGGTTAAAGATCCCCTTCAGACATGTTTTAAGATGTATATAAAACACCTTGCTTGGACAAATCATTTGTTTCTGATTAGGTTTTTCTACACACAAACACACTGTGTTATGAGTACGTGTCATGTCATGTGTAAAGTTTTCCTGCTTGGACACAAGATGCCTCCTACTTCACTGTGAAGTCCATTCTCAGTGTATGTGCACTGGAGGCCTTCAAACTTTAAGTATGGGTGTAGAGTCGAGGGTGATTAGTTTAGCTCTGCAAAAAGACTGGAAGCAAGGGGTAACAACTAGCCCTGCAAACAAACTAACATCTCTCGGTCTCACTAGTTAACACATAATATCTCATTTGTTTAACATGTACACAATCATAAACGTAATTAAAACAACAAAAACAATTATGTTCAGTCTCACCATGGAGGCCAGTATTGGTAGAAAGAGAGTGGTGGTGGCTGTGTTGCTGGAACATTCGGTGAACGCGGCCACCAGCAGAGTCATCAGGATGGTGATGGCGTATGGAGGGATGCTTTGCAGCGGGATGAGACTTTCTCCCAGCCACAGAGAAAGTCCAGATTTCTTTATGCAGGGTGGGAGAACACACGTCAGCATCCAACCATTTGTAGAGGATTGTCTTCAGAAAAATGTGGACTTTATGATCGGCTGAGTTACCTCACTTCCATGGGCCAATGCATAACCTCCTCCTAGAAGCAAAAGGACGTTCCAAGGGAACTTTTGATGGACGATGTCCCAACTAAGCAGAGCTGAAGGGGCTTTGGCAGGGGCCCCTGGTAGAGCATGGAGACAAAGAAGAAGGAAGCTCAAATATTTACAGCTTTCATCAGCTATTAGTTAGGACAGTCATAAATAATGATATAGAAGGCCAGTTGGGTCAATGACTCACAAGTGACCCTAAAGAACCTGAGACTCAGAGTTCACACATGACCTTAACGACTCTATAAGGACACACTCACACAGGGTTTAAAGCCTGCAACTCCCCTCCAGTTAGTCAGAACTGATTAAGCCACTTGGATGAGAGGTGAAACGTCTTCAAGAAACTGAAACAAGTCCAGTTGCCTACGATAGAGCTCTTAGAATCACCATGAACTGGATGACTGAGAGCCTTTTACTGTCGACAGATAAGACTGTTGTGACCATAAACGCACTCCATGAAGATAGAAGGAAGTGCGATAAACGGCAAGCCATCAAACACCAACAACAAAATGTGATGTTGTAAATGGATCCATACTTTTAAACTAATTTTTTTTCCCCCAATGTGAGAAAAAGACTTTGGCACCTCAAAGTCTGCGTCATATCTTTTAAACTCTATCTTTTAAGCTTGTTAATCATTCTTCTGTCACTCCTCTGTATACAAAACAAACTGCTTTTCCACCTTTTAAAGAGCTGCACAACCCTTGGTGCTTATGTGCAGGAGCTGGACACGCTTAACTTAAGTTACCAAGAGCAAAAAAAATATTCATTGATAGAAAAAGTAATTTGTCGGAGGAACAGAAGCAGCTCTTTGTACAGACTTGACCTTGGTGCTATCAGGCTACAACTCAGGAAGCACTGAATCAGCGAGAAGAATTATCACAGGCGATAAAAAGTTATTGACTGCATCTTTGTGGTGTACACACCTCGAGAGGACAAACGTTACTATAAAACTGCATGCTTATCTTTATGTGAGAGACTTACCGCAACATGTCGCAAACATAAATTGTGGTCCAACGTTGAATGAGCACTACCCACTGTTTCTGTTTTGCACAGAAAGACCCAAAAAGAGATCAAGCTCCTGCCTTCATGCTTCAACAAATATATAGTCTTATTCCTCTTAAAGCATGCTGATGTATGTATTTTTCACACAATTTTATCAATGCTGTTAATTTCAAAATGTGATCTCCGAAAGCTGCACCGTCAATTTGTTCACACACCTTTTTTTTTTTTATCTACGACGTGTATGGCAATGCACCTGTTGCACACACAAAATGATCTGAAACATGCCAGCTGACCTACCATCACTGGACTTCCCGCAGCATCCGGGCAATTTGGACGGGATGCAGAAGAAGAGTGCTGACATGAATATGGCCACAGTGCCATCTGTGACGTACCTGATGAGAAAACACGTTTAAAATATATTAATTTCTACTGCATTAGCTGCATTACCTCTTGAATAAACCCAGGACCGGACGGAGAATTACAGGGTCGGGTCATCAAATCAAACATCTGACACTGGACCCATTTAGGGTGAAACAGCTACAGACTGGCTAGGACACACCGGGCACCATGGAGACCAAAGTTTAGTGATTGACACAAGGGCTGTGTGATATGGCCTTTAAACAATATTGCACAATTTGACAGGACAGAGGAATCTCTCCAGAGAAAACAGAATCTATCTTTTATCTTCTGAAACAAATGTTTTGGACAGGATCTCAGGATTTATCAGGACTATTTTACTGAATGACTCGCAGTTTTTGTACTCACGTTTTGTCTTTGTTGAAGAGCACAGTGGCCCAGCCGGGTATGAACCCAGGCTCCCTGGTAAACCACAGAAGAACCAGCAACGTGAAGATGACCAGCACACAGCCCTCAGCGAAGCCCATCCTGCCCAACTTCTTGTATTCATCTTTGATGACCTGGTATGCCTCTCTGTCAGCATCTCTCTTTGTGCCACATCCAAAGGACTTTTTCAAGCTGGAATAACACAATGTGGAAATACATTTTTAATAACGCGGATTCTTCAGCAATAACAATCAGAATATGACTCTCGTCCATCAAACTCACTTGAAGCCCAAAAACATAAACTGCAGCCACAGCCAAGATAGGGCGAGCATTAGTAGCATGGTAGGGAAAGCGAAGCCAAACCAGCTTGCAAAGTTGATTACGCCTCCATTATCTGGGAAGAGTCTGTTGATGATAACAAATATCAGAAGAATATTATAAGTCAAACAGGTGTCTGAGCTCTCTTTTCTACAAGTCCCAGCAAGCTTTTTCCCAAAGGGGTATTGTTTCTGTTGACTAGGCCATCACTTATCAGATACTACAGTTTCTCAGTAATTTTATTGCTCAATTGACTTGGCATGACTATAAATAAAGGGCATTTGGCACATTGTATTGACATCCAAATGCCAATTGGGTGAAACTTGAAATTTGTTTAGTCCTGTTGCTCATTTGGACTTAGTTGAAAAACGTAGGTGGGGCTACTACTGGTATTACCACATGACCACAATGGACAAAGTGAGTAAAATTTATTCAAAACCAATAGGAACCCTACCCTACTGTAGTCGAAATAGACCTTTAGTGGGAAAAAAGTCAATCTGGCCCACCACACTATGATGAGGATTATATCATGATCCTTGGTATCTGGTTGGTTCCCACAGATTGAGTCTGGTTTTATGAATCTGCTTCCAGGAAAAATGCCCATTAGTGTGGGTGCATGTGCATATTTGCAGGTCGTACTCATCGATCTGGCCTTTCATGATGACATTGGGTGTGGTTCCAGTGAGAGTGGCTGTCCCGCCGATGCAGGCGGAATAACAAACACTCAGGCTCATGCCTTTCTTCAGCTCTGCATACTTCTGCTCCCTCTGAAGTCTGCGCTGCTCTGCCTCCGGACTCCTGTCACAAACTTCTGGAAGGACAGAGATGGCATCTTTAGCACTGAAAAGACTACTTAATTTGAAGTGTCTTGGACATGACATTAATTTTACTGCTTGGTTTTCAATGCTTTAGCAGTTTTGTAATTGTTTAACTCAGTGTTGACAAAGTTGCCATTGACCTCAAACAAACCACAGTAAGATTACATTTGGCCTTTTATTCTTTTCTGAGCTGTCTGCTGTAGATAAAGTTAAAAACCTACTTGAAATAACATTTTCTTTTATTTCCTTCATGTCTTTGCTGTCATCATCTTTATGTGCATCTGCAAAACACCATTAGAACAACATTAGTAAAAAGTTAGCATCTCAGGAGAACCAAAATCACTGTTACACACTCACCCATGTTGATGCTACTGTCCTTTGGTTTAAGCTCTTTCTTATGATTTTCTTTGGTGTCGCCCATCTCAAACGCCTGGTTTTCCTGACCATCCTTTGCAGCAGTCAGGCTATATTCCCTCTCTTCAGCGTTGGCCTCTGTCTCACACAGCTGCTGCAGCACAGCGCCGGCGATGGGCAGCATCATGGCCGTGGAGGCCGAGTTACTGATCCACATGGACAGAAAGGCCGTGGTGCTCATGAAACCCATCATCAGGCTGGGGAAGACGCAAGACAAATGATTATATGGAGGGTGGAAAGTTGAAGACAGCATGCAAAGGATTTCAGTAGTGTGAACAGGGGCGTATACAAAATGTATATTGTAGCTGAGGCATGTATACGTTTATGTGTAAAGAGAAAAGCTTCTTACAGAGCTGGCTTCACCCCAACAATAAGCAAAACAAAAATGGCAATCCTCTTGTGCAGGTTCCACTGCTCGACAGCGATGGCCACCACCAGCCCACCAATAAAGAGCATGTTGGAGTCTTTGAGGTACTGGATACAAACCTACATAAGGAAAGAAATCCAAATAGGTTCATGTGAGAGCATTAAACTGATTCCTTGATCCTTCAAAAGAGTTCAAAGACCCTGTCAAACAAATTTTAAAGAGGTATTTAATAAAAATGCATGTATACAGTTAGGAAATACCTCGCTTGATTCCATGATGCCCATCATGGGGAAGAGAATGACGGGCAGCAGGGCGGTCACAGACAGGGGGATACACTCTGTGCACCAGTACAGCGCCATGAGGATTATTACAAAACCACATTTTCCTTCCTGTGATAAAAGACGAGAGTTACATTCTGATGAATTAGACACGTGCACAAGCGATGACTAACTGAGAAACACGGCATTAAAGCCTTAAGGGGTTCTACAACAAAACAAAGTTCTTTTTCTTGGCACAAGCAAATGCACGTGCGTGCCCACTGTTTTACATATATTTGCATGTTCAACTTTGCAGCGGACCATTAAGTATTACATAACACATGTCTTAGCAGGGCAAAGTAAACACACCGCTTTTGTCTACGTGGTTGAAGGAATTTATTAGGTTCTTTTGCATGACTACTGCCTAGCTGTAATACTTTGATGATCCTTCCATGTGTTTCATTTCTTTTCTAGCTGTATGTTGTGTTTATGTTTATCAATTATGTTCAGCTGCTTCATTAAAATTGAAGAATGATCAGCTGTGATGAGCTGAAAGGGAGCAGAGATTGTGGTCTCTGGTTTTATGGGACTGACTGAGCCTCTGAACATGATGCCACTTTTCAATTTATCATAGTCAAAGATTACATGGCACAAAGGGTCATTGACATGAATGCATTTCCAGGCTGATGCCTGTGATCCTTTTTTCTTTTTTTTTTTCATTTTGAAACAATATACTCAGGGCAGTGAGAGAGTCTCATTTGATTCAAAACAGCACAAGTACAATAATTTTCTACATAAAACCTCCCAAGTGAATCTGTCGGGTTACTAAACAATGAGATTCCTGATGAGCCTCTACTCTTCTCTCTCCTGACTCTTCAGTGGTAGAATGACACTTTCAATCACTTTCATCATCACACTCACGGACAGCAGAGTCCGCTCTTATTTGCCTCATTAACTTCTAAACATATCTCTATAGAAACCATCATATGCCCCATTTAAATCATACCACTCTCAAATATCATCCTCTCCGACTTCCTTCCCTAATGAATCATGCATAGTATTTTTTACAAGAGTTTTGCTACATCTACAGTCAGGGATCTGTGACCTATGCACTGCTTACTCCGAGTAATCACACTGTAGTAGCAGAAATAGCAGCAGCAGCAAAATGCATTAATTTATTGATGATAAGGCTGATATTCAGTTTCGTTAACTCCTTATCAAATGGACAGGCAAGGAAAGGAGAAAAATATCTGAGATGATGACCTGGATATTTGTGATTCAAGTTTTATGTTTAATATCACAGGCAAGAGTTGAAGGTTTAGCATAATAATGAGTCATCTTTTTTTCTTTTTTTTTTTACTCAGGCCTACTTAATAGAGGTTTTCAGAGGTTGTTTGGATAAATGACAACTGTGTTTGTATTCAATCTAGACCTGAGTGGTGCTCTAACGTATGTACGAGTTCATAACGCTGCTAATAGAACAAAAGACAAAGGTCAGAGATCAGATTTGATAAAACTCCTGGAAAGTCCTTTAATCAGCGCTGCTCTTTGATGTGTGACCTTTGAGACCTCTAATCTGAGTTGGATCAGATTTCAGATGGACCAGTGAACCCTAAACGTGCAGTGAGGGTGACCTGCAGACATCATGATTTGATTTGATTCTGGTCTCTTTTATTGTCCTGTTATTCACACAAAGTGCCCGACCTTAGTGGGTTTACAAAACAGGTCAAATGTTTCATGACAAAATTACAGGTTATTTTGCAGCTCAGTCTTAAACGAGATATTCTGCCTTCTCTCCCAAGCTTGACAAACAAAATTTGCCACAAAAATGGTCCTCTTCCTGAAGCAAGACTAAAGTTTTTTCTTAATCAGCACATGGAGGACATCTTAGAGGGCACGTCCCTCACGTCCCCATAGACCTTGTCTTGAAACGTTTAAGCTCTCACTTCTTAACTTCTTTAATCCATCTTCCTGACAAGATTGATGGGTGTTGGAGGAGATCTGTGCTCCAAACAAATATCTAATATCTCATATTAAGTTGATTTAATCCAAAAAGCAACAATACTACGGCAAAAGTGACTTTGTTTAGTCCATTTTCACCCAGGCTTCCAACCAGTGTCTCTACAAGATGATGACTTAACTCCACCATGTGGTAGTAATAATGGCACATATTTAACATTATCTTAAACATGTATTGCAAAAGTTTTGGGTAAAGAGTTATAACATATAATAAAATAAAATAGTATACGTACTGTACATTTTCAGCAATATTTGAAGGCTTAAAGTAATAAAGTGGTGCCTCGGTTTATGTGTTGTACAGCTTTGGACTACAATACATCATGCAATTAGACAAGCTGTCCCTATTCAGTAGATCTGAAGTTTAAAGTAAAGTAAATTGCCTGCAGATTTCTCCTACTATAGAAAAACACACAGATGTGTTCATTGTTCTTACCGGGGTTGGGATGATCAGAGGCAGAGGCAGGAGTAAAAGAGGTGTCAGGACTATTATAATGTATTTCCTATACATCCACAGAGATGTGAGAAATCCCGCCATGCTCCACACGATGTGATGGGCATCCAAAGTAATACAGAGTCAGAGGGGAAAAAATTATTAGCGACACCGGCTTACTATCTAAGAGGCAGTAACAGACGATCTCTGAGTATATATGGTGGGAAATACAGTAAGGCACCCTGAAAAAAAGGATTAAAAATTAACCTTAGAGTGAGGGGCCTGCATGAACAGGGTGTGATATGGTGATAAGGTAAGCAACTATGAGCAATAAACAGAAAAACTAATCTTTTTTTATCTTGACCGTAAAATGAGACAGCTGTTTTGTCTGTGTCAGGTGTGATAAGATTTAATTACATGTTGTCAACTGAGCACATTGCACAAATTCATAAAGTGGAATGGCACGTCCCAGGATGAAAAACAAATCCATCAAACACCAAAGTTAAACTCATGTGGGTGTAACTAATGAAAACCACTGTTACGATTCCTAAGAAAAGCCTCCCGGACAGGCTGAAATGTAGACAAACCAGATCATCCTCCTATTGTGTGTGTGTGTGTGAAACGGAAAGGTGAAAAGTTTTTCAGGAGAGTGTCGATTGATGATTTATTGTCTGGGGCAACCCTGTGGTTGGACGGTATTAAATTACGGTCAAAGTCCCTGACAGTTCCTTTACAGGAAAAAATACCTTCAGTCTGAAGTAATCTAAAATACCTCACCGACTCAGATAAATTTAAAAAAAATACATTAATTAAAAAAAATTCAGATTTAAAAAAACTGAAAAAGTAATAAGTACAGTATATGTACTTGTACGTGAAACATGAGTGGGTGCAGTTGAGTTAGCTATAGGTTAAATGGATGAAACAGCCGAACACAGTGCTGCTTTTATTTTCCAGACACAAGATTTTAAATATAAAGGGGTCACAGGAGGACAACACCTGCCTCTCTAATATTAGGTTTCAAAACACAATAATTAAATAATTGATATGATAAAAAACACTATTTTCATGAAAGGAATTTCATGCGATAACCTAATCACTAAAGACATAACAGAGGCCAAATATGAAATGCTGCTTTCAAATCGCAGTGAAACATGTTGAACTGTGAATGTTAAAGTAAACATAAATAAAAAATAAAAAAAATTTACATTAAAACTACGAAGAATAATGTTAAATTGTCATTATGGATATCCTAATAGGTTCATGTCGGAGCGTTACACTGATTACTTGTAGAAACAACCGAGATTTATGATTATAAATACTCTCCTTTTACCTCCCTACACTCATAAAACAAATATTAATTTGACAAAAAAACAGACAAAACACACAGTAAACAAAGTTCAGATGAATTTGACTGAGAGCGCTATATAATATACAATATATATGTATATGTATATGTATGACCGTGATAGAAAAAAAAATATATATTGATATCCTATTAAAAACACATATGTGACAATACTGGTGAATAATCCAGTGCAGATGTGAGGCCTTGTGGATCTTTTGTTTATCAGCTAATCTGGTTGTTTTTTCATGATCAAAAAAGAGACAAAACAAAGTTAATGATGAATTTGACCTGTAGCAATATTGTGTTAATATCAGTAGCATTCATCCGTTTGGCCATGATAATCATGAGGTGTAAATCTGATATTGTGATGGCCCAAATATGTATTCTTCTTTTCTGACGTGATCCATGGAGGTGCTCTGAAGGCCTTTACTGTGTGCACTGAGTCCCTGGACAGATATTAAAAATGCACTCTAGAGATGGAATAAAACAATACATTGATTTTAAATTATTTTATTTAAGTCAATTTTGAGTAAGGCAGATTTGTCAGACTTCAGCCAACTATCTTTATAAAAGTTAAGGCCTGATTATGAGTAATCACTTCCAAGGATCATGTTTCTTCACAAGAATCCACATAGAAAAACAGAACACACCCTCCTGTTTTGTTCAGGTCTGTCAGTCAGACATAATTACAGAGGTTAGTAAGTAATGCTTGGCATGAGTTAACACAGCTCCCAATTAATAGCGGCATTTTTTTTTTATACATGGCTAATCTCTCCAGATCTGCTTAGAAAAACAGTATGAGCCAATTCTGTCCTCATCATGTGTGACCTGCAGTTTGCTTTTGGGGAGGGTGTTGTGCACAATACATCATGATTTTAGACATGTGTTATGTAATACTTAAATGGTCTGCTGCAAAGTTGAAAATGCAAATATATCTTAAACAGTAAGCACATGTGCATTTGCTTGTGCCAAGAAAAAGAAATTTATTTTTTGCTGTAGAGCCCCTGAAGGCTTTGACATCATGCACATGTCAAATGAATCATTATGTAACACTACCAGAATAACTCATGCTGTAATGATCCTTACATGTGTTTCATTTCTTTTCTAGCTGTATGTTCTGTTCATGTTGTTAGTATTACATACTGATTATTGACATGTGCACAAGTGATGGCTAACAAACCCACAACAGAAACAGGAAATAACATTGGCCCTGGTTTGTAGTGAAATGTAGGTTACGTGTTAATGCTCAATTTGAGCTCTCACAGCAACAGTTGCGCTAAAAATAGCTAGTTAGCTTAATTAAAGATGCCCTGTCACAACTTTGTGACCCGTCTCTTGGTGATAAGTACGAGTGTTAAGCAGAAAAACCTGTAGTTGAGCTCTTCGTCCAGACGAGGCTGCTGAGTTCCTGCTTCATGTGCAGCTTTCTGACCCGAGTGAGCTGGTAGAGAAGTTGTCTTTAAACTCGTGATGCTTCGTCCAGCACAGAGCAACTAACCGAGGTTAGCACGATAAGCTAGTTAGCTAAATGGTTCAGAAAGGAGCAGAGAGCAAGATCTAGTTCACGTCTCGCTTGTGTTCAAATACTGCGAATACAGGATTTGTCACGGTGACGCAGTCTTTGTTTACAGTTTAGTGTCGGGCTGCCATGGACGAGCCGGACACCGCAGCGATCCTCCCCGCAGATGCGCTCGCGTCCACGGACGATGAAGCTTCAACCATCGACCCAGGTGGCGTCAAAGGAGGGGAGGCTGACGTACCGACGACTCGCTCCGTCCGGCCGCCGTTTACATGCTCGCTGCCGGTGGCTGTGGAGCCGGTGATGTTCCTCTCCATGTTTGCTCTGGCTCTGCAGGCGCCTCTGTCCACACAGTACCTGTGGGACCGCATCAGTGAGGACCTCGGCTACAATGGCTCCAAGAGGTCGGAGTGCAGCAACAGCTCCGCGCCCCCCGACCCTCTCCTGAAGGTGTTTTTTTCACGGTTACTTGTATCAAAATTAACCAGTCGTCACAATAATCAGTCCTATTCCCTCTTGCTGTTGGCCAAGTATCTAATTAAAGTGCCTGGCTCAAAGGCACCCCTATAACAACAGCTGTCAGATAGTTACTCTCATGAGCAGCCATTTTAAAGGGTTCTGGTTCTGTTGCTTAGCTAACAGGTGTCAGGTATGCTAGTTAGCTAAACACAGAGCATCATTACAGCCTTAAAATTTCCTTAAAGTTTCTTTGGGATACTCTGATGTATAAGGCATCACATCTACAAACACAACAAGTGTGGGTCAATGGGCTGAGTTTTATTTACTTGTTAATAAACAGGGACGGTGCCAAAAGGCTGTTTTTCTCCTGCAGAGCTAGCACAGACGCTACATAGTGTCATAACAGCAGGTATTTAAAGGTGCGGTATGTAAGTATACACTATCTGTTGAACTCGTATGCAAACAAATAGGCAGCAACATACAACCAGGCTAACCGCTGCTAACTTTAGCTGCCGTTTGTGAGTTGGCTTAGTTAGCAGCGCAGCTAGCATCGCGGAGCAACAGGAGTGCTGTTGTTGTTGTTTACTCCGCTGCAATACAAACTTGTATTGCCAAACAGGATCGGCTGGGCTAGCCGGTTAGCATGCTTACCTGTAAACCACACGTCTTTGACATGATGTCAAAAATGTTTTCACTTTCAGTTGATGATTTTAGTTAATGTGGAACGTGACAATTCTTACATATTGTACCTTTAAGTAGTTGCATGTAAAGCAGTGATAAAAATGTGAATGTGATGTTATGTAAGGCATCTTAATGTTACGTCGTCAGGTAGATGAAATTGATCAAAACATGCCATACAGTGGCACACAGTACACACCATAAAAATAAACAGAATGGGGAATATTAATGTTAATGGAAAGGTATTACGAAGGCATTATAAGCCATCAAAACATGCAGCACAATAGCATTCAACACAGATAGAAAGCAACACACAATGAACAAAAGACAGAAATGGAGGTTTAGACATTTACACACATTCATCCAAGGCAAAATGTGACACTTGCAGATAGAGATACAGAAAAGCAGCATCGTCTGTGTCCCAAGTGCACATACATGGATAGGAAAAAAGATCTGCAGTGCTTTTTGAATATCAAAGGAAGAGCGCATTTAACCCAGAAACAGTTTCCACAAAGAGGAACAGCCGTCAAAAGTTGAAACTCAGCAACAAAGAAGTGATGAGGTCGGAGGTTTTTCGTTCTGCTGCCCAGACATTGTGTGCTATATGTGCTTTATGTGCATCTAATTACATCTAGCATGCAGGGTAAATGTGATTATGGGTAGGAGAGGGACCAAGCAGTAATAACTTGAATGTCTTCACCTTCGATCACAGTGTCCCTGAACATGAAAAAATCTCCATCCTGTTCGCTGGGTTACACTTGTTTTTGTTTGTTTTTTCTTGCAGGAGGTGGAAACCTTGACAGCCCACTGGAGCCTGTACATCAGTCTTGCAGGCTTTTCTGTAGGCCTGTTGGTGGTGCCTCTCCTGGGCTCGTGGAGTGACTTCGCGGGTCGCAGACCTGTTCTCATCATCCCCAATCTGGGCATGGCCCTCCAAGTAGTGGTTTACCTCGTGGTGATGTACCTGAAGCTGCCTGTGGTCTACTTTCTACTGGGCAGGATACTCAGTGGCCTTTCAGGTGACTTCAACGCCATCCTGGCCGGCTGCTTTTCATATGTGGCTGATACCAGTGACAGGAGGTCCCGCACCTTCAGGGTGGCAGTGTTGGAGGCTTGTATAGGCATTTCAGGGATGCTAGCCAGCATCATTGGAGGGAAGTGGCGGCAGGCACAAGGGTAAGAAATGTGCGGTGGTTCCTAGTCACAGTATGTAGAGAGGTATGAAAATATTTGCTATCTGAATTGGTAATCATTGTGTTTTTTATACCTGTGTGTAGGTACATCAACCCATTCTGGCTTGCCCTGGCCGCTAACTTGGCTGCAGCTCTGTACACTTACCTGTTTGTCCGTGAGTCTGTCCTTACAGACCCAAGTGCCAAGCTCCTCACCTCTCGCCACCATAAAGCTGTCTGGCACCTCTTCTCAACAGGAGGCAGTACTGCCGAGGCAGGGGGAAGATTTCACAGATGTAAGCTGTGGCTTTACATGCTGTGTTTCTTTCTGGTGGTAGCCATACACTTCGGCTGCAGGGAGCTGTTTGTGTTGTATGAGCTGAGCTCCCCGCTGTGCTGGGGGCCGGCCCTCATTGGCTATGGATCAGCCGCTAACAACCTAGCCTACCTCACCAGTCTGCTGGGGCTGAAGATCATGCAGCGCTGTCTGGCAGACTCCTGGGTGGGTGTCATTGGTCTGGCCTCCAACATCACAGGGCTGGTGGTCTTCTCTGTAGCTGACACCACCCAGCTCATGTTCACAGGTTAGAGAATCTAGAGTTTTTTTTAGTGTATTTGGCCTTAATGAGGCACGGTGACATGTGACCAACTAAAATCCTTTGCAGTAAAAAAGCACATTAATTTAATGACATTACAATTAAATTTAAAATTCTGCTTTTACTTTCGTAATCCTCTGTCATTTGTGCTTTCGCAGCTCTACAGAAAGGTTGTTAAAGCATGCACTCTTTTATCAGCCACACGTGTTAATAGTATGTATTTACCAGGCAAATGCTGTCATGCTGTCACAGCTCAGCAAGCGACAGACTGAACAGGTTGTGTATGTCGGATACCTTACATACCAGGCAATAAAACACTCAGTATGTTCACAGCTTGTAGCCTGCGGGCACAATAGCACAAAACATATGGGCCATTTTATGACTGTACATATACATGCATACAAATACTAGAACAGAAATTTTAAATATCAGCCATGGGGACTGTGTGTTGATGTATTTTAACTGTTAATTTGTCTGTCACCAGGTTATGGATTGTCTTTCCTCTTCGTGGCTGTGACACCTGTTATTAGGTCAAAGCTGTCCAAGTTGGTGGACCCATCAGAACAAGGTCAGTCACTGAACATGTACAAATACCACAAAAACAGATGAGACAGATGAGAGCCCACTCTGTGTGTCAGCTGTGTAGTGTTTGAATGAGTCACTGAATTATCATAATTGGATCAGTATGCTACAGCGCACTTTAATTTGAAGCTCATGTCCCTTTGTCTCGAGGGACAGCCTGTGTCCTGCAGGTTGTATACATAACTGTGTTTGTGCTTTCTCCCAGGGGCCCTATTTGCCTCTGTAGCCTGTGTGGAGAGTTTATGTTTTCTGGTGGGCAGCGGCGTCTTCAACTCTCTTTACCCAGCCACTCTGCACTTCATGAGGGGCTTCCCCTTCCTGTTCGCTGCCATCCTCCTCTTCATCCCCACTGGAATAATTGGGTGAGTTCACACTTGCCTCACTGGCATAATTGACCTCATTGACAAACAGCTCATTATTTATACTGTATATATTTATTATGAATTATTAAAAGGTGTTCACATTTGTCTTTCTAGTACCCTGCAGTGTTTGGACCAGAGGAGAGAGCACAGAGACACCACATCGGCATCCTGACCTGACGAGAGGCAGCGAGTTCATCCTGGTGTCAGTCTATGAGGTGAGCAGCTCTGACACAGACGTCCATCTGTGATGCAGGGAAAGACTTTGACGGGGCAGCTGACTGTTGTTAGCTCTCTCAGCGATGGGATTCCTCCAACAAGTCACAGCAAAGTGATCAAAACCAAAGGATGAAGAATCAATCTCCTGACTGACATTACAAATCAAATCTCGGCAAGATTCAACACAAGCTATCATTTTTTTATTTGATATATTTTCGATACAGTGTAAGTGCCTTACATTTCCATTTTGGATGTATTAATGTCAGTAGGTCTAATGAGACACGACAGGTTAAGATGCTAACTGTAAAATAAAAGGCCAAACTCCTCAGCTGTTCAAAAACATATCAAGTATGGGTGTTCACGTAATGTGTTCTCAGTTGGTCATTTATTAATAGCAGCATATCAATCATCTGACTCCGACACGGTTGCTAAGTACAGTGGTACAGTACAGTATGGCACATTACTCTTTAACTCTCAGCAAGGTTGCTAATAAGGGAATACCCTAAATGTCAAACACGTTAAAGGTGAAGCTCAAATGTTTTGTTTAATGAAATTCTCACCATGCGTTTTGTTTAGTCAAATGCTGCTGCTCGTCGATTTACGTACAACCACCCCAGTGAAAATAGTGATTTGTTGACAAGAGCAGGCAAGTGATGAGATACGACTTCACTTGTGGCCTGAAACTTCTCAGAAGATAAACCAACATTGTTTTATGGAAGTCAAGTAAGTTATACTAAGGGAGGTGCCAAATGCAACCTTATTTTGATTTTAGAAATGTTTTAGGACTAAAAATGGCCATTTATTGAGATCATATGTATATTGTCGAAGAAATGAAGGTTATAATATGTTTTTATGCCAATATAGGTGACTTGTTTAATAATGAACTATTCTGAACTTATTATTAATTTAGGAAAAATACATGAGCGAAATCCTCCCTGTAACAGGTAATGTGGTATATAGTATATAAGATCTATCAATTCTTAGCCACCACACCCTTATCTTTTACCTGAGTGGTTTTGTTCAAGGTACTTGTATTTTTTGATTGATTGAAGAGTACTTCTTCCATCACTGCCTGTTTGCACATTTGAATGGAGAGTCGGTCACGTTAACTGCTATCCTAAATCTGTTGTTGGACGCGGTCTCAGAACAGTGAAGTCACCACCTGAATTTCCCAGAATCACACTCTGCAGATAGATCTTCTGTGCCGAACTGAATGACACAGCAGAGAGAGAGAGGGATGGTAGTGGCAGCCAGGGATTACTGAGCTACACCTCCTCCTTCCATAAAGCAGAGAGCGAAATCCAAACTCCCTGAAGAGCCCCCTCCCCTCCCCTCCCCTCCCACCACCACAACAACACGCGATAGTCCCAGAGCACAGACCCACAGCCAACATGGACACAGGGGTCAGGTCCTGGTGGCACAGTGAGGGAACAAGAGCTGCCACATCAGCTTTAAAATGCACAAAGGGAAGTTTAGAGGTTAACTGAAGTATTACTGTGAATTGATCTGCATGGAGACGGATTGGTTTGGTTGTCAAAGCCATTCTTAGACGTACCAAAAATACTGTTAATTCTTCACTTTATTTATACGTTGAAATCGTCTTATTTATTGGACAACGACTGGACCATTTGGTACAGTTTGTGATAAAGATGGTGGTTTAAATTGTTTCTGTCACACAGTAATGAAAAGTCAAATAGTTTCACTGTTAAATGTTTTACGACACATTTTATTTTGACATGATTCAAATAAAGGGACCATTTCATGTTTGTTTCACAATGAGAACATTAATAAACATGACGATGAAAAATGAAATCCTGTTTTACTACTTGAAAAATAAAGTAATGTAAACTACACAGAGTATATTCAATAAATGCTATGAGGTGGAAAACAATAATAAGGCAATATGTTGCATCCAGGTTATAATAATACAATCAGTGATACATATATATATGAAACCAACACATCTTAATGAATGCTTACTTTGCAAGACTTCTCATACGTTTATTTCAAAGCAAAGGGTTTCTTGTATCTTGATTTTAGATGAAGGGATTTGCAGCTTTTCAAAGCTTCAGTGTGTCATATTACTGGATTTCTTTTTGTTTTTACTCGACTGCTTCTACTAAACACACCGAGGGAACAAGGATGAAATTTAAGTTGCAAAGCCACAATGAATTTCTCATCAGACCCAATCGTGTGGTGAATAAAACATCAGTACATTTTTGAGTCCTGTACATCAATTCAAAGTTTAATTTTTATCCACTTTTACAGGAAGGAAATGGTTAATACTCCTTGGTTATTTGTTGTTGCCTGTGCACTCCTTCAACCTGTCTTCAGCTAAAGTAAGGATGCAGTTTTGCAGCGTGTAGCTCATTTATTTCTGTACAATACGTCATGTCTCCAGCGTTGACTGTTACGCCCTCAAACAATGTTTCTTCGCTATCACAACCCAGAAAACAAATGTCAGTCAAATCAGAGACCTGCCTTACCCCTGTGACTGTACAGTACATGAGTTAAACAAAAGATGATTGCATACAACTTTAATGAAGACTGATCGGTTAGTGGAGACTGATTTTGCTGGATGCCAATGTCGGCTGATCTATCACAGTTAGTTTCCTGAGAGACGGAAGGCGTATACTGCACCTGATTAAACATATACAGCAGTGTGAGGGTACTATCGTTAAAGGCTTACCATTTATTATATACAAATCCCCTTTTTTTAATCTCATTTATTGTTAGTCATTTATTAGCTCAATTTATATTATGCAATCGAATCATAATCAGATTCACTTCACATGCATTTGGGCAGAGGGGGGGAAGCTGCTAGGCCAGTTCACCATCGGCCATGTGGAATTTGGCATCATTGGAAGTTATTGTAGCTCAGATCAAACTCTGTTTTTGTCATTTATTATCTTATTCTTTCTTTTTCTGCCCTTTGGAGGCATCCGGGCTGTCGACCTGGTCTTGGTGTCCCTTCAGAAAGCGTAGGATCTTCTCGATCGAGGCCTCCTGATATTCGTGAGACCATCTGTGTCAAGAAAAAGAGTAGGCATTTGATGGTGTGCATTATAAGAAAACCAGTTGTCTCTAACTTTGAAAAGTTAACCCTAGTGTTCATAAAATATTCATTAAAAAAAGAAGAGGCTTTAAAAGATTAATAATGTTCACATGAGGAGGAACTGTGTCGTTATCACACAACTCAAACGCGTGAAGCTGTGAAACCTGTCGAGACAGATTCTCCCTCCTGCAGCTGCGCCACACAGCCATGTGGTTAACAGTGTGAAAGTATGTTGTCCCAATTTCATGGTTGTGCAAACCAATAACCACAGCATAATCCTGGTTACGTTTACAGTAAACAGTAACTCACTTGATGCCATTGAAGTTGAGAATTGCTCTCATGTCCTCTGGCAGAGACATGGGATCGGGCCACATGAAGTTATCCGTGACGGGAACAATGTTCTTCTTCCCAGCCAGGGCGGTGACTATCTCCTGCAACATGAAGGATAAAATCTTTGAGTCTATGAAATATGTCCAGACCTGAAAAAGCACAAATTATTGATTGGAATCCCTTGCAAGTTAAACATCTGATCCCTTGTTTCAGCTGCAATATGCATGTCACATATAGCTCAGACAGGGAATATGAATGCAACAAGACTGAAAAAACTGCACAAGCACTTGTACAGTAATTCTCAGGCATTCTGCAGAAGATAAAAACCAGTGACATGTTCTGATCCTGTTTCAAGGGACTCACAGCTTTTGTGCAACCAAAAGTATCTGACAGGATTACATCAAATTAAATAACCGAATATGTGAGAGAGAGCAGAGGTCCAACAGGGACATGAGGACAACTCATCACAAAGCAAAACTACACTGTCACACATCAGTGGCCAAGATCAATGGCTTTTTAGACGAAGAACAGAATGTTACAGCATGACAGCACACCATTGTTGAAGTTGTTTTGCAGCCAGGAATTAAAATGTTTTGAACTGGCAAAATAATCATTTGTTAACACCGAATCGCTTCTCAGATACCAGTCGGCTCTACAAGGGCCAACCGCAGTAACCGCACTAACAATGAAGCTGAGAAAAATTATTTTCATGGCTTGAAATTCATGACCAATTATGTGACCGATGACCCCCAAAATTCAGATACTGCACTCTGCCTTTGTATTACCTTAAACAGATAAATATATATGTAGTGCGAAGGCTAAGTGCTTCTTCTTGTCTTCTTCCTGAAAATCTAAATCTAATTTCTTGTTACATTGTACAATACCTGTATGTTTTAGTGTTTGCATGTTTAAAAAGTTGTAATTGAGGAAATTGTTATTAATTTTTAATATTAATTATATGCTCTCATAGAATAAAGTCTAGTTCATGCCTTAATGAAAACAAATATCAATCAAATCTGGGATGATAAACATAACAACTGCTGTAATCCTTGCAGTCTGGATTACAGTTTTATATGCAGACACATAAATTATTCAAATTATTTAATTATTATCAAATGATTTGACCAAGACTGTAGATACTGCAATTTGGATTTATAGGGCAGCGATGTCCACCACATCCAGTTTGAATGTTATATGCATCCTTCATTCCAGCTAATACTGTTCTGCTGTTGTGTCAAGATAAATGTGGAATATCTCAATAAGGGCTTAAGGTGGAAGAGAGTGAAAGTATTTAGCAAAAAGAGGCTGAGAATGGAAAACTTCTGACCTTATGCACCCAGTCCTTCATGGCAGTGTCATCCATGCACTTGTCAAGCGCATTTGCGGACAGGACCAGGATGAAGTTACGTGCCCTCTGTACACTCTGAATCAGTTTGTCCTCGAATTTACCAGCCTCCAGCTTCTCCACGTCTATGAAGACGCTGTATCCTCGAACCTGCAGGTGCACCTTCAGAAGGCTTGGGACAGGAGAGAAAATGAGAAAGTCAGTGAGGTAAGGATGAATAAAGACAGTACAAATGTCTTCTGTCCTTGCCCTGGCTCTAATTTAATCTCCTTTTCCCCTACACCATGAGTTCTGACCTGGCCAGCTGGGAACCGGTGGTCCGACGGTAGCTGATGAACACATCGGGCCCTGCAGGCTTGGCGTCTGTGTGGCACGGTTTTAAGGGCCTGCGGCTAGAAGACAGGATCTTGGCTCTGTGGACTCCGTTGTCTATGTGGCAGTCGAGCTGGAGCTGCTGATCAGTCACGTTCTGGACACTGTTGCGATCCACTCCTGACTGGACCATGCCGTAGGTGTACTGACGGAATCGAGGGTCCACCTCCACTAGCCAGTCAGCCATGTTGTTTGGGTCACATGTGGAGTAGTTGGCGTAAGTCTTCAGCACACGCAAGTCTCTCAAAAACCTGGAGGAGGAGACAGAACAGAGGTGTTAACGTCGCTCAGCCTCAGACACGTGTCTTGAGAGGTTTGTACCACTTGCCTCTTGCGAGTGAGGGCTGCCGTCATGCCCAGATCAGCGCTCAGATCCTGGTCTGTGATGTTTAGCAGGAGGTCTCCATCCACCTGGAGCTCCTAGTAGGGTAGTTAGAAATGTCAGACATACTGTATTATATGTAGATCTCCGTGCTTGTATCTATATCCCTGTTTAACTCACCTGGAAACGGTCACAATAGGCACTAAAGCCAACCTGCTGCAGCCAGGTCTGCACCTCACAGGTTTTCCAGTTCGGCACACATGACAGGATGCGTTTCGGCACTTCCTCCCCCATCATACTCAGCGCCCGCTTGGCGAGGCTGGAAGCTGTGCCATTACTGGAGTACATGACAATTTTCTTCAGGCTCTGCACTGCTCCGATCTCTTGAAATATCTAAAAGGAGGACAAATTAAAGTCATTGTCACAACAAAGCTACCATAGAGCATTTTTCTAAGAACTTTAGTTTAAAGGGGCTCCACGAAACTCCTATGTTGTGCTGTAAGCCGTTAAGTTTATGTTAGCTGACTCCATTTCTCAACTAACTTAAGCTACTGTTGCTGAGAATCCAACCTGAGCCCTTCACAAAGAAATCCACAGTCCAGCAGCATTAAACAACTTAAATCGTCCACAGGCTTGTATAGGCAACGAGAGAAATACCCAGTTATGTGCATCCCTAGTTTTGAGCTATATGGAAAGTGATGGTACCTTGGTGTTACGCTGACGAGACTTGATGCTGGTCTCAGCACAAAGGTAAAAGGCTGCAATGCACTTTCCTTCCACTCTTGTGCCATCCAGTAACGGCAAAAGATGCTGCAGGTCAGCGGCCGTCTTGCCCTGCATGCAGTCTGCACTGTCCAGTAAACTGCGGGCAAAGTCATCTGGATCCAAAGATGCGATGAAAGGCTCCACCAGCTCCAAGGTCCCAGATTTCACCACCTCTTTCTCAATTTCTCGGTTTGTAGCTAACACAGTCACAGCCAGACACGCGTGGAAGCGGATGAGTTCATCCTCTTTGGAAAAGGCCAGTGGGAAAAGCCACTCAGCCGCCTGTTTCTCAATCATCCATCTCTGGCAGCGGTGGCCTCCGTACATGGCACAGTTTGCCAGTGCCACAGCACAGTGGCGGAGCACGGTGGGGTCTGTACCTCGGCACCAGAAGAGGAGGGCGTCCAGGGCTCCGTTAGAGATGAGGTGGACGGACGTCTCCTCTGAGTGTTTGAACATGTGCTCCAGGATCCCTGAGACACTCCGAGCCAGCTGTGCGTCTTCCTGCTGCCGAGTCAGGTTGAGGACGACCCCCATACCCATCCGTGCTAAATAATCTCTGCCAACAGAAGATTGTAAATATGGTTAAAAGCAGTTAGCCAGAGATACTCCTGAACAACTGTGGCATGAACAGTGTCAAACACTGCCACTTTGGGTTGTTGTCAGACCAGAATCACCGACCCAGACTTGCCTACAGATAAGACTCAGTAATCAACTAGCTTTCTCCAGAAAGTTACACATTGTTGCTTTAAGTCATTTATCAAGCAAAAATGAAAAACATTTATGGGCACCAGCTGCTTTTCCCCTTGCTTTTCTCTGCTTTATGTCACTGCAAATTAAATAATATTTAGTTTTGGACCGCTGTTTGGGCAAAACTTTAAAATGTCATGTTTCCCTCTGTGATGGGTGTTTGTCACAGTTTTCAAATATTACTGAGTTACATGTTTTATATAGCTTACATATATTGCACATTTTCTGTTTCTTTCCCTTTTTGTCTGTTGTTAGTCATTATGTTCAGTCATTGTTCTTCATCATGGTTGTTACAATCACTGTTTGTAGTGGCTGCTTGTCTATGTCTGTCTTATTGTTTGTTCTCATGTCTGTATTACAGTTTGTATCATGGGACAAGGACTACAAATTAACCATGGCTAGAAGTCCTATACTGCACCTGTTGCATTCTAAGATGAAACAATGGCTTCGGGCATTGTCCCTATTAAATAAGTCAATAAAATAAAAAGATAAAATACAATTTTATAGACAACTATGAATACAGTGAACAATCAGAAAAAATCTGACTAAATAAAAACAGTCTTGAGATCCATCTCTGTCATTTTTGAGGCTGTAGATTAAGGTTATCATGTAGTTCCTGTTATTTTGTCCTGGCTACATCATATGGCACAAACATCCACAGTTTTACTTGGTAACATTTTACAATAAGGTACATAAAAATGTAAGCAGTTACTAAATCATTATTTAGTAATTCCTGAATGACTAAATTTGAGGACTATGTAGTAGACAATGATGAGTTACTAAAGAATAGAGTTGGAGATACTACATTAATGAATCATTAGGTAATAATTAGTTCATAAATATCTGAATGAACATACTGACCACTTTTTTCATGAGTTGTTCCTGATTAACCACGAACCAGCGTGTTCTTCACAGATATTGATGAACTAATCATTACATAATGATTCAATAATATAGTGTTTTTCCAGTCTATTCTTACTCATCATAATTTCTGGTATAGTACTTGAATCAAAGTTATTCAGGAATTACTCATTAATGATTCATTAACTATCAAGTCGTTCCTGATTCGCTCCTTACTCGCTCCTCAGTAGCTACTCACATCTTTGTGTAGCAATGCTATTAACTACAGAGACAACATATGATGGTCTCGCAGACTACCAGATTAGAGTAAACACCTCTCTGAGAGAAAAATATTTAAAATGGTATTTGTTTATTGCAGAGCTGATCTCTTTGTCCAAGTGTTCACGTTATTTTGTCCACACTCCTACCTGTTGTCTGCCACCAGTATCTGCTCCAGCAGTTTTGCAGACTCATAGGTGATCTCCACAGCAGGTGTCTGTTGCAGCTGCAGCAGCAGCTCCAGGCCTCCATCCAGCCGGATCCTGTTGCAGATCTCCTCGGCCACCTGACGGCCTACAGCGGGCATCACCCAGGCCTCCTCCACCAGCTGGTACATCTCGGCGATGGCCTGGCGGGTCTCATCTGAATCAGAGGTCTCCTTCCCTGTCCTCAGCCTCCTGATGGCGCAGCGCAGGGCGGGGAGGGAGCTGTCCAAAACCGCCTGGACGTCGGCGCTGATGCCCGGGGAGACCGGTCGGTGGTTGCAGACGGAGCCGCTCCTCCCTCTCTGCAGCCGGCTGACATAATCCGGGACTGTGAGTCTTTCCGAGCTGAACATGATGGAGAAATGTCGGTAGAGCCTCCACAGGAAGAGCGTCAGAGAAAAGAGCATCTACCGGCGGAGTCAGGTTGTTTACAGGCCTCTCAGTCCTCGTCAACACTCTCACATCTGTGTCGATCAGCTGTAAATCACTCCTGACAGCTTTCAGCACGTTGCATCAGCTCTCTACGATGTCATCCCTGCAGTAAGCACATAAACACTCGTAAGCAGATCTTGAGCAGGTGCTGTTTTGTCTCTGTTATCCGACCGACCGACCTACAGACAGTGTGTCTGCAGAGGGGTCCTTAAAGAGGCGACATGTCAGCACACAAGCTGAGAGCCCTGAGAGAAAACACACTTTTGTTGTCTGCACTCAGACAAAGAAGGCCTGTTCCTCTCACACAGTTTTCATGTGAAGCGGCTTGTCTCCTGAGAAAAAACACTAAATATGACGCCGCCCTCCAATCAGATGTGGGCCCCTCGACCTACAGCATCCTCCGGTCAGCATCCGCAGGCTCCTTGTCCGTGTCTTCAGGGGTCTCTGCACCGCCCACCGGCTCCAGATACTTTCGATGATGTACAGGAAAAGAAGCTACCCCTCCTCCTCCTCCTCCTCCTCCTCCTCCTGCATCACAGCCCAGCACAGCTGAGCAGAGCAGAGCATGCTCATCATGTGCATAAACACTGCAGGCCCTCTGCTGGAGGAAGTGGAGAACAACAACAGAGCTTCACCATCACTGTTACTTAAAGGAGCAATATGTAGTTTTGGGGAAGAAATGTAAATCAGAGGAGAAAGATCTTCATTGACTGTTTCAAACTTTATTTGTTTTCATGACTGAATTAACTGAATAAACTAACTGATCTTAAAGGACAACACAGTTTTACTTTGTTTATATGTGGCGGACCCTGCCACTTTTCTTAGCTTCAGACGGTGGTCTGGGGACCTTATTTTCCTCTGAGAACAGCTTGTTTATTCAGTTATGTAAAAAAAATATTATTTCTGAGTTTGAATGAATGAATGCAAATTTATTTCAGACATGTGAAAACAAAACAAAATGCTAAATTAGTTCAACAAATAAGCATAATAAAAAGAAAAGCATGTTACAAAGTATTTTCCATTAACAAGACATGCCCGAAAAGGATTAACCATAATCAATTTACTTCCATTCCTAAACCTGTGTACCTTCGTACGCTCCCATCTAACTATATACAACTCTAAGTACAATTAATAAATCACATATTAGATATAAATATATTTACATACACACCCATATATCCATATAAACATATGTGCTGAACACACGTACATATACATACTGTACCTACATCTGCACACATCTATGTACATACATACACTCACACACATGCAATGTGTTTCTGATTACAGGCCAATATCAAGAGGGGTGGAGAGGCAAGTCTTAAAGGGTAAGTCCACCAAATGTACACATTAAAGTGTGTTTATAGGACTTGTGGCCTCCTACTGCTGAGTGAAGATGTAGTACAAAGCCTTCTGTGGCTTCAGAGGAAGCTGCATGTAATCTGATTAATTGCCTCCAGTGATGTCACTCAGTGGCTAAGTTGCATTGTGTTGAACTGCATGAAGACTGAGTGGAGGGCAGTAGATATGGCATCCTCTGTGGATCTGTTGGTTAACGGATTGTTATGGTGAGAATGATCAGATAATTGTTGTGTCAGCAGAGATCCTGTGGCAAGGTTAATTTTCTTCCTAGCTCTAGATGTCACAGTCTGTGTGGAGCAGTTGTAAACTCTTCTTTGTTAGCTTGTAAATGTCTGTCTAACTGTTTTATGAGACAACCCAACAGGGCCAAAACTCCCACTGACACCAGCTGCAAGCATTCAAGTCTTGCCCTTAAAGCAAATAAGAGAATAACAACAGATGATGTTCCTCCATCACTAAATGACTCACAGATTACCGTAAAAGAAAAGCAGAAGCAGGCTGATCACAGGTCATCAAATGGTCAAATTGCTTAAACATTTGTTTCCTATTGACTGCATTCTCTCTGTGTGACTCTGTTTATCTGCTCGAGTAGAAAGAGGCTTGCAAACAAGGTTAAAGTAAACAAAAAAGAGGGGTGACTGACACATGTTTCCAATGATTGGAAGCACACAGTCCTTCATTTCTTCTTTCAGTCTGTCCTCTCATACCACAGAGGCAACATGAGGCTGTGGGCTGTCCTGCCGCTCGCTCTGCTCGCTCAGGCTTTAGCTGCAGACGGTAAGTACTTTACAAAATGGTTTTAAAGTTTAGAAAAGTGTGTAAATAGAGGAGTGTTGGTGGTTGTTCTGTAGAGTATTATCATGTTACAGTCAGACTTGATAATAATGTGCTGGTGTCTGGTTGACAGTTTGTATATTTCTATCAGCAGCTACAACTAAATATTGAATAAAGTAACATTTAATACATTAATTCATTTCATTTTTTCTGTTTTTTCAACCATTAGTCCAATCAGAACTGTCTACAAAATACACATTGTTACAGTAGCTGATCGTAGCAATTATAGAACAGCAGATAAAGCAAATCATCATGTAATCTGTGATTACTTTTTACAAGTAAGTTTTATTGTTTTGTTTACAAAATGCCAGAAAAATGTGAAAATGCCCATCACAAATAGCGAGTACAGTCTTAAAATTGCTTGTTTTGTCTGACAAGTAGTCTGAAATCCAAATGTAATCATATTTTAAACTATATGAAAGTATGAAGAGCAGCAAATTATCTAATTTATGAAGCTGGAATTTGTGAATGTTTGGCATTTTTGCTGATAAATTACATTAACAGTTGAGCCAGAGTCTCAAAATAGTTGGTATCTGTAGGTCAGAACATCAAATAGTTATATGTTTCAGCAGTTATGAGTACACTTAAGTTACGAGTACACACTTTGTGTTGAAAAGTAGTGAGGACAAAAAAATGTTTACATGTTGTACAGGCGATGTTGACAAGATGTAGAAGGTATATGTGCTCTGATATAATGTGCTGTTTCTTGTATTTCAAATATGACTAATTTTACAATGAGGACTAAAAACCTTTCTGACCCACGTTTCAACTGCTGCATGCCGTACAAGATCACACAATTTTAAACCCTGGGTGGGTCTGAAGAGAACATATGCACTCTTACGCAAGGAGGGGATCCTGTGAGGTCAGCGTAGATAGTTACAACACAAAAAGTTGTGTAAGGGCTCAAAAAAATCATTTAATCTTATTTGTTTATTGTAATTTATTTATTCATTATTTCATATTTGAACTAATTATACTTTTAAACATGATGGAGAATAAGTTTGGGGACATGTCGCCAGAATCCCCAGTGTAAATGACACCTCTGTGAGTACATATCGGATACAATACGCAGGCATTTAATATACAGAATTTGCTACAATGATAGAAACACATATTTTTAATAAGAAAGAACAACATATCCCATGATGAGACTGGCATGGTGTCAAAGCCTCATGGGAGCTATAATCAAATAAAATCTAACTCATTTAATTATCCCAGGGAGGAAATTCATTTGGTCAGAAGTGCAGTACAAAAACACATCAAATTAAACAACAGAGACAATCCGTGTTCTTTAAACCTGACATTTTATCTACAGAGTCTTGTATGGGTCGCTGTGAGAATGGCTTTGACTCTGAGAGGAAGTGCCAGTGTGACTCCATGTGCAAGTATTACAAGAGCTGCTGCTTCGACTATGAGGTCACCTGTGGCATGACGAGTAAGAAACCCTCTCTGCCTATTTCTTTAAAGGGTAACTCCACTGATTTTACACATTTAGAGTGTTTACAGGTCTTGGCGAGTACTGCTGCATATGTGAAGAAAAAAAAAGTAGTATAAATTCTTTTGTGGCTCCAGAGGAAGTTGCATTAATCTGATCAATTGCCTCCAGTGCATTTGCAGTTGTATTGTGGGTAATGTAGGCTCCAGGTTTTGAAGAGCAGTCCACTGGTCTGCAATGCACTTGTATAACACTGTTAAACTCATTATGACCAGTTTAAAAACAAATTATCAAAATAGTAACAGCAGAATCAGAGATATCACCGTTATTCTGCTACATTAACCACAATGCAACTTTGACATCATTGGAGGCAATTTATCAGATTACATGCGGCGTCCTCTGGAGCCACAAATGGCTTCATACAACTTTTTTCACATATGCAGTAGTACTCCCAAAGATCTGTAAACACACTTTAATATGTAAAACTGGCGGAGTTACCCTTTAAAATACAGTCATGTCATAAGTCAAAATGGTTCCACAGAGGATGGTCACTGATATTTTACATTTTTTCCCCTCAGCTCGTGGAGACACGTACGTGTCTGCAGATGATGATGATGAGCTGTTGGAAGGCACCACTCCGTCCCCTTTTACTGCCACCAGTCGTCAGCTTAGGCCCGCACAGCAAGCCATCTCAGACTTTGGCCGCAGAGGACAGCAACATCCCGCAACCACACTGGAGATGACCAGACCTCCTCGATTGATGGACACCATATTTCAGAGAATACCTGTTATACAGAGGACACCCATTTCAGAGGAAGTCCCAGCTACACAGGACGTCCCCACCACGACTAAACCTCCTCAGACCACTGTTCCCAGCACAACAGGCACCACTGCAGCCCCCGACCCTGACGCCGTGGTGTGCAGCGGGAGGCCCTTTGACTCCTTCATGCAACTAAAAAATGGCTCCATATATGCCTTCAGAGGTGAGTGACCAAGTGACAAAGTGATCCCCTAATATTTAGATATTCAGAAGATCTTTCATGCTAATTCACTTTTTTCTAGGGGATTACTTTTTCGAGCTGGACCAGAAGTCAGTGCTTCCTGGTTATCCAAAGCTCATAAAGGATGTGTGGGGCATCCGTGGGCCTATCGATGCTGCCTTCACCCGCGTCAACTGTCAGGGGAAGACTTACATCTTTAAGGTGGGCACACAGGGAGTGACTTCTATCCATTTACACCGGTTTCAGGCATGTCAAATGCATGTTTAAATGAATCAAAACTTTCATCAGGGAAACCAGTACTGGAGGTTTGATAATGGCGTGCTGGACGATGACTACCCACGAGAAATCAGCGTGGGCTTCGACAAGATTCCGGATCATGTGGACGCAGCGTTTGCTCTGCCCGCTCCTGGTCACAACGGCAAAGAGAAGGTGTATTTCTTTAAAGGTACAGACAAATATCACTAAATAAATCCAGATATTAATTCAAAATATTTGGTATACTTAACATGAAGTTACTTAAAGGTGCCACACAGAAGAATTGGTCAGATTTCGAAATCATGGGGGGCAGCATATCACCAGAGTAACTGCTAACTCCTGATAACTAAGGCTTCAGTTAGCTAGTTAGCTCAGTTAGCTTCACCGGGGAAGTGTTGGTGTTGCTAAACATGCTTAAAATGCAACACATTTTATAGATGTCATACGTCAAAACTGTTATTCCTTCACATTTTGTTTAGAATTTTGAATGTATTCAACTAAAATTCTCACAAATAGGACCTTTAAATGATAAAGATTTAGATTTCCATCTTGTTGGTTTCTCCAGGTGAACAGTATTACACGTACGAGTTTTTGCACCAGCCATCCCACGAGGAGTGCATCACCATGTCTGAGAGTTCTCCGTCCACACTGTTCAGGCGCTACACTGACGTATACTATAACAACTATGAACGTTCCCTCAGCGAGCTCTTCTCCAACTGTGAGTTGTGATGTGAGAGATCATTTGTGCCTGTTTTGGGGTGTTGTCACTTGATATATCTTAATTACTTTCTAATGTTTAGTGCCCCAGCATCATGACAAACACCACTTCATCGAGAAGGACTGGAAGGGCCTCAAGGCTCCGGTGGACGCTGTCATGACAGGCAGAATGTACGTACCTCCGTTGAGGTCCACACGACGCCGCAACGACTACCGGTATGACCAGCAGTATGGACAGCAGTATGGACAGCAATGGGGCCAGCAGTATGGACAGCAGTGGGGTCGTAGGAGGCAAAGCCGCTCACCCAACTGGGGGTCAATGGCCGAGCGGGGGATGAACATGGGCCAGGAGTTTGCAGAGAGGGGTATGGAGATGGGTCTGAGGTTGGCAGAGAAGAGGATGGAAATGGAGGAGCGGCTCGGGCGAGACTGGGACAGACGGTGGGATCAAGACTGGGACCAGGACAGACGGAGAGATGGTTACCGTCAGAACAACAGAGGCAACTATGACTCCAGGTCGTTCTGGGAGCCCTTCCGGAGAGATCAGCCCATACAGACCGTCTACTTCTTTAAAGGAGGTAAGACAGCAGATTCATTAGTGGTGCAGTTAAGCTTTATGATAAATGAAACTAATTAACAACATATTCATTCATTCAACCTTAGACCTCAAGATGGTCCAACTGGACTCACTACCACTGCCTTGCTTGGATGCCCTGAGAAAAACTGAGATATTTATTACAACTAGAATGGCACTCAGTAGAGCGCATACCTCCGCCAAGGCCCAATAGTCCCCTTTAATTCACTCAAGCCTGTATTTAAATCCGCTAGATCCGGATTACATAACCTCCTTTGATGTGCTATTTTTTTATTTTGTGCAGACAAGTCATGGATCTTGTGCAGACACACTTAATAACTTCTTCCCACAAGACAATAAGTTGTGAGCACAAGACAAAAAAAAATCACCTTCAGGGACTTTAGGGCCTCTGTACAACTCAGCGTCTCGAACAGACCGACGGAACAAAGAGTTGCAGATGTCGAGAGTAGCTGGGAGAGGAGACAGGAACTCAGTGATGTTATTAAACTTTCCCCAGCTCTTGTCTGGCCACAGACGGCTTATTATAACTAGTTTCACATGCTGTGTATTGGTCCACATAACAGAGAAGCAGACGGAGAAACACTCACTCCGTCTGAATTTCTGCTTGATATTCAGTAGTTATCTATTTCACAAACAAGACTTAATAGAGAAAAGTTTTGAAAAAATGTTGACAGTGATGACGAATCCAAACTACTGTCATGTTATGTTCACTGGATAGCAGTGAGATTTTCTTTACACAAGGTCATTCCCAGCAAACATGAGCTGCTCCCATGGATAAAAATATCTTGCTCTTTGATATCTAGATATCAGTTTTGACCTACTTCTCCTCTCAAATTATCCACAGAGGGAAAATAACTGTCTTGTTTTATGTGTTTTCTAGACAAATACTACAGAGTGGACCTCAGGACCAAGAGAGTCGACCCCGGTTCGCCTCCATATCCCAGATCCATCGCCAAGTACTGGCTCGGCTGTTCAGACACCACCGGGGCAGAGAAGTAGTTTCAAGTGTTTTTAAATATTTTGCCATGGTCATCTGGAATACATTTGTACATTATTGATAATTCATTTTAACTGAAACAGGCCGTGTTGGCTGTAAAAAAAAAAAAAAAAAAGTGTGTCACACATGTTGAGTGTAACACATAACTAGCTGCACATCAACGTGAGCAAATATCGGAGATCAATCAAAGTCCACATACTGCTCGTCACGGCCAAAGTTCAGCTGGTTGAACTCTACTGTCATCTGCTGTCAATATCAGCTGAACCGCTTTATTAAACACATCTATAGAGAAAATATTCTTCAGTTGTATGTTACTTTATACTCCCTCTGAGGGAAATATTGTACTTTTACTCCACTACATTTATCTAAAGAATATAAATTAAAGATGTGAGCACCTACGGTTGTTCATTGATGTTTTCTAAATCATGTATCCACAAACTTTTTCAAAATGTTTATTTTCATTATTAAATGTCTACATATATACAGTGAAAATCAAAATATAAAACACTCATCGAGGAGGTTTCATGCACCAGATCTTGTCGTATGGTCACACAGATGCTGAGAGAAAAATCCTAAAATTGCAATAATGTGGGTTTTACCCGACAGCAGCATGACTGTGTCAGCAGAGGTCAGAGGGCAGGAACAGGTGGGTTCATGCTTGAGAGGAATTTGACCGTCGGTCATAGATGTGAAAAAACATTCTTATAATTCTAGTTTTGTGACCTCCATTGACTGGTTTGAGAGACCACAATAAAATACTACAATATATTTTTGACAGCTGCCTTTGACAGATATCTAAAGGCAGTACTGATGAAGAGTGAACCACACTTGAATATAAATGCAAACCTTGTTATTGTCTGTTCTTCCTTGTATTTTCATTTATGACAAATAAAAACATCAGTCCAGCAGCAGACTCAAATCTTATTCACGTCTCTGTTTTTTGCAGACAGTTCATGATGATAAACTGTGATATTTTTGCTGTTGTTTGCTCTTGTCTTTCTCAAACAACCCTGATGTTTGTGCCTTTAGGTCTGTTCATCCCCTCTGAGTCCAGGCCCAGACATTACAGTACTTGTCTGTATTAGTGTCGTGTTTTTGTTTCATTTCTCTTTCAACCTACAATATAAATTTAATATATTTTCTATAGCGATAGGCTAAAAGTTGAGGGTGTTTTTGTCACAAATGCTCCATACATCTGTACATTAGTGTTTAACAAATAACACCATAATTCAAGAATCACAGACGTGCAATTTACTCAGATTTACAGTAGTAACTAACTTTTTCCTTTTGTGTCTGTAATCTCATAACTGCTAACTGATAATAAATATGCAGCTGTGTTCGGATCAGACCTGCTGACATGTTAGTTTCTCAGAGGTTACGACTGTTTAATCATGACGTTTTCATAGCAGGGCTCAGCACCCTCATTGGCAATGACCTCAGTGAGACTCGCAGCGTCTCCTGCTGGTCCCACGGTCAGGTAGTTGCTCTCGATTTTTCCTGCGCTTGTGTCTCCCTCCGCCCTCAGATCTGACCCTGAGTCAGCTGAAGCCACCTCTGGCACGCTCTTCAAAATGGACGACAGCGGCCTTTTAGGAGTGCCGCCCTCCGATGGTGGGGTGTCACTATCACCGGTTGTGTCAGGAGAGTTTAGAGGAGCGTGCTTTCTCCTGATTGGCTTACAAACACTTACTTCCCCTCCAGGCGGCCCTCCCTGCTCCCACACACTGGCCCGAGCTCCGAGCTTCTTCCTCGGTGGTTTGATAATCCCTTCAGCTGTTTTAGGCTTGGGCCTGTTCGAATCCTGCTCCCTTTGTCTCTGGAGGCTGCCGAGCCGTCGCAGCATGGCCTGAACGGGGCCTTCAGAGCTCGACTCCGTCTTCGACACGGGCCGACCTGCTTTACCCACCGTCACATACACTGTGGTGACCTTATCTGAGCTCCCCACTTGAGCATCAGAGGCAGATGTTGGCAGCTGAGTCTCCTTATGAACAGCTGTGTTGGACATAGTCCGTCTTCGTCCTGACGCCCCAGGGACTTGCAGGGTGGCCCGGGATGGAGTTCTGTCTACTTCCTGGTCGCTTACCTCATAGGTTGATTCCCAATTGTCTGTTGCCTGCACGTCCACTTCATCTTCCCTCTCCTCAACCTCAGCTCCGTCCTCCTCCCCAGTTCTAGCTGCACCTCCCTGACTCTGGAGGGCAGACAGCATCAAAACCCCCCAGGGTGACTTGGGTTTGTTGCGTGGATGTCCAGGGAGAGCAGCAGGGTCCTGAGTCGAGCTGCGCCTCTCCTTGGGGCTGAAGCGGGTGCCCTCTGCAAAGGAGACAGACGGCCGCTTGGATTTAGCGATGCTGGAGGTGCGAGGGATATTGAAGGGCGAGGTGATGTCCTCGCTGCTGAAGCCAGACGGGTCCAAGAACATGTTACACTTGGAGCTCATCTCCTGGAACTCACCGCCCGCCACCGCTGGAATGTCTGCCAAAGAGATGGAGGGAGAAAAGTCCAGCCACATGAGATCAGATGGAGGGTAAAGAGGGAAATATATGTTTTTGTTGTATCCCTCTTCCTACCTTCTCTTGGAGGGACACAATAGAGCGCCTCTCCCTCCTCCTCGTCACTGTCGAAGGACGAGCCCTCGGTCACCCAGCCAGAAGAAGGAGGCTCAATGAAGCTATGGTTGAATGTCAGCTCCGGGTCATGGTGAGATACTGTGGTTGTCAATGGAATAAACAATAGAAGATGGTTATAAAGGCATTTTAAGACAAAAACTTTATTTTTTATTTCATTGTCTTGTATCAATAACTGAAGCAATGCCTGCTTCAAATATTCTAAATATGGAAGTGAGGACGGATATATTTTATGATGAATTTATATATTTTAATTTTCCAAGTAGATGGATAATCAAAATCAAATAAGTCTGATAGATAACTGGACTCTTCATGAGAATAGGTATTTTGCTGTGAATTACAAAATGGTCCATCTTGTCCTTCTTGAGTTTGTGCTCAAGCTGTAAACTACAATGTATTACTGTTTTATGCAATATGATTCTATAAATGCTATGCAGCAGGACTGACCAGTGACACGAGGCAGGCCAGAGGACCAGTTAGAGATGCAAGGAAGTGCAGCACCGATATTAGCCAGAACACTGTAGACGTGATATTTCATCCGAACTGACCAGCCTCCATCAGCCACAGTCGCTCTGGAAGAGAAAAGGTTACAGATTGTACTCTTGATGTCTTTCCACCCCCGGAAATGTCATGATCATATCAATTTTAAGGAAGAATTATGAAGTTAATATTTCCAGATTCTTGGTTATGTTACAAAAAAACGGTTCTGTACAATATCACAGCTTCCAAATCCAAAATAAGCCATTTAATCTCACAAATGACAGTGGGCAGTGATGTTGATAGAGGGAAGAGAGGTACAGACCTGTCTTTGCCATCAACAGGGCCTCCTCCACAACACAAACAGCAGAAGAGCACAGCAAGGAGCAACAGGAGCAAAGGAACCAGCACACCTGCTAGTACAGAGCCTCTCACACCTGCACAAAAACAAACACACATAAAGAAACACATAAATTAAGAATCAGGTGATGTAATTCAGGATGGATGGACGGAGGGATGGACGTACTGTTGGGACAGACACCAGTGACTGAGTTGCACTGGACGTCCTCACCACAGTCACAGACAGAGGAGCAGTTGAGGCCGAACTGCAGGGCTGGGCAGCTGCTGTTACAGCTAGAAAAAAAACATAAAATCACATAATTACATCACATCGGCAAACACAAAATCCCGTTTTAAACGCTGACTCATGTTCTGTTTGACAGTGAAAACACACTGTGATGACTAACCAAAACTGTAGCGTCAGAGAGCAGAAAATTAAAGGGGACTATGATGGAGATTTTACCCGTTTTAGCCAGCTCACCTCAAATTGCATATACAATAAAGATTCTACCAATAATCATCCAAAGCTTACTTTGTTTTTTGCCTAAATTATACATAAAAGTTCATGACTGCAGTGCTGTTTAGAGGCCGACTGTTATAGCAGAGGTTCCTTGAACGCACCAACGAGGCAGATGTACATGTTACATTAGACGCTAATGTAAGTTTGACAAAAATAAAACAATAATAAGTTCTTGTGTAGTGGTCCATGGGTTAAAACATGCAATACCTTTTGAGACTAAATAAATGTCTAACTTTTAGCTACTCTTGTTTTGTCTGTTAAGCTGATGATGTGGTTAAACACTGTGTATCTTAAAGAATTTCTTTAAGTTTAAATATTAGCACAAAAGCGTATCACATTATTCTCCAGGGTCAGCCAACCTTGAGAATAAAGACCCTTATCGATCTGCTGACATTACATCCTTTTCAGGCTTTCATAACAAAACAGTCATGACAGAAAAACACAAACAAACAAAAAAGGCTCAAAAAGTTACATTTCAGTTACTCTTGTTTGTATAGGTATCACAAGAATAATGTAATTTTGTGTGTGAGTGTGTGTGAAGTGAAACTATAACTATGCCCCGAGAGAAACATCACCTCTCTCCCTGGAAGCCTGGCTGACAGACACATCTTCCTGTCACGTGATGGCAGTTACCGTGGAAACAAGGGCTGCACGGGAAGCTGCAGGCGTCTCCGAACGTCCTGTTGGAGCAGGCCTTCTCACACCTGGCAAGAGGAAGCAATGACACAGATAATGAGGGCATCACACAGACCTACATTCATTTTCTAATCATAGCATCAACCTCACTACGTGTTTTAACTATTTAGACTGATGGTACTCTTTTCTTTTTAAACATGGATACTTGTCCCACACGTATACAGTATCAGTCCATACAAAATAGAAGAAGAAAGCAAAGACGAGATCAGAAAAGCATTTTCACACAGATTTAACTTTTAACCATTAGTAAAAAGTACAAGGATTAACTATAAACTCCATGAACTTATTCCAAAGCATGTTGTACGATTTAAAGCTGTATTTTCCTCCTTTCGGGCAGCTATTTGCATTCATGTCCATACAGTATAAAAAAAATCTATATACAAAGCTGAAACTTGCTTGAGGGAGGCAGTCTAACATCACATGTTTATATCAGTAAATGGCAGTGCAGTTGTGAGCTGTGACTGACTTTGTAAATCTCACTTTTTTTGAATGCAAGAAACTTCCAAATCCACATCATTCTTGACTTTCTGACTACACTGTCAGTTGGCTAAATGGACTTTGGATGACAATTTGCTGATGTTGGAACAAACAAACAAACTTTAAGTACATTTTGGCGCTAAATCTTTAGTACTTTTACTAGGTAGGATTTTGAATGTAGGATATTTACTTGAAAAAAGTATTTCTTCACGATGGTATTACTACTTTTACTTAAATAAAATAGATGACTACGTCTTCCACCACTGCAGGCTAATATCTTATGGCGGATGTTCTAAAACTTAAAGTTAAACTTGATATGTTGGCAATTTGTAGGAGATTTATAAGACTGATGAAGGCCAGTGGTATTATTTTGATATATTTTCAATTAAACTATTATTAAGTAGACTGTAATACACTTCAATATAATTGATTTGGAAGTTCCTCCATGCCTTTGACATGACATATGATATGTCAACTCTATAACTGATGAGAATATGATAATTTTGGGATCTAAAAACACAAGAAAATGTTGAGAAAGTGCCGGTTATTTCTTTTTCTCAAACATGAAAAAACTCACAAATGATGCAGTAACCTTCACTGACAACTGAAGTATAAGTTGGCCAAACATGCATCCACACCTGGGTCCAGTCCATCCAGGGTCACAACTCCAACATTTCCCAGTTTTTGGGTCACATGGTTCATTATTTCTGCAGTGTGGACACTTCATCTGGCAGCCGTCTCCATAATAACCAGGTGGACACGGGCGGTCGCATTGTGTCCCGTTCCAGCCGGGCTCACAGGCCTCACAGGCGCCATCAGTGGCAGAGCAGAGCTGGTTGTCTTTACAGAAACCACAGCTAGGACAGAGATAGGCAGAGTTAGCAGGAACACACAGGCGTTGAACAATAAAGTGTACCCATCTTACACCTACCTCATTATACAGCCGCTGCTATACTTCCCAGCTTCACAGGGCTGGTTGCAGAACTGACCCTGGTATCCCGGGTGGCACACACACTGGCCACTGACCGGGACACAGCTGCTGTGTGTGAGGTCACAGTTACACCGCCGGTCACAGCTGGGTCCCCACCAGCCTTCCCGGCATTCACACACGCCGGTTCGCTGATTACACGGCGACATGTAGCAGTTGCAAGTGCCGAGACATCTCAGCCCCCAGTGGCCCCTGTGGCACTGACACCGACCGGTCAGCTTGTCGCAGCCAGGGCCCACAGACCCACTGCTGACACACTGGCATGGCTTGAAGCAGGTTTGCGTGAACCAGCCCTCGTCGCAGGTGCAGTTTCCGTGAACGCGGTGGCAGTGACCGTGCAAGGCACACTTGCAGGAATACTGGCACAGCGGACCCCAGCGGTTGGTGTTGCAGGTGCACTCACCTGTGACGGGGTCACAGTGACCGTGTGGGTGGCACCGACACACCTGGCGACAGTCTGGTGCCCAAAAATCAGGAGGACAACCTGGAAACAAAGAGAAACAAACAAAGAGAATACATTCAGTACATAATACTTTAGAAAAACACTGAGTAAACACTGTATAAACTGGTGGAATGCATCTCCGTTTTATGATACTTTCTACTTCTAGTGCACTACATTTCGGAGAGATGTCTATAAGTGGTTAAAAGTCCTGCGAAAGCAACATTTCCTCTCTCAACTTCCTAAATGGTTTCTTTTAAATAGAGATTTATGTCAAAGGGAGTGTAATTATACACATTTCAAAACAAAGTCCAAAAAAAGAAAAACACATTTCTGAAAGACTTTTTTTTTTTAACTTATTTTTACTTCATTAATCATCTCATGACCTCTCAGATTTATCTTGTGACCCTTTGGTGGGGGCCTGACCCCTAGGCTGGGAACCTTTTGACTGAAATACTTAATATGTATACAGATATTTAAAACTAACTTCATTTTGACCTGTACAGCAGTAAAATGTTACTTAACTTATGCACTGTTGTATTGATAACAGCAATCTACTTTTTTGTTTTTGCAGAACAAGTACCTTTACTTTTGATACTTTATGTGCCGTAGACTGACACTAATCATTTCAAATGTACGACTTCTAGTGGAGTACAATTATACTGTTGTTTGGGGCTTTTACTCAGTGTTGTAAAAAGTAACCAAAAGTCATACTTGAGTAAAAGTAAAGATATCGTGTTCAAATATTACTTTGGTAAAAGTGAATGTGAGAGTGAATGTGAGAGTAAAAGAATCTGCTATTAATTGTACTGTATTGTAATTGTATTTTTCTGGCAGAGTAAAAGTAAATTATACATGTATTTCAGTCATGGAATGAAGTACATTTACTCAAGTACTGAGCAATTTTGAGAAATATATACTCTACATGGGTATTTCTTTTTCTGTGACTTTATACTTCCACTGCACTACAATTTGGAGGCAGATATAGAACTTTTTATTACACTAAATTTATTTTATGAATTTGGCAACTAGTACTAGTTACTTTGCAGATTACAGGCTGCATCAGAACCAAAGTGGTGCATCTATCAGCAATCGGACAAAAAAAAAACAACCCATCATCAGAAACAGCTGAATATCAGATCCGATAACTGGTATACTTAAGAACATTTAATGGCAGAAAAAACTTTTGATACTTAAGTTCATGTAACATCAGATACTTTAAGACTTTTACTCAAGTACTATTCGTATGGATGACTTTAACTTTTAACAAAGTAATATTTTAACACGATATATTTACTTTTACTCAAGTATGACTTTTGGGTACTTTTTACAACACCGATGTATTTACATATATGTATATACTGTATAGTTTGGGTCGACTGATTATCAGCCAAATGCTGATTTGATATTCAAACATTTTTCAGATTTTTGGAATCAGTGTTTTTTTAACCCGATTGTCGATTAAAATGAAATAAATAAAAAATATTGTTAAAAAGTACAATATTTGCCTCCAAAATGTTGTGAAGTGGAAGTATAAAGTAGCAGAAAATGGAAATACTCAAGTTAAGTAGGAAGTACCTCAAAATTGTACTTAAGCACAGTTCTTGAGTAAATCTACTTAGTTACATTCCATCGATGTTTTTACTTAAGTTAAATATATGAATACTTCTTCCACTATTTGTCAACAGTGACTCATGTTATTGTGGTTTTCTATTAAATTTCTCTATATTTAGAACAAATTTGCAATGAGCCACATCGTACAGTGTGTGTTAAACAGCAGCAGGTCACATTTCATTTAGGGGAAACATTTACAAGTTTATGATGTTGTTTTGCTAAAAAAGCAATATCAGTATCATCTTAAGGGACCCAAAATTGTCACTTCTACACAACAAAAACTGAAATATTAAATGCACTGTGTGCATTGTTAATTAAACTGACAAAACAGACACATCAATTTGACTGATGGTAAACAGCTCCTGATGTTTATAGTAACTCACGTGTTTTACAGTGAGCTCCGTAGTAGCCAGGTGGACAGCGACACACTCCAGGATACACACAGATCTCATCCTTGCCGCAGGCCTGGTCACCCTCACACACAGCTACACACACACACACACGCACACACACACACAGACACACACACACACACACACACACACAGAGATATACACCATACCAGTGAATGGGAAGCCAGTAAAAACAGAAGTCCTGTAGATTGCTGTCCAGCAGGACACTTAAACTCACGTATAGTACACTCTTTTCCCTCTTGACGCCATCCAGTGCAACAGACCAGGGTGGACGGGTTCCTAGATACACAGAATATGATCAAGTCTGACACTTAGCAAATAAAACACTCTATCAAAGCAGGAAAAAACATCTACAAATGCTAGCAATAATCTAAGGGAATACTAAGAAAGATAAGAAGATATCAAGCATGTATTCAGAGTTGTCCAGCACAGCCCAAAACTCCTTGAAATATATATATATATAATACCTACAATTTGTCACAGGAATAGTACTAATATCAAGATTTAAAACAGTCAAAAGTTAAGGTGTGAGGTTGAAGTGTACCTGATATTGTGGCAGACGTTCTTCCCAGCAGGATCTAGAGTCTGTGAGGAGGACAACGAGCAGCAGAGCAGAGCACTCAGAGCTCCGAGGAGAAGATTCATCTCCACACAGTCCGATAACCAAAAGCCAGGACCAAATGTCTTTCTGTCTCACGTCTTTACGTCCAGAATTCTTTTCTTTCTTCTCTTCAAGGGAGCACAATGAGAGGCAGTATCTCTCTTTCTGTCTACCCTCCACCCTTCCCTCCTTCTTTCTCTCCTGTGAGTCGTCTTGTGGCTCCGGCGCAGCCAGAGAGGTCGAAGCCCCCAGGTTTCCTCTTCCCATTTCCTGGGGAAGTCAGAGCCACTTCCTTCTATTCAGCCAGACACAGAGCTTTTTAAAGATGGTCGAACACTAACACACAAAACTCGCCGCACACACTGGTGGTGTACAAACACACACCCCTGATGTTCACCCTTTTTCCCAGAATGTATTGTTGACAGTCTTCCAGGACATGATGAAGAACGCCTTCACCCTCCTTATAAGTCAGTACAAAGATGATGACGTGATCACTAGGAGCTCCTCTAGAAAATGTGTTTTTAGTCGTGTGAAAAAAAATGCGTTGAGATCATTTTGATTTTCATACAATTCTGTGTTTATTGGATTTTATTGAATCTTGAAATCTTAATATCACAGATAATCCACATTTTTGAATTGTTTTTATCACATCCCATCAATAAAATTCACTCTGGTGGCAACTGACATCTTAAATCTCTTTTTCAGCAGCAAAAAATCTGCATTAAAAACATGCTTACAAAAATAAAACTGTGAACCCAGTATTTTAGGAGAACAAGATCTGATTGGAAGGTCATTCATTGTCTTTCAGCAAATACAACATTGCTGGTCGGTCTGTTATTGTCTGAGTAGTGCTATGGTTGAACACTTAGAGGAAACAAAAGGGTCAGACAGAGTAAATGTGGAAACTTTATGGTAACTGGTCAGCTAATGGTGGTAGGAACTAAAAACAACTACAAGCCTTTTTCTCATTTCCACAAGTAAACTCACAGCTTCCCTTTAAAGGAAAGTAACCCGTCTGAAGAGGCTGGTAAACCAGCCAGACCACATGTGCTTACACACACAGATTCTTATGCATATTTATGGCACCTTCATCACATACAAACCAGACAGGAGCTTTGGCTCTGTGCAATGACTGAAAATTAATTAAAATATATTTTTAACAAGATAAGTTAAGGCTTAAGGGGTTTTAAAATGCACTCACCGTTGGAAGAGACTGGTTATATATGACTACAACGTTTTTTTTTTGTCCTGGAGCATAAAAGTGCTTCTGATAATGAAAAATATATGAGTGAACACGTGGCTTATAAATCTCTCTATTGAGGTAAAATGTATTGATTAAATCTGTGGTAAAATCTGGATTATTAGTTATAAAATTAGCTAACGCCCTCTTGTGGAGAAGATGTGAACCTAATACACTTTTCCCCATAATACTAGAGGGCAGAGTTTCATTTCAGAATGTATTACTTTGTTATATCTTTGGTTTTTGTTAAAACTGTTTGAACCTCTACATAAATATCTATGTGTAATAACCCATTTCTTTTTTTTAATAACAATAAAACTTCTTGTCTGTGTGGTGAGTTAACAAGGTTGCCTCTTAATACTGAGGTACACTGTACCATATATACTGCAGTACTAATTACCACTTATCACTTCTGTGGGAAAATAAGGGGATTTTGCAGAGAGTGAATTCAACAAAAGGGGAAATGAAAGCAACATAAAGAAAGCTGAGAAGTTTGTTCAAACGCGTCCACACTTTCTTTCCTCACATTCAAATGTCCACGTAATCCTTTGCCTGAGCCACAACCTGACTGAGGAAGAAGTAGTGAATGAGGGAAGAAGAGAGTCTGTTTCAGTTAAAAACTTCTCTGTGGTCAGTACCGGGCTCAGGAGGGCAGTCGCTGCTCTCTTTCATCGGTGGCCTCTGAGTCTCCGATGATCTCCCAGCTGGAGGCAGAGCTGCTCATGTGGGTGGGGCTCCGGCTGCTGCCTGACCGCGTCAGGAAGCCAAAGCTGTAGCAGACAGAGTGGAACAAACAGGCCTGAGGTCAGATCTGTAGTCAGGGATTACAGCTAAATATAGTCCAGGATTGACAAAGTCCTCAGTACAGTGACAGCAGCAGCTCAGCAGAGAGATGGAACTACTCTGATTCACAGATGACGTCTGCTGTGTTTGTCTGATTTAGTTTATAGCAGCTGATGCTTTGGTCCACTTTTATTGCCCTTACTTTGCATTTAATGCGAGTTAGAGCACACACCACTGCAGTGTTTTGAGTTTAACTGATCATTCTCTACTTGTTTCTCTTTGTAGATTCTGGGCTAAAGATATTATTTTATGTTTCTTAATTTATTTTAGATCATCTGTACCATAAGTGACATTGCAAAATGCATTAAACTGGCTGTCTGATAAAGCTAAAGAGACCCATAACACATCTTAACCCAGCTTTATTTTAAGTCCCTGGCCAGACAAGAGTCGTCAAACACATTCTTCACTTAATCAGATTCTCAGTCAAGGGGCTTTCCTTCACTTAGACTTTCCCAAAGTTACTGAGTAAGTAAGATTTCCTTCCCTGCAAGTTTTTCACTCTGGTAATTTCCAGTCTTTATTCTACATTAATCGACTCTACATATGCACATTTCAAGAACGACAGACTTTGAAGTAGTAAATAGCAAGTCTACTTAATTTCTTCTGTTGATTTGCTGAATTACTACTGGGTAATGAATTACAAATTGTAGTGTAACCATATTACTAAAATAAAGCACTCTAAGAGCTTCATGTTTCAATTGATTATTCATCAGGTTTCACATCCATTCCAGGAACTTTGTCCCATGTCTAACATTTCTCTGTCTCCCTCCATTGCTTCTAGCAAATGCCATTAAGATAATCCTGAGCTAGCCTGTCTAGATAAATCCTCTAATATCAGTCTGACCTCTGTGTCATGAGAAAACGATTACTAGCACAACTAAAAGTTATCCAGTGGCCTATTTAATGATGAGATCTTCTTCGGATCAGGTCACTTAACTGACACAATAAAGCCATGCAAGCAAGGAAATGAACTTTAATGTTCTCAAAGCAAAAACACAAGCAGGGACAACCCAACTAAAAACCACAGATGAGGTCGTCATGTCTGGCTATTTTCAGACCAGCCTAGTGGTTTTAAATCTGAGTGGTGCAGTGAAGCAGTGTAGCAGTGTTTGCCGAAGTTTTACTCACAGGTTTCGAATGCGTGACTCAGCTGGTTTGTCAGTGCCGTCAACTACTGTACCATCAACTTCTGTCTGCCCAAACAGAGAACTCCTCTCCTCCTCGTCACTGAAAGAAGAAAAACAGACTTTCTTCTCTTCTGAACATATTTCTACACCAGCCCATTATTTCTGGATGTGATGAATAGGTGTTGTGTGCTTATGACAGACCTGCTGGTACATTCATTCACAGGAATCCCGAGCATCTTTGCCTTGATGAGCTTTCTCCTTTTTTTGATGGCAGAGCCAACGGCTTCTAACAGGAAACCCGGGCACCTCTCCTCATTCAGGATCTCCCTGCAGAAATGCACCAACATTTTCATTAAGAGTTCTTCAAAACTCAACCATAAGAAATTAGATCACCTACATACCCATGACCTCAATTTACTAAAATGTGCCACTTCAGAACTAAAGCGTGTCCTAAGAAGGATACAAAACAAAACGTGTCCACACACTCAGTAGACCCACCTCTGATAGTAGTTGAGCTCCTCCTGCACCAGGAACAGGTTGGTTTTTAGCTCGTTCCTCTCGAAAATGATGTCACGCACCTCCTTCTTGGTGAAGCATGGCTGATCGGGATCCTTCCGGTCGACCGCTGATTTTTTTGTTGACACAGGAGCTGATTGACTTGGACTGGCCTGATGGTAGACAGAGAGACATCAGGTCATACAGACTACAAAGATGTTGATAGTTTCTTTTGGTTGGAAACTGCCTTGTTTGATTGGTAGTACAAGCTTTGAATTTGTTTGTAATCTCTAAGGGGTGGTTTTAATACCATAAATAAGTGTAGAAGTGTCTCTGAATTTGAAAGGTGAACCCACACAGTTTTATAAACTAGTAGACTATCATATATTTTTTGGACATGAAATAAAGGGAACATAAATGAACTCTATGTATGATCTATCATTTGTAAGAGGCATACGTACAGGGCCGTTGCTGTTGGTTCTGTCCAGCTGTGCTTGGAGGTTTTCGATCTCTTTGTTTTTCTCCTTCAGGTCGGCCTCCATGTCGGCCTTCCTCTCCACGATGCTCTTCAGCTGGGCCTGCAGGACGTCCTGCTTGTGTCGCAGCTCAGCGTTCATCTTCATGAAGCGATCCAACTGCTCCTGGAGCTACAAACACACACACACACACTGTTACACATGAACTACAATTTTTCATTACTCATCACTTAACAGGTTTAAAGTCAAAAAGATAGTTTTCCATATTTCTTCATTCTGTCAGGTATAAAAATAGTTAAACCCAAAACCAACAAGACAGGGCACCTAAAAAACAATCTATCTGTATCTATGAGTGGGGTGAGAATTTCTCCATGCGTGGGATTTGGACCAGATGTCTGGGGGAAGGAATGAAACCACACGATGTCAACACAAGTGTAGCATTCATTTTAAGGATGATAAAAATTCCAGGCATCCATTTGAGCAAATACTGACACTGGTTCAGCTGACCATGAGCTGTTTCTTCAGTGTTTACTCAAGTCAACTGACTGCAACTGAGCAAAGAATTAACAAATACACACCCAGTTATGGCTGCTATTCAAATCATGTGGTACATGTGCCTTGACACACATACAGGCACGTGCAACACACATTAACAAGATCTAAGCTGTGTGGGGGTGAAAACTCTGCCCTGACTTGTCTTAAGTGCAGTTAAATCCTCAACCACTGACTATGTGTATAACCTCTGCACTCTTTCCCTGATAGTAAAAAACACTTCCTGTCCTCCAGTGTGTTTATTGGTGTGGTTTACATGATCTAACTTCTATGACGCTGCCTGTGATACATGGTTGTGTGATCAGGTGTGTACGTAACAAGGCTCGTACAAAAGCTACACTCTTAGCATGACAGTAACATAATAAACATTATTTGTTTCTATGCGAACAGCCAACATGCCTTCAAAGAAACCGACCTTTGTAGCCACAGTCATAAACATTATAATAGCCTTTTCTCTCTGCTCTCTACAAAACTCTAGAAACCCAAAACACAATTAAATATTGTAGCTGCAATAAGTGTTGCTTCTTGACTTTTAATGAGAACGTGTCAGTGACGGAGCAGCTCCGTCACTGACTGTGGGCAGCCCATACACACACACACACGGGTCGGAGAGCCGTGTGGTGTACACGGCTCTCCGACCCGTTTACGTCGGCGTTAAAGACATCCCATAATTATCCATTCCCTTAACTGTTTAGTAGTGTGATCAAGGGTGCACGCTTGCTCGTCCTACTATTTCCGGGATACATACATACTCACACAATCAGTAGACACTCACAAATGGATGAAACGCTTCACACTCACCTTGTCCTCGGCCATGCAGGCAAAACGGAGGCGAAACCATTACCGCCCGTAAAAAGAGTGGGACGATGGAGGAAAGAGAGAGATCGCATGACACGTGTGTTTTTTATTTTTTTCATGGTGATTGTGTGGCCAAATCACGTGTTTTGTTTATGGGGAAATGTTCACCTTATGTAGATATTGTACAGTTTGTTTGTTATTTTCACTTTTGTAAATATTTGCACTGCTGCATTGTGGAGGTTGGTGTAATTAAAAGGTATTTTCCCTATATAATTTTTCGACTACGCCATCGTTTTTTCGTTTTTGAGGAGTTTAAAGTAAAACCCTGCTACATGAGCAGGAGAATCGTCATATGTTTGTGTTTGTGTCTCCTTACCGCCTCCACCTCTTTGGAGATGGTGGTTATCTCCTGGACTTTGGCCCTCAGCTCATCTCTCTGTCTGTCCACCACCTCCTTCAGCTTCAGCATCACCTCTCGCTCCTGCCGCTGGACACGGTCTGCACACACACACACACACACACACACACACACACACACACACACACACAAAGGTCAGGTAAAGAAAGCCGTGGCCCTGAATGTACATCCTTTTTGTTAAACTTTTTCCTGTCAATCGATGCAATGATTATTACACTGCATTATATAATAATTATATAGTGGATTGATTGCTAATTAAGCAGTTTTACTGATCTGAAGCGTTGAATAATCTATCATGCAATAAACTAAGCATGAGAAATGTTGAAAGTAGTGTGATGACTGCATACAGGGTATAAACATATACAACAAAGCTGGATGTTTAATTCCAGCCATTCCTGCCATTTACATGGTAAAAAATATGACCATAATAATTCTCTTTTAAGAAAATGTGTCATAAATAACATGAACCAGAAGAAACTATCATGTAACAGGTTATTGCCACGAGCTTTCTTCTAATCAAAGTGTTGTATTAGTGACAGAGAATGCTGCACGTGATCTTGATATGTTTTACACGGAGTTAAAGGTTCAGCTAATCAAAATCACAAAAAATATATACATTATCTTCTGCTTGCTCCTTGTGTTTTATCGTCTTGCAGATCGTTTTGGTTTCATGCCTCCAGGTTTTGAGATATTTGTCTCTGAGGTAATGCTACCATCCCAGCATATTGAGATAAACAGAATATTTTGTTGCGCTGTAAGCACTGAAAAAAATATTTGGAAAACTGATCACAGCGAATCTGTGGATTATCTAGAGTAAATGATACTTTTTGTTTGGAAAGATATGTTATTGTTAGACTTTCTCAGTTATATTTTTTAATGCAAACAGACCACAAATAAAAATAAATTCAGCTCCATTGTATGGGAGTGGATGGAGAAATCTCTGACGTGGATATCTCAAAACCTCAGCAAATAAAAAAAACAAAGCTATCGCACAGGTAGATACAATTCAAGGTGAGATTCTAGACAAACAGGTCAAGCAGAAAAAAATAAGGCATTTCTTTTAAACCATTTACTGAAGTCCCTTAAAATTAAATTCTTTAACACAAATTGAAATCAACTAGTATATTTGAACTTCACCATACCTGATTAAAGCACGGGAGCCTGATAGCGGTCACATTCATCACATGAAACTAATCACAACATTTCATCTGCCACTTGGCCTCTTGTCAAATAAATCACAAAAGGATTAAGACGTCATGTTTTTCCTGTCAGCATATGAAAACATAAACAAGATCCAGCGAAGAGACTCCACCCTCTGGCTTAGAGTTTTCTACATGCTGATATTTATCGGCGACACGAGAGAAGAAGGGAGGATATCTTTTCTGTTGATGAAAAAGAAAAAACCCACACTGCAAATTTGGACCTTTTTGGACCTTTTTTTTTCATTGCATTGTCTTTATGTTTACAGGGTAAGCACAGCCTCCACTGAATCCTGTCCCTCCTGTGAGAAATGCTGCTTCAAACATAACTGTTCAATTAGAAACCAGTTGGACTGCTTTCGACCTCAGAGCATTTGACTGTTAACCCACTGCTTTGAATCTGTCCAGCAACCGATGGGGAAGCATTTTTCACGGACAGTAGTGTCACATACATTTGCATTCTTGGACTGGAGAAGGAAAACTAGATAACCAAATGGTGTTGAGGTTGATTTGCTTGTTTAAAGAAGAGCTGATGGCAAGGCTGGATAAGTCTTAGGGGTGTTCAAGGGATCATCAGGGCACTTAGGACAAATTATGATCCAAATATGTTTGGAAGAAATACTTGGTGTTTCCATGCTATTGACAGTGAAAGCAATGAGATATTAATCATGCTTGATTGTTATTTTGATTTATACATTAATTTGTTTATACTGTTTTGTTTAAACATGTCACAACTCATGCCTGGGATTTAGAGCCATCTTAAATAACACAGAGATTGTCCACTCAACTCTCACAGAAGGAAAGAATCCCCATTATTCCCTTGGGCTTTGGTTCAGTATTGTAACATCTCCATTTCTGGGACTGTCATATCACTACTATAAACACTTTGTAGTGTGCAGCAGGGAAAGGCTGCTTTTGGAATGACTCAGTCTTTTTGAAAGTGATTCGGGAGCAAACACAGTCCAGACAGACATACCTCCCTGCGCATGGCTGCCCTTCAGCCTGCTCTGCAGCTCCTCCCTGTCCTCCTGGAGCTGCTGTACATGAACCTGCAGCTCCTCACACCTCCTTCTCCACTGCTGCTCCTTCTGCTGCAGCTCCTGCTTGAGAGGATGAGAGACAGATGGTAAAACCATAGGCTCAGAGACAGGACATGCAAAAATGTAAAAGTCTCTTGAGCGTGTAGGAATTTGGCTTCAGCAAAGTAGATTGCATCTAAGTGGGTGTGTCAGTTTGTTAAGTCATTTGTTGAAATGTTTCCAAGACATCTCAACAATAAGTTCTGACTTCTCAGGAACAGACGTTACAAAGTAAGCACAGTTAAAGATGAATCAGACAGCCCTATGATCAATGTATGTCAAAACAAATATTGATCTTGCCTTTATAAAACCATTTAACAGACTCGTTGTCACACACAACTGTGACAGTGAAGTTCTTTGTTGTGTTGATAAACCATTACACATATTCAACTTCCCATTTCTGTCTGTACTCTACTCATGTCACAGCAGCATTTTAAAGCGAATCTGTTTTATGTCCCATATGAACTAGTTCAAACTGCATGAATGTCACACTTCATAACACCATGGCCTGATCCGTATGCAACATGACCACAGAAAAAGACAAGTATTTAAGTAGCAAAATGTTCTTAACATCTGCAGTTTTGGAGCACTGGTATTTGAGTAGTGTTTGTTTATTTTGTGTGACACTTTTTACTTTAATAAAGTACAACTAATTGAGAAAATTAAAATGTAAAAGTAACTTAGTAGTTAAAAAGAAAGCTATATTTGACACGCAAATGGCTGTTTGTTTACTTTTCAGAATGGAGTTTTACAAATGAGGCTTTATGGAACATACACGTGCCCGGATTAACCTGCTTACGGGGGCCTTGGGCAAAGTTTAGCTGCTGGGGGCTCCTATTAACCCCTGATATCATGCGCTCAAGTGCATATTCTCATTGAAAGTTCCTGTTAACCTAATTGCCACAAACCACTTACCCTGCCCAGTGAACCTGCCCTGGGGCCCCGTGGCCCACTTCGTCCCGGTGGTAGATCAATGTACAACAAACAATGCTATACAACTATTAATGCTGTACCATACTAACTCTTTAATACTATGTTTTAAATCATTAATGATTGTTGGACATCCACATTTAGCATTAATAATGAATAGTCTGCAGTATATATAAACTTTGATACACACCAAATGAATTTAGGATACTGCTAATATGCTACTTTTACATGATGTTTGCTAACTTGGGCGACTATAAGTATACAAAGACTTCATCTATGCAGTATTACTGATTGTCAGTGTTGTACAAAGTACCCGAAAGTTAACTTTAACTATTGATGTTAAATGTAATTAAGTATCAAAAGCACATTTCTGGCAATTAATGTAAATTACACATATATCAGCTGTATATCTTGGGTCTACCGATTATCGGCATGGAAAATTATCGGACCGATACCCGATATCTTTTCTGATTGCCGATAAAAATAAATGTATTTAAAAATGTGCTGCTTTGGCTCTGGTGCAGCACATTATCTGCAAAGTAACTAGTAACTAAGGTTATCGAAGAAATATAGTGGAGTAAAATGTACAATATTTGCCTCCAAAATGTAGTGGAGTGGAAGTATAATATAGCAGAAAATGTAAATACTCAAGTAAAGTACAAGTACCTCAAAATTAGACTTACGTAAGTACTTGAGTTAATGTACTTATAAACAATAAGCACATGTCAAAGACTTCACCTATGCAGCTTCATTGATTAGCTAGCTAGCTTCTTTTTAGCTAAGGTAGTAGCTAACATTGGTTAATTGTGCAATACCCTGCCAAGTAGCGAAAACACTGCTGTGTCACATTACCTGGCTTAACACACACATTTAACATGACAATGGCAAATATGAACTATTACGGGAAAAGGTTATTGTAATGGTTAAATATCCCTACTGTTAACTAGTTAAAAGTTAGCTAACTGCTAACTGTCACGCCGCGGTTGCCTTGACGACACAGGCAGGGCTCGGGTTAAAGATGGCGGCTTACCATCAATTAGTCAGGTAACTGACAGCTACAGTAGCTAGTACAGTTTATTCTATAACGCCAGGGTCTACACAATCAAAACACATATAGTTAGCTTAATAATTTCGATTAAAAATGTTCTTTACAAGCCTTCTGTATCTTTTTTAATGTTTTTGTTATATGTTCATACGTCCGCTCCATGTGGAAGGCGTCGGCCATGTACCGTCGCTGGTTTCCTCTGGGCTGCCTGTCAGCTCACGTTAGGTTGACGTGAGTCACGACACAGAAAACAGGCGAAACACTCGCTGCTATCGTTGAAATGAAGCACTGTTACACAGCTGTAAAGTCAGTATAACACACACAGAGGGTAGACAGCCCTGGCGCCGTCTCTCTCACCCGTATTTCATGTTTATCGCCGCCCTCCTCGCTCTCCTTCCCCGCACGTTTCTTCTGCTGCTGCAGCTGGATCGTCTCGAAGGTCTTCAGCAGCTCCTCTTCCTTCAGCCTGTGAGCGTGGTTCCTCGACGCGAAGCTCTCCAGCAGCTCCAGCACTTTCACTATCTTCGGCACCAGACCCACGACGCTCTCTTTACCGCATCCATCGATAAGTTTCTCCACCTCGGTGCCGATCAGTTTGGCTATTTCATACACATCATCGACAGTCAGAGCCGAGGACGACCTGTCAAAACAGCCCTCCATGGATTTGGTCTCTGAATGCGCTTCATGTACCTCCATGTCCGGACAGCTCGCTTCACATGCTCCGTCTCAACTATCGAAACCGACAGCGACTAAAACAGGCGGATCGTAAAACGAGATAATAAAAGTGAAAACAACAATGTAGAGCTGGTGGGAAAGTTTAAAGCGCGTCCCGCGTGAAGCCACCGACACGTCTGAACTTGAGCTGCTCCTCTTCCAGCAACACGTCACGCATCTTCATGGTGTGGTCACATTAAAAAGCCTGCCAGAGAAAAAAAGAAAGATACAAGGACATGGAGTACTCTGCATTGGTGCATGCTACAGGGTGCAGGACAGTACTCATGCAGGCTTCTCGCTGCAGGATCCTCCTACTTTCCTGACCAATGTAATTCGAGTACACACACACACACACACACACACACACACACACAGAAACAGACACACACACACAACATGCAGAAACTCGCCTGCCAAGTCGAGCATGCATGCTGATGCACGCAGCAGGATGTGAACATTGAATTTCCTCTGTAGAGACACCAACAAATGCTGACCTTTAACCATCCAATAAAATGTCAATCACATAATTAAAATAAAAGCCAGACAACTACACTTTACTACAGTACAAACTACAGTAAAATGTGCATGAGCAGGAACCAAAACAAGTGGGTGGTGTTGACCTGCGGCCTTCCCCCCAAAAAAAGGGAAGCAAGCCAAAAAAAGGTTCCCCTGTACAGTCAAAATTAACATGCATGCCACCTAATTATCTTCTGGTAAACAGATATTGTATAGTGTTATTACAATATAAGAATAAAAGCAGATTATGAGACACGTTCATAAAAAAAGTGATCTTTATTTAAACCCAAGCTACGATGTCACAAGATGTACAGTACAACATGGTAACTGGCATGAAAATACAAACTTTCAATTTCATTTCTCAATGCGCTAAAGGGAAGTAAGTCTTTACCCTTTCTGAAACAATATTAATTGACAAATATTACACTGAAGTATTGTGTACTTTAAACTACACACAAATGCACATATGCGTAGATGTAAAGGAGAAGAAAGTAGTAGAGAGTGGGGAACAAAACAAAACATTGGTAGAAAATATCAAAAAAATTACTTCTAAAATGTCCTTAAGCCTTTACACAAAGATTTCCAAACATCACAGTTACATGTGTTCAATAGAAATATTACAAGGGCTGTTCTGGACCGGCTCCACATGATTCTTGCAGAGCTATCTACAAAACGTGTGCAGAACGGCTGCTCTCAGGCGTACATGTCCTCGCGGTCTGCATTATAGATCTCACCCTCCTGCAGTGAGGCAAAGTTTAGGAAGTGCGAGGGCCGGTGGACTTCATGGTAGAACTCCTTGGGGTTGGCCAGCTGCAGGTCGTACTTCATGTTGGGGTCATGGCGCACACCTGTAGTAAGACAAGTGAACAAAACGGTTACTTCAGCTCAACTATTCTGCCAAATATATATGTTTTCTACACCTTGGTGTCAGGGCACGATGATATGAATGAGTCAAGTATGACAGCCTTGCTTAAAAGGTGCATGATGCAACTTATTTCTGGGCTTATAAACAGAGACAGATGTCTTGATAAAATGAATGGAAGTTTGCAAGAAATGCTGAAATAGTTTTAAAATCTACTTTAAGGCCACAAGTTTACATTTGAGTTCATAAACAAAAGAGCAAAACAGGATTGTATTTTGATTTCCGGTGGGGTGAGAACAAAAACAAAAAAAAGAAGCCTACATAGTGCACCTTTAATAAGCCATTGTTTATAACATTTAAATAGCACAGTGCAGGGTATTGAGCTGTTAGCAGAACCAGTAAAATCAATCAAGCTGAAATGGGGACAGAGTGGGAATATGTCAATATATGGCACAGATATATGTCACAAAGTAAAATAAACAGCCGATGGATGTGGCCACACAGATTCCAACTGTTTTTAAAACATAATGATTGAGGTCATCTAATAAAAGCATGAATCAAAAGCATAAAATAAAAGTTCATCTAATGGAAGTATAAAATACAATTCATCTACATGTATGAGAATAAAAACTATAGCTACTGACCCATGAAGTTGTAGTTCCAGGACACCTGTCCAGGCACCATGAAGAAGCCCAAGAAGCGGTCAGAGAGCAGCATCTGCACTCTTTCATAGTGGGATGGCAGGTAGCCTTTAGGGTTGTTGCCCTTGTCTGTGTTCTGCCTGCCCCACTCATAGCCGCTGGGTGTCAGCTTGTAGGCTGTAAGCGTGCACGAGCCTGGGGTGAAGCTTAAAACCAGAGGAAAAAGTTCATTTAATCATCATTCTACTGACAATTATCCCTTTATAACTGTGACGCATTATAGTTTTAAAACTTTGTAGCTTGCTTCCTGTAGCAAAAAGTCTTTCCAGAAAAAAAAAAAAAGTCCACCACAGTATTACAAAAGGTTATCATAACCTACCTGCAGGTGATGATGATGGTCTTCTCTCCATCCCAAGAAGGGTTGTCAGCCATGATCTTGGCATGGGTGGTGACGTCCTGTGGGGACAGCTGGGGTGACTCATTAGGCTGCGTATGGATCCAGCCGAGGGGCTCCATTTCCTGTTTGAGGAACGTAAAAAAAATTAGAAAGTGCTGGGACAACAAAAAACAGACTTTGAACCTGTTCCATCCATCACAAAAATTGTAAAATGAGCTGCGACATTATCTCAAACTGCATGCGAGTCTTACTTTGAGGTATTCATGACCAGGCAGCTGGTTGGGCAGGTGGACTGTCTGGTGTGTCCCCCACTGTGGCACCATGACGATGCAACGGATCTCCTTCACCTGAGGGTTGTCTGGTGGGCTGGTGCCATACAGATAGCCTGCAATCTAAAAAAAAAAAAAAAAAAAATAGACACGGTTTGTTTCTTTACTTGCACAGAAGTGATGAGTGATACTCGAGCAGAGATGTCAAGATATGCATCAATATAAAAAAAGTCAAAGGAAACAGATCGTCTATAAAATTCTCCTACATACCTGTGCCCGCAGATCTGAGATGCAGATAAACTTCTTGAGGACGTTCTTGGGCAGGATGTAGGTGTAGCCTGTCTCTTTGATGTCATCAGATGAAACGTAGATATGGTTGGTTCGCAGATGGAGGTTAGCAGCAGATATGGCCCTGAAGGAGGAGAGGAAGAAGGAAAATTAAAGCCAATTCATATGGAAAACAAAAACTGTGAGCCTAGTCACCCATTTACTATTGTTATAGTGTCAAAAAAAAAAAATCTGTGTACCTGACTCTCCACTCTGTCTTAGAGGAGAAGGTCTGTGTCTCATAGTTGGAGGTGGTGGAGGTGATGATCTCGTCACCGTGCTTGTTCACAGTTCTGGTCTGTGTGGCCGTGAGCTGCGACTGCTCTTTAGTCTGCTTCTCAATCTCAGCAATCTGCTGACGCTGCTGTGACGGAGCGGAGATCTCCATACCCAGGATGATGTCACGGATCTCAGACTGGGTCAGCGAGGCCACGTTCACACTGAATGACGGCAAGAGAAGCATCGACTATTAATGCGAGTCTCACTTTAATCCATTCTATTAACTTATCTTTTTTTTTTTCAGCAAAATGTCAGCTCTTTGTTAACACTCACTTGTTCTTTTTGCCATAATCTGCCAGAATGAGATCTTTGAGCTGCACTTCCACCTTGATCCACTCCTCGTCAGTGAGCGTGGGCCAGATGTGATGGGGCTCAGTGATCGTTGTCTTGTCAGGTTTCAGGATCACCTTAGCGCGGTCGTTGTTGACATGGAGCGCTCTGAGGATCAGGATGAGTCGAGAGAAGGCCTAGAGATGGAGCAGACCACCAAACACAGACTATTTACACAGGGGATAAGCTGATGTCGCAAAAATAAATGCACCTCAATGAGCTTTGTTGGAAAGCCAGCTTGGATCAATAGGATATAAATGTAATACTATCCATTCAGTCTATGTTTCTCATGGGACAGAGTGAAACTCACTGTGTAAGATGAGATGGTCTTGAGCCAGTCGTCATAGAGGTTGAACAGCACCATCTGAGGCTCTGTAGCCTTCAGGATCAGGTCTCCAAACTTCTCCACCTTCAGACAGGCCTGGAAGGGCAGCTGCAACTCAGAGCCTTTGATCACAATGTTGGGGAAGTCGAGCAAGTGGACCTGCACAGAGAGAACGACATTAGAACTGGAGAAAATTGGGAGCATGTATAAAACTTTGAGAAATTACTTTGAGACGATCCTTCAAGGCTTGTCATTGTTATAACAGCGGTTAGCTTGAAAGAGTCTCACCTCCAGAGGGTCCAACATGCCCTTCCTGGTGACAATGATCTGTTTCGGCTGCTCTTCCACTGGGAGGGAGCGAATCAGGGCAGCCACTTCTTCAGCTGTCTTCCATTTGGCCAGCTACAGAGGAATAAGCAGAATAAACAACAAATGAGCAATCAAATCACTAAACACAATCAAATATAAATATAAAATCAAATATAAATATTAGTGGTGGTAGATCAGGGCTTTACCTGTCCCAGACGTTTCTGTCCAGCCCACACAGATGTGTGAATGATCTTGAGGAAGAGCTGTCCAGTCCTGGGGTTGAAGATGAAAATAGCTCCATTGATGGGCTTCGTTGTCAAGTTACCCTCAAACGTCTGTTGAGATAGATGGAGAAACATGTGACTAAATTCAAAGGGTCAAGCAGTTACTCCAGAACAAATCATGCATTGTTATGGGACAATTACTCTTTAATCTTATAATCAAAACGGTCGGTCCTCACCTTGTGGATGGTGACTCTGTACACATTGGTGTCATCTACGAACCAGATGATCTGGTTGGAGAAGAGTTCACCGTAGTTCTGTGAGGACAGGTAAGGCTCAGTGGGCTCGGAGGAGTACAGCTGCAGACCTTTGCGGATGCGCTCCCTGAGCACATACAGGGCAGGGTTGGCCTTCATGATCTTGGCCATGGCCTGCTGGATCAGAGGCTTGCTTCCGGGGAACCAGTTACCATAACCACTACAGAGGAGATACAATGACAGAGTTAAATACTAACGAAAGATTGTTTTTTTCCTTTTTATTTTCTGCTGTTGATACCCTGAAAAAAAAAAAAAAATCTCAAAACACAGGGGAGATCAGAGTATAACATCATTGGAACTGATGTGACTTACTACTGCAGACAGTTACATTCATGTACAACAAGTTAGGAGGCTAGTGTGAAGACTTCAAAGGCTACTGTAGAGCACACTTATTGACATGAACAAGTGGATGCCAAAATCCAGGCAGAGCTGTCAAGAATTTGGCTGGCAATATCCTTGTTTATTTTTACACACCTAAAATACACTGGAGCTCACTTTACATCAGAAGGAACACTGCTTGGCCTTCCTCAACCAACAAACAATGCAACTGTTGCCTGAAGCCAAGATAACTCTTCATCTTAACTATGTTCAAATTATAATGCAACACCCTATTTTTTCATGTATCCAGACAGAAAAATCCTAACCTGTGGAGGTTGTAAGCCAAGTCAATAGCAATGAGCACCCCTGTGGGGGAGGGGTAGATACTCATGTTGTCGGTGGTGTAGTCCAGGAACTTGGCCCTGGCGTATCGCTCAATGTCATGGGAGTCATAGTCACCCCAACGCAGCTGAATGTCGATCCAGTACTTCTGTGTGGTGGTGCTGTCCATCACGTCCCTGTAGGAGGAGGAGAACATTTTAACTTATAGAAGACAAGACAATGGACATTTAAAAACACCTCCAGGAAGACAGTGTGTGAAAAGAAGGTAAATATAGTGTCAGCAGTCATACTTTGAGTCAGCAAGCAGAGATGGTCGAGAGACGTTCCACTTGTATGATGCGAAAAGGAGGATGTCTGCACAGGATGAGTTCATCTTGTACGACTTCCTGGGGTGGATGGTCTCCTTCTGCACCGTCTCAATCTCCAGAGCATCCAGCTCCTGATCAAACACCTAAAAAACAAAAACAGAAAAAGTTATTATTACGTCAACAGTAAAGCAGGTAAAAAAGTAATTTAAGAACAAACTTCAGCTTGCTATATTTCTGCTGTAATGCTGAGTAAAAAGATAGTCCATAAGGAGGTCAAATAAAATATATATAATAAAACCTACCTGACAGAGATCCATGACAATGCTCTCATGAATCTTCTGCCACAAGTGAGCCCTGAAGATCTGAATAAGGGAGATCTTCAGTGTGGGGATCTTGCCGTGCATGAAGATTCCTGTCAGGTCAAGTTGTACCTGGAAACCGACGTACACCTGAAAACGGAAGAAGAAAAAATGTAGCGGTTAAGAAAGTTATTCATTCTTCACTTTTCTGTCAGGAATATAAAAATCTGTCTGAAGAGATACATTTATAAATGTTGGTTGTACTGACGTTGGCTCTGTTAATGGTGGGTGACCACCAAAGTGTGAAGCGACGGTTGGGGATTTGGTTCAGACCGGACCTCTGGGCATTAGTCAGCTTCTTCCACTTCATGGACTCCTCAAAGCCACTGGCCTTCTCCCTAAAGTCCAGACATTGAGACAAATTATGCTTTTTTTAAAAGGAAGGACTAACATGTAAAACAAGTCCACAACTTAAAAAAGGAGTTTCATGGGCAGTACACAATTAGACAGAAAATAGAAATCAAACATACAAAGAACAGAAAGTGTTAAGTGTTTTGGTCGTGCCATTTTTTTAAGAAACACACTTAGCTGCAGAGACCAAGGTCGGGGTACTCTCCCTCCTTAAGGGTTGTTTAAGCCTTACAAGCATTATACACTACCAACTATCTTAATGTCAAAATGCTCTTACCAGAAGAGACCCTCCCAGGTGGGGAAGTAAGTGCCTTTGAAGAGTGTGTGTTCTAGGATGCCCTCCACACCGCCCAGAGCCTGGATCATGTCTGTGCGGTAGTTGTTCAGGTTCCACAGTTTGCCGTCGTGCCTCTGGTGGGTCCACCAGAACGGATTCTGCTTCAGCACCTGCACAGAGACATCAATTCATATAAATGCATGTTGATGGCAAATGCAGAATTTTAAATGCAACATTTCACTTTGTTAACATAAAAATTGGAAGCATTTTGGTATGTTACTGTTTGAATTACACTTAAAACAACAAATCCCTGGTACATCTGGGGATAAAAAATAACAATGTTCGGCCCTCTAAATCCTCAAGGGATCCAAAAGGGTCACAATTTTCTCAGATTAGACTGAAGGATATCTGAATTATTAAATAATAATAAATTATAATACGATACAAATAATTTTATCAGGATACTTTTGCTTATCACCATATCAGTTGTGTCTTCATCATACCTGATACTGTTTGAAATCTGTCCTGACTCTCCAGCCTTTGTCATAAGCCAGTGTGTGTCTGTCCTTCTGGAAAAGTGTGTTGATACGGGGGATGCCTCTGTCCCATGAGTCCTCCAAATCTTCCAGGGTCAGACGCCTGAAGCACAGGAAGACACACGAATATTTACCTTGTCTAGCTTCAGCTCACATTTCTTAGAATAAATACTATGAGTAGAACAGCAGATACTATGAATCTAGTTCTCGATAGACGTCCCAAACAAATGTTGTCCAATCAAATACCTGTTCTGGGCGATGGCCTCCTGTCTTTTCAGGGCGTACTCAGCCCAAACTCTCTGGGAGTCGATGAACTCGCTCTCCCACGGCTGAATGTAACGATAAAGGTTAGGAATCAGCTGATCTTCTTCGTGGCTCATTCCAGACCTGAAGTGGGTGATACCCACATCTGTCTGCTTGGACCACCTGGTGGAGAGCGAGAAAAATTAAAGCCCAGCTTGCTAAATTAATTCACCGACCAGAGATCAAGACAACAAATAACCTGCATCCTGACTTACCGCAGGTCTGACTGTGGAATAAGCACGTGGCCCATGGACAGCATGCCAAGGCCACCCAACTCTTTGGGAGTGTAGAAGACGACAGGAGGGAAACGGCTAGGCATTTTGGAGTTCAGGCCGATCTTGATACGTGTCTGGATCTTGTTCTCGCACTTCACCAGCAGGTCCAGGAGCTCCTGGGTATTGACCACAGCCTCTCGGAAGTACGTCATCAGACCGATCAGAGCCGTGTTCCATTTGTTCACAATCTGGGAAGAGAGGGGACATAGTGAAATATTCTGACAAAGTAACCTCTTACCATTTTTTTTTTAAAACAGTACATGACACAGCTCTTGTGTTTAGAGAGGTTTTCTTCTGACCTTGGTGAATGTGGTGGATCCAGAGGCCATCAGGATCTGACGCACTCTGTTGTGGAAGCGCTGCATTGACTCATCATCAACACGCAAGAAACACTGCGCTGTCCTCTCTTTGGTTACCTACACACATGCAAATATAATAGAAGTTTAAAAACAGGAATGTGATCATTTAAAGAAATACAAAGATTACAATATGAAAATGTTAGTGCTGTCTTGAGATGCATTCCCATAATAGTTGCTTATTATGGGCATTACTTCCTCACCTCATTCTGCAGGTTCCACACACCGTCTTTGTGAGTAAACTCTTCATAGCTGGTGCGGCACTTTGGCAGGATGCGGCACTCAAAGCCACACATGTTGAAGAGCAGGTTGGGGTTGTCTTTGCTGTAGACTGAAACAAAGCTGTTCTCCCACTGGACTGTGGTTACCGATCTGGGCAGACGGTTCTTGATGTCCCAGAACACAGCGCGACCACTGTTAAGATAAGATAAGAAAAGTTATGACTGCTTGTCTCCAAATCTGGTACAATAAGTTTAACGTTCAATATGAAATAAGATTTCATAACACGATAAACTATGAGCTTGAGAGGTAAAATCTTGAGGTGGAACTCACAGGTTGACATCATGCTTCATCAGTCTCATGCGTGCATCGCGAGGCCAGCACTTCTTGTTGTTATAACCCACGATGTTCTCATTGTTGGGGTCTGGGTGCTCCGTCAGGTACCTCTGGATCAGATCTCTGGCCTCGTCAGCAGAGAACCTGGTAGAGCCATAAAAAAAGACACATGACTTAAATTTAATCAGCAAAAATAGAAAAATCTGCTCTGTTTGGCAGTCAAGCAGAGGTGTGTAACCAAGACTGAATCATTTTTAAAAAGCATGGTAGTTGGTAGAAACTTTCCAAAGCGATATGTCACAAAACCCACCTGAAGAAGATGTGGATGCGGTCGATGTAGCGACAGTACAGTCTGATTGGGTGGGCGCTCTCAGTGGCTGTGTCCTGGAAACTGAGGAAATCATTGGGCATCTGAGGTGGACCGGCCATCTCGCTGGCACGGTGCAAGCCGAGCACCAGCAGGTCCATCACCAGGCCGTAGTACTGTACGATGAATGAGGCAAACTGGAGCCCCCTGATGATACCATAGGAGTTGGTGTGGTTCATATCCTACATGAAAAAAGAGAGGAAAACCTTTGGATCAAATACCACTATAAAGTTGAAACTGGATCAAAATGCAAAGTTAGTTCTCAAAGAGCTCTAAGGAATCATCTATAAGTCAACAGGAATACAACAGATATAAAATTAACAAGAGTGTTTACCTTGTAGTTGATGACCACGTTGTTCTTCGCCGTCATATAATCAGCGATGTTGTGGTCAACGATAAGACGCAGCAGCCTGTTGAGCAGAGTCAGATCAATCTTCTCGTACATCTTCTCATAGCGGGACTCCAGCATCACGTTGCACTCTCCTTCCGCCGTCTCCCAAACGTCCTGCAGGTTGTTGATGCCTGTGGAGAATCAACAAAAGCTTTCAGATAATGTTTGACTTTAGGTCCTGCAAACATAAAAGTAATTTTAAGATGATATGCGTGTAATCAACCAAAGTTTAATTCCGTCTAAAATTATTCAGTTATTACACAGTTTGATTTTATGTGAGTAGATCCTGACCTTGGCACCACTTGTAGACCAGCAGTGGTGGTGGTTCAGTGTCAGCAGGTTTGATCCAGGGTGGGAAGAGGCGTCTCTTGTCTGCCTCGTACCACAGGTACTGGTCCAGGTAGGCATCAGTGATCTTCTCCAGGGGCTCTACATCGTACACAGGCACCAGATGACTGTACAAGTCCATGAACTCAATGCCCACCTAGAAAAGAAGAAGTTGTTCTGAGACTGACAGGACATCTGTTTTGTTTGTAAATTGACAAAGATTGGAAGATGGAAGTCATATTTTCAACCAATGCTTTGCCCTTAACTGTGGAAATCTAAATTAAAAATATTATCTGTACGTCTTGGTCCTGACCTCTTTGAAGGCTCTCTGGGTGAGCAGGTGACGTTTGATCCTGGACAAGGCCTCGTGAGGATTGTCGTACGCCTGCTCTATCAGCCCCAGCTCCTCCCTCTGACTCTGGTTCAGACGAGACTTCACACTACGAGACACAGAAATACGAAATAATGATGCAGAGAAAAAAAACATTCGGACACTTGTGCGTTGTCTTTTGTGAAAAACATTTGCAGATAAAAGGTGGTCATGATGAAATTTACCTGTACGCCTCCTTGAGCCTCTCCAAGGCCAGGATGAGCAGCTTGGTGTCATGTTTGTAGGACAGCGGAGGGAAGGGGATGGGCGAGAACCGCCGACTCTCCAGCCAATGAACAGTGGTGGTGTAAATGGCTACAGCCTCTTCAGCTGTGATGTAGGGGCCATCCTGTAGGCAGAACATTAACACTTTGATGAATAGAGGCAATAGCTATAATTACCTCTTCATATATTTAGTCGTTTATAGGAAATACAGATGTGAGGAATTAAAAAAAAAATGTAGCAAGACATCATAGTTTATCTCATCAGAAGTAATATCTGAAAGGTGACGGGCCAACTGCAGTTGCAGCCAGTGATGATTGAGAGTCCCCATTCATTTCAATATTCCTCCAGTTCTTACGCACAGGCAAGCAGACCAATGCAAGTGCGCCTTTGTAAGAGGACTTCATTCAAAACGTCATTCAAAACGTCACTGGGAATTTCTGTGAGATCATTATATTCATCTTTCCTCATCTGCTAAAGGCAGCACATTGATAATCAGTTACACGTATGAGACCAAAAAGTTCTAAAATGAAATTGAACAACTTAACAGTCCAACCTATATTTCATTGGAAAGTGTGTTCTTAGTGTTTCCTTTTGGAGCTTTTTTCTGTGCGTTACCTTCAGGTAGTTGTGCTGCCTCTCCTGCTCAGCTTTCAGGTACAGACGAGTCAGCCTCCCCAGGTTCTTCTTGCACACTGTCTTGTCTACAGTGGCTCCACGGCGGATTCGCTCACGGTTGTAGTGGGCAGTGTTGGTCCACCAGTCAGCTTTAGCTTTCACGTAGCGCAGGATCATGTTCTCAATGGGAGTGGGCAGGCCTGGCACCTGTATGATGGAGGGGGTGGGAATTAAGAATCAGTATTTAGTTCATTCTTACGCAACTTTAAAAAAGAGACACGTTTTGAACTGTTTCAATCAGTTCTGTATTGTATAAGAAATGTTAGGTCTTAAACTAAAGGAAAATGTTGTATTGTAACATTTCTAACGACAACTAACACATATGCCAAGACAGATAAGAAAAACCGATCAGAACACAAACAAACACAAACTCAATCTGAAGCAGTCCAAGTGATGTTACACTTTAAGCACTCAAACTGAGCCCAGGCATGTAACATTTTACTTCACGAATCCTAAAATGGAGAATTTCTTAAAGGATTATCTGATTAATCATCGTCTTTTATTAATGTGGAAGTGATCTCTGTAACTGACCTTCCACGGGATGTTAGCCTTCCAGCACCTCCAGGATTCACTGAGGTGCTGCAGGATGGTTCTGGCCTTGTTCTGTTTGATGCCCTCGGGCATCATGTCCAAGATGTCGTGCATCACAGCAGCACGCAACTCCAGGTCAAAGTGAGACTCCACACGCTGTTTGGTAACCGTCTTGGCTACGCCCTTAGAGTGACGTCCTGTTGGGGGAAACAGTTGCTGCTTAAATGAAGCAAACCTCAGTGCATCATACCACTTTGTTGCTGAAATAAACGTGGCCATCAGAAAAACATGGAGAGGTGTTTATGCATACCTTCAAACTGCCTGGCCAGCAGATTCCCCAGCCACCTCTCCAACAGCGGAGTGATTCCTCTCATGAAGAACAGCCACACTCTCCAGCCGGGAGCCCAGAAGCCACAACCTGGGCCCTTGCCCACAGGACCCTGATCCATAAGAAAAAAAACGCACATCTTATTTTTCGATGCCAAGCTGGTGACAAATCTTTTCTTAAGGACACTGAACAAAATACAAAAAGGTTGGCAGATAAAATACACCAAGTTTACTTACAGTGTTGAACCTGTAGTAGATGAGATGCTTCAGATCTTTGCACATCCTGATTTGTCTCATCAACTTGTACTTGTAGCGGTACATGCCTGTCAACTGACCTACATGAGCGAAGATGTACTGCAGCCCATCAGCCAACTACAACAGAGGGGAAATTCAAGTATTAGTCAAATGTGAAATACTGTAAAATAAACTTCAAAAACATTTCTGACAAATACAAAAAACAGGCTACCTTCTAAACAGCAAAGAGCTGACTTTAGAAAAGTGAAAGAATCATCAAAATGGCCTAAAAGTTCATCCTTGTGTCTTACACATTAAGTAGTAGTTAAGCTGTGTTAGTACCCTTGCCCAGTAGAAGTAAAATATTGTTCTGGTGTGCAGTTTCTTTACTGAACTCACCTGGAAGGCATCGACATTTCCCAGTCTGTACTGCACGTGGCTGTCCACCACCAGCTTGCTCAGACGCAGCACCTCTCTGCACAAGTGGAAGGCATTGCCGAATCGAGACTTCTTTCTTTCCTGGGGGAGAGAAACAAGAACTTAGTTGCAGTTGTCAAGAAGCTCAAACTCCTCAAATTGATTCAGAGCAGGAAATTACAATAAAAAGTTAGTAAGTTGACCCATAAAAAGAAATTTTAAGAAAAATGATCCGGTTTCACATCAAATCAAGTTGAACTCTTAACTTTAAAAAATGTAAACAATATCTGAACAGTGAAGGACCAACTGCAGCTGCAGCCAGGAATAAAAACAGTCACCATTCATTTCAATATTCCTCAAGTTCTTACGCACAGACAAGCAGACCAATGCAAGTGCGCCTTTGTAAGAGGACTTCATTCAAAACTAGAAACATTTAATATACATTCTAATTGATCATGTAGGCAGAAAACAATGTTTAAGGAGTAAAAACGGGTGGATCTGCCCTGGAGACTTTACCTTTGTGGTCAGTGTCTTGACAGGCTTCAGGTTGAAGTTGTAGTCAAGATGCAGGTAGTTTAAGTTCTTACGATGGATAAGCAGGTTGAGCATGTTGTAGCCTTGTCTGCAAACCTGCAACCCCACCTCCACCCAGTCCAGCTTGGTGGACTGAAAGAACTTGGTGGCCTTGAAGGAGCGGAACAGATACCTGAAAGACCAAAGAGGATAATCTTCAGAGAAAAAATACTGATTGGTGAGCAAAAAACAGCTTAAACGTAGAAAAATGGGTTAACAGGAAATCTGAACAAAGCGTGTAATGATGCTCACCTCTTCTTCTGAGCCTTTGGTGGTCGGTGTTTGAGTGCATTGAGCACATAGTACTTGAGCAGTTTCTGGTATGACACTCGCACTTTGACTGGCTGTCCTGCTGGGCAGTGCTCACGGTACCTGTAGAATAATTATCACCCGACATTTAGAGTTTCTCAAAAATGATCATTGCATGTCTGAATTATATAAATTAAACCATTTTTTTTATCAGTAAGTATATTCAAACATGTCAGTAGTTTGCTCACCAGTTCTTGATCAGGGGGATATCAATGGCACGCCTTGTACGCCCCGACCTGAGGTTGAAGGGCCTCGGTGCCCACAGGAGAGCAATGCCGTTGGCCGTGTTGTCTGTGTAGAGTGGAGTCTCCTTGAGGAAGGGCTCCACATACTCAGGAAGCTCAAACTCCTCATCGTCATCAGGCAGAGGCTCCTGACTCTGAGCGGAGGAAAGAAGAATACATATATTAAGTATCTAAGGTTGAGCTGACTTGTAAAAATAAGTGAATTGTAAACAAAAGTGATCTCCATTTAAAATCAATTTGAACTTAAAACTTTCAATAATTGAAGTAATATTCGAACAGTGACGGACCAACTGCAGCTGCAGCCAGGATAAAAAGAATCACTGTTCATTTCGATATTCCTCCATTTGTTACGCACAAACAAGCAGACCAATGCAAGTGCGCCTTTGTAAGAGGTCTTCATTCAAAATTTCACATGATGTTTTCTACTAAAGTCAAAAGGTGGATATTCAGCCACTGTCATCACTTACCTTGACAGAATGTCTGTGTGAAATGGGGTTGATCAGCGGGTCAAAGTAGAACGCTGGGAGATCTGGATCCTCTGTCTTGATAAACACCACGTTTGGTGTATGATACCTGCAGGGATAAAGTCATGAGTATCTACTCACTGCTTACAGCCAGTGTGAAAGATGTTGTAGCCAATTTAGTAAACGAGTGAGCAAAGAGGTTTAGGGGCATTTCACATCTTTTGTTGTTATAATTTCAACTTTAAAATTAACTCATTCATTTCTCACCAGGTGAGGTGGACGTGGTGCGGCAAGTTGTTGTACAGGTAGGGGAAAGCGATTTTGTATTCTGTCCTGATAGGCTGTCGGATGATGATCTTGTTGATGTCGTTGAACTCATTCCAGTCTTCATCCCTGCAAGAGAAACACACCAATCAGCTATGGCACAAATGATCTTGTATCTCTTTTTATTTGGGGTTAACAGGATAACAACTCAAACAACAACAAAAAACATGATCCAAATGTAAAATTAAGGAAAAAGACTAACAAGAGTTTTAACATATATGAGCGTGCAAGTGTTGAGTGGCCTTACTGGAGGTTGATGTCTCTGACCAGTGGCTCAAACTTCGGTCCCCCAGGGATGGCCATATTTAAGGCCTTGGAAGTGAAGAAGGCCTTGAGGTCAAACAGATAAAAGTAGTTGAAATCCACCAGGTCTGTCAGCAGCTGATTGGCCAAGCGGTACAGTGTGGACATCATAGGCAGTGTGAACTGCCAGCGGCGGTAGGTGGTGCCGTTCACAAACCTGAAAAGGGCACAAATTAGTTATTGTTGTTTAAATTCGTTGAATATGTCAAACGTGTTAGTCTTCAAAGAGTGACATGATGGCTTACTTGGTGGTGTCTTTGAGGGGCTGGTGCTCATAGAACCACTCCACGCATGAAGAGTCCTCCTCAGGGTCCAGCTCCATCTGGATGGCCTCCAGTGGCTCCACATCGAGGATGTTGTCAGCGTAGTCAAGCGGTGGCTCCTCATCATCAAATGGTGGAAAGCGCATCCTCTTGAAGTGCCGACGATCACGCTTCTCACGACGCATCATGATCCACATGGTGCTGGGAGGAGGATATGGGAAACCAATTATTATAAATACGTGGAAATATAAATTACAATGCGCTTGATAACATATCAGTACAGCATGGAGTGTTTAGCTTCTCCTAAACCACACTTCCTTACCCCCACTGTGCGATGTAGACTGGCTCTATGACCCAGGGGATTTCATTCACAAAGGAAATAGCTCCAGTGATGTGGTAGAGGACCGGCACATCTCGAATCTGTTCCCAGGGCATAGGCATGTTTTCCAGCAGCTTCAGCACTGCGTGGGGCATGTACTTGAGAGCACTGTTCAATGAAAAGAAATATACAGGATGAGCTACGTTACTGGTGATGGATCTTCTTAGCCAATGAGTGAATATGTTTAAAAAAAAAAAGAAACCGTGCACATTTCATTCTATCTAAACTGGTTTATTATTGTATCATATATTCTTACCCCAGGTAAACTCTCTTGTCATGACGAAACTTCCTATTGGTCATGTCTCCATGGTCCCTGATGATCTTGCGGACGTGCTCAGGTGGCATGTCTTCCTTCTGAGCATCCACAAAGCCAAACTTTCTCTTTTCTGAGTAGCGCTTTGCCTGCAACTGCTGCCATTTTCTTGCTGTAATGTTGGAAAACATTTCAAATAAATGAGAAAATTAATTATGTCGTTTCAAGCTTTAAAAATCACACAATGAATGTACTACATTGAGTGAATGTCAACATACCTTTCTCTTGCAGTTTTTCCTCGGACATGTAGTCTGGGACTGGCGTAGGAGGGGGTACACCTGGTGGCATCCCTGCAGGGACCCCTCTGTAGGGGAAGGTAGCTGCCATGGCGCCTCACTACTAACAACAAACATCAAACAAAGACTGCATATTAACACTGACACTGCATGTGTTGTACGAGTTTTGTTTTAATGAGCCAACTCAATTTAAGGGCAACTCTCCGTTACATGAGCACACCGAGTTATCTGGCTTGCTCCAACATTTCGTAGGTTATTCGCCGAAATCTTACCTACTCTACAAACCAAGCAAAGTTAAACCGCAATGGATTAAATTGAAACGACTGTTGTTTAATTTGACAGAAACACGTAGCTATTCCTTGGCTTAATAGGACACACAACTGTTACACATTAACTTGGCAATGAAATCTCCATACAGACAGTCAGCTAGCGGTTAGCTTGCTAGCTTACCAACATGGCTTCTCTTGCGGCACAAACTGTCCGGTTACGCACATCTTAAAACAACAGCAAACCTCACGTATTACTCATTCAGTGGACTTCTCATTTTAAAGTACAATCAATCGACTCTTCACCACAAATTTCACGACAAGTTTGCATAACCTTATGTCGAGTTAGACATAGTTGTAGATTAGGCCAAACGTGGGTGAAGCGGTAAGCTAGCAAAATGCTAAAACTAGCATACCAGCTAACGACTGAATGTTAAGTAACAAAAACGAAAATGCTTGCAAATCCACGCACCTTGCTACCTTTACTCCCGGGGCAACTTCTTAACGTTGAAGATAGCCTTGTTCCATACACAGTGGGCTACCACAACATTGCTCTTTCAGGGATGTATCGTCCTTTTTCCGTTTCACTGTTGTGTTGATTTGTCTTCATAAAACTGCATCACGCACGATGAACGACGGCGGCCACACGATGAGCGTAGTTCAGTGGAAATCACGGACAGCAGCTACGCCGGAAACGAGTATTTCTTACCACTGAACAGAGAGGGCCCTACGCTCAAAGATACGCAAGCGTTGGTCAAGCGCAATTCTGCAAATACCCGGATGTTGTCATTTCCGGCACATTACTGCCCCCTGTAGTATCGGGGTGCAGCATACAGGGTAGAAACAGCAAACACAAAGGATTTCACTATACTTAATAAATAAACTTTATTTATTTATTTATTTATTTATTTATTTATTTATTCATTTATGTATTAATAATGATGACTTCAGTATACAGCTATTTACACTGTAGTATGTTTTATAGGGTGCAATAATATGCAAGCAAATATAAAGATACACATGTAAATAAAGACATATAGATTCAAGTGCATAATAAACAAATAAATAACTAAAGGGGAAAAAATGTTTTTCAACACACTCCCTTGGCGCCTGGATCTATTGTAACTTGGACACCCTATAAAACATGCTCAGTGATGATAACTAACTAACTAACTAACTAAATAAATAAATAAATAAATAGGTTTAGGATTATATTTTTTTATCTCCATAAATATCCATTAGCTGGGGTGGAGGACACATTGAAGTAGCTTACATTTACTCAAAAGCTGTAGTGAAGTACAATGTATTCAATGTATTTGTACTTTACTGGAGTATTTCCATGTTATTTTCTGCTTCTACAAAAAGTAGTTCAGAGTTTTAAAAATTACCCAAAGGTTGTATGTGAGTAAGTAAGTTAAAGTCTTAAGGTATCTGATGTAAAATGTAAATGTAAAAATGTGTTTAATTATTACACATACAAGTACAGGTAAATTATACATATATTTAAATGGGGGATATTCTAACAAATCTTAATTTGAGTACACAACACAGGCTTGTAAAATGAAATGCAAGTTTTACACGTTTTTTTGCTTAAATATTTGCTTTTGTTTATATTTGTTGTGGATTTCTAATTTTATTTTGTAATGCCACTTTTATTCTGAAATAACTGACCGGAAGAATAGAGTGGGTGTTGATGTCAGAGGGGCAGGTCTGTCTTAACTGTAGTTTATCATTCATGTAGAAAGCAGTTTGGAGACACTTGTGTGTGTTTGTGTAACGCTGTCGGACGTAATGGCGACTTGTGACGACGTGCGGGAAAATGTGAAGGTACTTTATTTTGAATGAAACACTGATCAGCTTGATTTCTATCCGGAGTTTGTGCAGAAGTTGTTTCTTCTGAAGCTTTTCTGACATGTTGCATAATAGCTGCTCAGTCGTGTGTCATTCAAAAGTTCTTGAAGTTGAAGATACTGACTTTAAAGCAGTGTAGTTAAATGTTAAAGCGCGTGTTAGGACAGTTGTTGACCACATATATTGTCCATCATGTGTGCAGAAGTACTATGGCAGCCTCCTGGAGTCCACTGGTGACGTGCAGACTAGTGCCTGCAGTGTGCCCTGCCGCCCGCTGCCAAGAAGTGTCAGAGATGCACTCAGCCTGGTTCATCCGGAGGTAACCAACAAGTACGGTTTGCAGTCTTCACTCTCACTTTTGCTTTTACTGCATCACAGACATCTACAGCGGTTACTGTACACAAGTGTCTCATGCACGTCATCACTGGAGTCTGCAAATATTTAGTCTCAAGCGTGGGAACGACAGCAGTGAACTGTTTTGTGGCAGTGCCACTTGATTCATCAGCAACAACAAAAGTAGTTTTAAAAATCCCTTCATGATCCTGACACAGTTTCATCGACAAATGGCTAAATAAACTTCTCTGTAGACACATCAGAAAACATGCATACTGCTGAAAAAGCATGCATTATCCAGGGTATTGCCGCATAACACTGACAGAAAACTAATATTGTGATGATTTTGTTTTTTTGTGATATATATTGTGATATTAAAAAACACAGGAACTTCCCCAAGATAAATTAATTATCCAATATCATCACCAAATCTTTCTACGGGCAGCTGGAAAAGCAGATAATAAATAAACAGCACTCAAAAAGTCCACTGAAGACTTACTACAGCCATCATCCTTGAAAAGTCATTTAGTTAATTTTGATGCTCTCCATATTGATGGTAGGGAAAACCCTGCTGCTGTTGTATTAAACAGTATCTTTCCTCAGATTCTTCGGCTGTGGCCTCCCCTTTCCAGCGAAGCTCGAGGGCTGCAGGGCCCTGGACCTCGGCAGCGGCTCCGGCAGAGACTCCTACGCCTTCAGTAAACTGGTTGGAGAGAGCGGACACGTGACGGGGATCGATATGACAGAGGAGCTGGTGATTGCATGTGCTTGTTTGTCCACACATCGTCTGGCACTTGACTTCTGTGCTTTCTACTGATTTAACTCACATTTCCTCAGGTCAAAACGTCTCGTCAATACATCGAGTATCATCAGAAGACGTTCGGCTACAAGGAGCCCAACGTGTCTTTTGTCCTGGGGTACATGGAGAAGCTGAGTGAGGCCGGCATACAGAGTGACTCCATCGATGTTGTGCTGTAGGTTCAAAGCGTGCACATGAATGAAAGTCATTGATCAACCCTTTGCTGTAGAATGATAAATGAATTAACTCTGGACCTTGTACTTGTTTATGGTCTGTTACTAATAAGACAGCTTTGATTAGTTGATAAACTGTTTTCCCTCCAATATTTCCAGATCCAACTGTGTAATCTGTTTGTGTGCTGATAAAAGAGCCGTGCTGCAGCAAGCTTACAATGTCCTGAAGGTTAGTCTGAAGAATTTATAACGGCTACATTAAAAAGAAAGATGTACAGTAATGTATGTTTAAAGGTCGAGTCCTTTTTTAAAAAACGATTACTTCCTGTTAGCCCGTACCTTGGGCCGTTAATGATCAGCCCCAACTCAGGGCTGTTTGGTGTCAGGGGGCGCTGAGGCACACCTCGCCTTTTGGTTTGGTTCATGTTTCTGGAGAAGTGATGCCACCGCAAGTGCAATTTTCCACGTAGAAAGTTCATCTTGGATTCAAATGAAAGCTTATTAACTTGGGAAGTTTTCTATGTACAAGTGAGGCAGTGATAGTCATCATAAAGTGCTGGAAAATAATAATTTTTGATGAGAATTTGTCAAGCGGACAGTAATTGTCTTGTATTTTTGGGGATGTTTTGGGTGATATTTTAAAATAGAATGGCAGCAAGCTACCAGAATGTTATTTTGCGACTTCCCTGTTAATTTCAGGATACTCTCTGCCAAATTTCATACTTGTTTAATTTTTTATTAAATTGTAGTACCTTAAATCTTGCATTTACATAATTTCACCAGAAACGTGCCCCCTGAGAACAAATGGGCCCGTGTTGGGGGTTTTCATTATCAGCTTGTGTCGGCCAAAGTATAGGTTAACAGGAAATAACGGTGGAAACAATGTATTAGTCTACTTTACTTGGTAATTTTGAGGTAATTGGTTTCCTAAATGTTTTAAAGTAAAGTAAATTTTTCAGATTTAAGTGTCTTATAGTGTCTTCATGCTCTCATTCTACACAGGAGGGAGGTGAACTCTACTTTAGTGACATGTATGCCAGCAAAGTCATTCCTGATCACATGAAGAAAGATCCACGCCTGTGGGGTAAAATCACTTTGTATTGTGGTCTAAAAATTCAATGTAAAAAGCATAAATACAGCACAGAATCCCTGCATCAGTAACATTAAATATCCCCTTTGTCTGATCTTTTTGTGCTGGGGCTTAGGTGAAGGAATGGGCGGCTCTCTGTTCTGGGAGGATCTGATTTCGTTGGCCCACAGCGTAGGATTCAGCACGCCTTACCTCGTCTCATCGAGCCACATTGTGGTCTATAACAATGAGCTCAAAGCAAAAGCAGGTACCACAAAGACGGCACTGACTTTTGATGACGTGTGAAGATTTTTATTCCACAGCTAAGCCTGCTCTTTGTTTTGCAGGTGACATCAACTATGCTTCGTCCACCTACCGGATGTTTAAGCTGCCCAAAAGTCCAGTCGTGTCTAAGGCAACTGTGACCTATAAAGGAACTCTGGCTGATTTCCCAGACCAGCTGGACTTTGATTCTTCCCACTGTTTCAAGGTAGGATAAAACTCACATCAGTCCAGTGCTGAAGTGCTTTATCTATTGCTGTTGACACAAGGGCTTTTGATAGCCTGTGGCAAAAGCATGTTTGTGTTTTTGATTTCATAGGGAAAAAAACTCCACATTCACATCTAAAAACTAATCTGCTCTGTTGTCGGTTTTCTTTTGTGCTATGCAGAAAGGTGTGGCCGTAGAGGTAAATGGAGAGATGGCAGCAATCCTCCAGAGTTCCCGCTTTTCTCCAGATTTTGATATCCAGATATCCGATAAACCGGATAAGCCCAGCTCAGAGTCAACACCACAGGTAGCTAATGGTCTGCCTTTACCATGGCTAAAATGCTTTTATTTTGAAAGATTAACTACTTACTGCATTCAGAAGTGAAGTTGACCCACATTTTGCACACAAGAATCAGGTTAAACACAGGTTTCTTAATCTTAAAATCTGTAAAGTACTTATATATTTGAGAATTTCTCAAGTTTTACAGAAAGAATAACTCTTTGTAGTAGCTGCACAGTGTGAGCTTTGATAGCAACCAAAGATTAATTTCAGTCCCACATCAAAGTGACTTTTCTTATTCTTTTCCCTTCAGTACTGTCACCTCAACCCGTTCCTGCTGGCTGACAAACTGGGAACATCGGTGAAACAGTGCTCCAAAATAAACAAATAGAGATGCAGCTGAATCCTGAGGGAAATATTTCAAAGACTGAGTATAACCATGTAAATACAACTGTAACATGTTTTTAGACTTTGATTATTTGATTTAAGTCCATAACTGTACATTAGAAACAAATCATTTGATGTGCTAATCATCACCAACCTCTTGTGATGTAGTTGAGGACAATTGTCTTGTGATTTGTGAATATCATCACGGTTTACTAGCGTCCTCATACTAAAATCAAACCTTGTGTAGTAAATAAAATAAGATCATTTAATAAGTAATAGTTGTTCAAACGTTCTGTGCTTCAACCTTGACCTACTTGATTAATGTCCAAGTAAACAAAGTGCAAATATACAAGAAAAAGAGTCTCACCAGTGTCTGTGCTTCCCTGTATTCTGCTGACATTGTACAGCATGAAAGAGCAACTTGTACTGACAAGCAAGTATAGTTATTAAATGCACTTAAATATTTCCAACTAGTAATTATGAGTAAGTAAAGACTATAGAGAGTGGACTGCCCTGGTTGCAGGAAGTGGGCGGTTCATAAAATATAGAATGCGTTATTAAAGCACGAAACAAATGAAAGACTGGAAATAGAAATCCACAGACATAATGATCACTCTCTGATATGTTTGATAAGAAAAGTTTTACTTGTCCTGGAGATTATTACATTGTGTTTTGTTACACAGCAATTAGAAAAGCAACTGTCCGACTGTCAAAACCTAAAACAAACATGACGTAGCAAAGATTGAGAAACAATCTAGTCAGTGAAACAAAAAAAAATCCTTGTCAGAAATCACATCCCCATACTGCACCCCACAGGCTGATGACAGTACATATGATGTATGAATAATCAGTGGTTATTGAAGCTGCCCAACATTTATTTTAAGACCTGATCATTAGTTATGTACCACACATTACCACATTTAATTGTTTTTCTCTTTATCTGGATTTGAATTTCAAAATGAGACTAAAAAAAGCAGTTTTATCTCCGTTATAAGATAAAGCCTAAACAATAACATACATCTCTGCAGGAAACATTTATGATCGATTAAAGCATTACTGTGAACAAACAGAGCTATCAGCAATAAAAGTTAATGGAATATGAAACAACGCTCTCATCACCATGTACAACCGACCTTTGTATTTTACTCTGTAACTCATTACAGATATCATATGTGACATTTCCACATTAAAAGGTTAATAAAAAGACCAGACCGCTGTTGTATATTTTGTTGAGTTGTGTACATTATCCAAGCTGTTTCCAACAATGTTTAAACCCAGAGAAATCTATTTGCTCAGGGTAATGGTGCATTTTATTTGATCACCTGTCGCTATAACTTCCAGGAAACATCAGGTTACACGTCAGAGAGCGAGGAAGGAGGTCGGCGAACCTGACTAAACGTAACATGGATAAAACTTCGATACATCACCTCGTCCATGAACATTTCTGCCCGAGTCATGTCTCATATATTTTCATCAGCAATGGTGGTTGTTTAACAATGAAGACAACAACTCCCATGATCCCACACTACGTCATGACATCATCAAACTAGTCTTTTGTTTTAACTGTTTTGATTGAGAGACCCCTAGTGGCAGAAATGACATACTGTGCATTTAAATATATTGCAACAAAGTCAAGTGGAGTGTTTGTTCTCAAAATGTTTCAAGTGGATAAAATAGTATGAAAAATACTATTTCTTTACTATAATTACAGTACTAAAACTATACTTCTACAAACTATTAAACTGAATATTTATGGAATCTTTTCAAGTTTCAAGCTCACAAAAATGTTTGGATAGATTTATGTTGTGAAACTGCTTCAAGTCATCTCAGTCGTATCCAGACGATGCTCGTTACACAGAGATCAGAGTGCAAATTCAATAAAGCTTTGTTTGCTGCTATGGTAACAGAGCTGTGAGAAAGAGCAGAGGTCTGATTGGCTTTCAGAGGCCCTGAGGCAGAAAATGGAGAAATCCAATTTGGCTATAATCGATGGAGAGAGGAACAATAACGAGACAAGGAGACATCCTTCGTCACTGAGAGGTGTTTCTCCTGGATGCAGCAGCCTCCGGTTACATCTGCAGCCAGCTCAGGTCATCAGCTCTGAACAGATAATAAAGTGAAAAAACAAAATATTCAACAAAATGAGAATCTCACTTTGGGATTCGAGACGTGACGTTTACGTAGAACAGGAAGTATTATTTTCCATCCCTGTTTCACGTTTACATAACGTTTTTAATGCAGGTATATTTCAAAATCTCACAACTCGCTGTCATGTCTGTACCAATGGAGTTACAGTATAATATTAATACAAATATAATATTTTATTTAACAGTGGATCAAATGACTGTGTAAAATTTAAGGCGTCGCTTGTCATGAATGACCTATAGAGAATTATCACCACCGCTGTTAGCCTCAGTTCTACAAAGTGTTTTAGCATCTTTCAGCTCATTGTTTTGGTTTTTACAGCCTCCATTTTTGCTTTTACTGTTTTGATTTACTCTTAAGCCTCATTTTTGGCCAAAATGTGCCATCAAATTCTCTAGAAATTGACTGTGCACTACCTGCCTTCACAAAAAGTCAGACAGACAAAGTTAGCAACTACAGCTGGTGGACACAATGCAGCGTTTAGCAGCTAAAGAGCCAGACATTTCTCTCAGAAGTTGGTGAAATAGCAAGTTGCAGGTTAAATAGTTATGGCCGGTAATAAGGATTTGGACATTATTTCAAGTACTGAATGTGCGTGCAGTATGTAAAACATCGTGGTCCAATTTGTGTGAATGCAGCATGACACTCACTGAGCCTGTGCCTTTGTTATGATCTGGCCAGTTGCCATCAGCTCTGCAACACGAGACACGGCCGGGTCAAACATTAGGCTGGCCGCAGCCACCACAGCCTCGTCTCTGTTAACGAAGAAGAAATGAAAGAAATTCAGCACAAATGGCATAAATTCATATTCAGCTGTATCAGCACTTATTTCACAGCTGCTCACTTTATGTAGAACGCCAGGAATTTTCTTTCCTCCACGTTGCCTTTGAATATGATTTCTGTGTATCCTTCCCCATAGCCTAGAAAGAGGAAATGAAAGGGGGAAATGAGTAAATCTGTATGTATTCTGATGTGAGAGTGACATTTTCTCATTAAATACTCCACCTGTGTATCTGATACTCTTTCCAAGCAGCACGGTCCAGAAGAAAGGAACAGACTCAATTTTGGTTGGTTTGTTCAGCATGTTTAAGGCAGCTACTCTTCCTAAGGTAAAGAAAAAAAACAAGCATAATAAGGTTAAACCCACAAATATCTTAACAGAACTCATGCAACCAACAAGCACCATATAAAGCTGTGTTTCTTTGAATCCTTCAGTCTCTCACCGTGAGATTGTGACATTTGCCAGTGACCGATGTTGACCCTTTGGTCCCCACGAATGGTCAGAGGAAAGGAGGCAACATCTCCAGCGCTAAAAATATCTGGTATATTGGTCCTCATGAACTGTCAGAAAAGATTTAGAGGAAGAGCTTCAACAATACACTTACCGACATGTACATAAAGAGGGATTCAGATAGTACACAATATCTTGGGCCGATGGCAGCCCTAAGAAGCAATTTGTGCGCCCCCTGAACAACACATAAAATGCATGCATTATATATTAAAGGGGCTCTGTGGGAACTTCTGTGTTAGCGGACTCCATGTATAAACTAACGTTAACTATTGTTGATCTCTATTTGCAGAGCGGAGAGAGACACTGAGATGAGGCACTCGAGAAGGTGCAGCAGGTGAAGCATTAATCAACTTGAACAAACTGTCCACAGGCTTGTATAGACAACCGAGAGACGGGGTAGGTCTCATTACTCTCACATCATTACATTACATTACATAGAGCCCCTTTAATCATTCCAATTCAATACTTTCACTTTAAATGGCTTACATTTTATACACTACTGCATCAAACTATGCCACTCTAACAAGTGTCCACAGGTTGGGAATGAACACAATGCTAGTGCTTTATTTTGGTGGATGACTCAGCAGTTTGATGTTGAGGTGAGGTGGAAAAGCCACCAAAGAAAACCAGTGTTTGGTTGAGGAGAAAAGGAGGTTTCAGGAAAAACTGATCAACTCCTACATCGTCAGACCGAAGGGGACAGACACAGTGGTGTTCCTTATATGCAGGTATATATTGCATAACGTGAATTTGGCGCTCAAGGAATTTAATGTTACATATCATTACGAAATTAATTGCAAATCCTACATAGATTTAATGGATTTTTCTGTGCGGCCCTCAGTCACATGCCAGCTCTTTTCATTGACACTGTAAATCCCTACTGTAAAGCCACATTTATGCTTCATCAGTAGCTATGTCAATATCACAGGGACTTTAATCCGGGCGTAGGCCTCTACTGACTGTGCGTTACCTTGTCAACAATCACAGCTTTCCTTGAATCCACGCCCAACTTGCTTCCTGCCAAGAAATCTGAATTTGGGATTACTCCTGAAAAAAACAGAGATGTTATTGTTGGATTTTTGCAGAACTGCACAGAAGAGATCTGAATTCAAAGTTTATGAAGCCATTACTTGTAAGGCAGAGCAGTGTTTGCAACTTGAACAAAACATTAATAGTAGAATAGTTGTAGTAGGATGATAAAATTACCAATTCCGGCAATCACAACATCAGCTTCCAGGACTGTACCACTCTTCAGCAGCACTCCTTTTACCTGAAAACAAAAAAACATTAATTTAGGGATCTACAAGAGGATAACAGAGCCATGGTTAATGTTATCAGTAACAACTGTGCTTTTCATACCAGTCAAATGTGTGCTGTTAAAAGGGCCAATGCTAACAGGGTAAAAGCAGAGTTACCTTGCCGTTCTCTCCTTTGATCTCTGTGACTTGATCATTCATGTAGAACTTCACGTTTTGTTCCTCCAACATCTTAAAAGGAGGAACATGTTTTAAAGATTGTTTCATTTAATAAAAGCTAGTGTCAGGCGACTCAAACATGGTTGTTTCTTACTTGCGTACTCATTTTGCCGATCTCTGGCCCCAGAGATCGCTCATACGGGTATCTGGTGGAGCCAACCACGCTGACGCTGGCCGCTTTGTCTGATAAGTAGGATGCCACCTCCATACCTATTGTGTTAATGAAAAAAATAAATAAGTTATTATTTAATAATATAGTTTCTTAAGTAGCTTTATCTTACTCTGTTCAATGTTTTAGCATAGAGGTGGCTGTGAATGAGGTAAAGACACCTTCCAAACGGAGCATCACAAATAACACCTACATGCTTATTTTTGTAAAGATGATCAATCCAAGTTTCATTCAGCTATGTTGAGAGAAACTGAATCTGATAACCTATGAAGGAGGCTCCGATTACGACAACTTTCTGGCCCAGCCCGGAGCTGTGAATCTCTTTTGCGTCTTCATATCTCTGCAGTAACTTCACTCCCGTCAGGTCGTAGCCAGGACAGTTGAGTGGCCGCGCTCTATGAACAAAATAAGGACTGTTAATATATATCGCTGTTGTCACATGGAAACCTTATCAAGCAGCAAGATGATGACTCTGACCTGCAGCCAGTTGAGATGAGAAGCTGGTCGTAATGCTGCAAAGTGCCATCGTTCAACTTTACCACCTTATCAGCTGGATTTACAGACACCACCTGCAACACAAAACACAGCTCTTAACACGACCAAAAAGAATAACAGTTTTTTTTAAACACATAACAAATAGTCCTTTTGCTTCTCACCTCCTTCTGTGTCCACACCTCGATCCCATACTTCTGATAAAAGTCACTTGACCGGAGGACAATGCTGCTACTGTCTACATTCAAAGCCTGAAAGAGGAAACGCCCTTTACTAAAAACTTACTTCTATAAACACTGACAGAATAATCTACTTACTCAACAAGGCAGGATGGTCAGCAACAGCAACAAATACACATGAATACAGGCTACCACTCCACTCTAATTGAGTTCTCACCTTACTCAGTTTGGGCTTATCAAATGGAGGCAGGCTGTCTTTGGTTACCATGATGATTCGACCTTGGTAGCACTGCTGCCGCAGCGTTTCAGCACAAACCAGGGCGGCAGGGCCTGAAATCACAAAACTCTTATTCAGTGGAAGGTTGTCAGAAGTATCAATACTTCAATTCTTTTTAGATACCTCGTGCTTAAAATGATACGATATCTGCATTTGATAAGAATCAAAAGTACTATAATAGAAGCTATAATAAAACAAATGTACAATCAGACTCAACCCAGATATTAACATTACAACCTTACAAACGTGTTCAATAACTTTTTCCTGTATCTGTTTGCAGGTTGTGTTGAGGAGTATTGTTTAAAGTTTTAAAGCCAAGTTTAAAATTCTGGTATCATCACAACTTTAATAGTGTGTCGAGGATAAATTCAGAGATGGAGCTTAAACTAACATGGAAGCTCTACACCACCATATTTACTAGAACTTATTCTCTTGTTTTAATCCCACTAGCAGGATTTGTGTGCACCAAAAATAATTATTAGAGAGAAATTATTCTAATAATTATTAGAAGAAAATAAAATAGGACTAATAACCTGAGGCTTCAACTTTCAGGTGTATTTATTACATCTAGTCCTTACCTCCTCCTATCAGCACGATAGTGTGTTTGATGTCTGTTACCACGCTGCACATCTCTTTCACCCGCTTTGTCAATTTCAGAGTCTGAGGGAAACAAACAAACAAAGGACTGTTTAATATTATGTATTTTATCATTTATCATTCTGATCTGTTTAACTTGCCATTACTTACACTTTTGTTAATGGTAACATACACCTTGCCATCCTCAACTTTGACCTGTATTTTGAAAAAAATGAGAGAAAAGTTAAGGTACAGAATGCAAGTTTAAAGACTGATCATAACACAGTGGAGGTCAAAATCATGTTCTGGACAACGATCTGCAGCATAGGAAATGCTTTGAAAGATTGAGGAAGTACCTGAACAACAGCAACATCTGGCAACAGATAAGTCCAAATGTACACTTTCATTGCCTCTTTCTCACCATGTACTCCGTCTGCAGGTGGTGAATTTACAACTTCTCCTCAACATGACTTCATGTGTTTGTGTAAAAAGACCAAGCTTAATCTAGCATTCAAGCCTAAATCTATAATTTGGACAAAGTGGTATTTTTTGTACCAATTACATGGAAATAATGTGCAATTAAACCATCTAAGATGTGACAACATTTGAAACTGGAGTTATTCCTAGAGAAGAGATGTCAATTGCCATTAAATGTTGATCTCTATAGACATGTTTTACCTTATAACTAGGCAGACAGTCCAGACCTGGATACTCTTCAATATCTCCAGTTTTGACGTTAAAACTAGCACCATGGAAGGGACATCTCACTCTCTCACCAACCAGCGCTCCTGGATTATCAGAGAACAGGCACTTAACAAGACTCAACTTTAATGCAAAACATTTCAAAAAGCTCTTCATTCAGATATTGCTGTATGGAGATTGGGGAGCTGAAAGTAAAAGAGGGTTTACCGTTTACTAGAGGAGCGTTGTAATGAGTGCACCGGCTTCCAACAGCACTGTACTGACCCTTGGTACGGACAAGCAACACCTTCTGCTCCTCCACGGCTACTTCCCTCATCCTAAACACAAAGCGAGGAAGAAGACAAGTGATGAAAAGCTACCAAATACAGATGAGGTCAGAAAAGCTTTGATCGTAAAAAAAAAAAAAAATCACATATTTTATCTGGTACGACGAAGAGTTGTGACTTACTGTCCATCTTTCAGGTCGGCCTCCTCACATACCATCTGAGTCACCTCCTCCTGCTGTTCACCTGGTTCTTGGCACGGATTCATCTCTGCAAGATATAAGCCATGTTAAGAAAACATGACTATTGTTAGATTAAATGACTTGACAAACAGGATCTGCAACGGACACACGGGATACGAGCAGTAAGGAATTTAACGTTATCATTGATGTTAAACATCAGGGTCAATCTAACCATTGATTACTTCTGTGTATACGCATTATGTAATTGTACTGTAAGCTTCCTTAGACTTTTTGATTACATTTGTACATAACACATGTACCTGTTTTTGAGCCTTTTTGGCCAATAAATACACTTATGCTAAAATCTTGCCCTCGGTTTATGAAGACTTGGGGTTGTAGGGTCCTCCCCCACACAAATATGACCTTTCTTGGCAAAAAAAATATGCAATTTCACATCATTTTAGACCATTATTATATCTGTGTACAAAAAACTGGAAAAGCTAGAGCAGATAAATGAACAACACAGAAAAAGCTTAGTCATAAAACTTGCTAAAGAAGTCCTCTGGGGACTAAGAACTACCGTTAGATCTGGTTAAATCCATGTAGTAAGTTTTGATGCTCTCCACATTGATTTTTACATTCATTTGGCTTAGGCGGTGCCCAAAACAGCCTGGGTGCGGCACCTAAGCCATACAAAGATAAGGAAACTCGAGTCTATGTTTTTCAACTCTCTCAGCTTAAAAAGGTGCTCTATGTAGTTTTGGGGAAGAAATTTAATGAGAAGAGACTGATTTTTTTTTTATGCCTAAACAAACCAAATAAACAAACTCTCTTTGTTTTCATGAGTGAATACACAGACTGACTTTAAAGGACAACCCAATTTCACACTGTTTTACTTTGTTTATATTTGGCGGACCCTGCCACCTGTCTAGCTTCAAACTGTTATTTTGCTCTGAGAACAGCTTGTTTATTCAGTTATGGAAAAAAATGAATATTTCAGAGTTTGTATTATTACCTCATTAATATTGTCAATATTTGGTTTTCTTCTCCAAAACTACACGGTGCCCCTTTAAGAACAAAACCCAAAGTAAAGAATATTAATGCAAATGTAAGACAAGGACCAACGATGCAAATAAAAAAGCATGCCTGTTCTCCGTGCACTGTCTGCCTACACTATGACTCAGCATAAAATATGACTACTTTTGTCTTCAGTTAACAGAACAGAAATCCATCCATGCCGCTGGGACATGACAGTGAAGCTGACAGACTGCGTTCAGTGATGTGAAAGGTTTTTAAATTCAGCTTTAACTCAAGCCTCTCTAAAACCAGCGGCGTGCATTAGTATAAACGTCAAAGCTCTGGCCGTGCTCACCTGTTTTCTTCCAGCTAGAAGTAGTCACAAGTGAAGCACCAGTCTTCTCAGCCTGGTCTTCAGCGGTGTCCTCCACAGAGACAAACAAGCCAGCCAGGGGGGACTGCCCGCGTGACAGCCAGGCGTCGTCGCGTGCTCCCCCGCTAGCTCCTCCCACACGGTCAACCGTAACCGGAAGTATCCGTGAACAGATCCGCCGCGCGCATTGGCGGTGCTGCAGAGGCAGGATGGAGGTTATGAAATATGAAAGGAGGCTCACACATCTTTCAAATTCATACTGCTGACTTCTTTCCCCACAACAGATAAGTCCTGTGATTTTCAGGCTGATATCATTAAATTTGACCATTTAAAACAGGGGGAACGCATCCTGACAGCTTTTTTTTTTTCATGTATTTATTTTTTTGCTGAAGCAAATTTAATAAACTCTTTTCGATTCATGATTGGATAAAACGAATAAATAAAACTGACTTTAAAGGGGCACTCCTTATTTTTGGAGAAGAAATTCAGACTCAGAATTGTAATATTTACAATATTAATAAGGTAATAATACAAACTCAAAAAATGTTCATAACTGAATATACAAGCTTTTCTCAGAGGAAAATACGGTCCCTAGAACACAGTTTGAAGCTAGAAAATTGGTAAACAGTATGAAATTGTGTTGTCCTTTAAGGTCAGTTTGTTTATTCAGTTTTTTCAGTCATGAAAGCCAAGAGATTGTTAATTTAGTTTGTTAATTATCACATCAAGTTTTCAAGTTAGCTGGTTTTTGGCATAACAGTAACATTTTCTTTAACTGGTTTAGACAAAGGCTGATTTAACAGCCAGGCAAACAGAAGAGGTTTTCCAATGTCTAACAATGAAATGTTTGAAAAGAGGAAGAAGAAAAAAAACTTTCCATGGATCAAATAAAAGGAAGTCAGATATTGATTGTACAGAGATGCAAGCAATGTGCCACTGACCCTTATTCATTAGACATGACATGAACTCTAAATAAGTGTTTTTGTGTGGTCATCCATTTATTTGATTGCTCACTCAGTAATAATAATGGCCCGAAAATGTTTCTACGGGTGTTTTAAGGTAGGATATAATTAGCTTTATTAATTCTGAAGGAAATCTTTTGCCAGAGAAAAGTCAGAATTACAAACATTAAGAACATAAGAATGAAAAACAAAAACACACTCTACTTTATTATACTTATAATAAAAAGCGTTAAAGGAGCAAATGCTGACATCTGTGCCAAAGAAGATAAAAATAAGAATAAGATACATTAAGGAAAATAAGTAAACTACAATAAAACAAATAGAAAAGGTAGCATATACATATATATTGCATATTGAGAAATAATTAAAAGGAATATTGCACATATTGATATTAATATGCCTGGGGCAGCATGAGGAAAAGAAATGCCACAACACTCACTCAGTTTTACATACAATACCAATGACCGGCCCACACTGAAGGGAGGCAGGGTGCTGTTTTAAACAATGGCCTTTAACCAGATGATGTCGCTGTGTCACCAAATATTACAGCAGTCATTCATGTTCACGGCCATGAATGAGCTTGAATGAGAGCAGCGCCGTTTTCTTTCGTTTCCACTGAATGAAACGACGAGAGAAAAGTAAAATATTCATCTCGTTTCAAAGTCCAGTTACAATATCAAACACTAGCGCACAATGAATGCTGTGTCAAGTCAAAGTGCCATGCCATGTGTTACATAGTCGTTATTTACATGTCATATAAACTACTATTCCCATAAATCCACGGTGGTTTGTGAACCAATGAGATGCGATAGAAGCAGTGTTGCCTTCGAGTGCTCTTCGTAATTTGTACGTTTCTTGGTCAGGGAGGACTCGCTTTGAAAAAATGAGTATTCAAAAGACCATGTAGGTTGGATGTTGTTTTCTTCAATAAATCAAATAGTAGTAGTAGTAAATAGTCAGTTCTTCTTCATCTGCAGGCAATGGCTACTGGCGCCAAAAAACAGTCAATCTCCAGTCCATCTTTTTTTTTTTTTTTTACCATAATTAATTATCTCAGAAGCATCTTTTGACATTTTGGGGGGTAAAAGTTCCAGTACAATACCTGAAGTTCATTATCAACACCAGAACAATGCTTTTTATTACCTTGCTTTGAGTAATATAATTTAGTTTTTCGACAAAACCCTCAAAAGTTAAATGTTGTGCAAATACACAGTAGCTATAAACCATTTTCGCAGCAGACATTTTGACTTGTCAAAGTAGGAAAAGCACAGGTGTGACCAATAAAGTTAACAATGGCTTTATTTTTCTAAGTGACCCAGTAAGCCATGTCAGTGAGTGAGCATGCCCAAAACCAGAGCCCGGGAATGAGCTCACCTAAATGGAATGCAGCCGTCATTAATGTTAGAAAATCCACCTGCTTTTCCTGCTTTGACAAGTCAAAATGTTTGCCGTGAAAAGGGTCTATACAGCCAAGTCAGTTTTATTTACATAGCCCAGAATCATAAATTACACTTTGCCCCAAGTAGTTTTTAAGGACAATGTGGCAAAAATTTTGATTCAAATGTAGAAAATCTCTCAGCCTTAGCGTTTGCACACAAAAGTCACTCTATTACATGAACTAATAAAATGTCAGTGTGGTTGGAAGTTGCTGTCCCACAATGCAACACAGAGCAGCTCACATCTGGAAATAAAATAAATCTTTGAAAAACATTTGCTTTCTCCCCGTCAAGTCAAACTTTGGTAGATTACAATCAACATGTTGTGTATAATTTCTTTTTAAAAAAAATTCTGTTCATGTTTACACATTTTAAAGCATAATGTATGGTAGTAATATGATACTAACGCGTCTGAGTGAAGTATTTCCGACAGCACTTGAAGGCAACACAACACATGAAACGTGCTCTTGGCCGCGCCCCTTCGTAGTAGGGCGGGGAGACGCTGTTTTTGGTTTCTGTTGATGTCAAAAAGTTACACAAGCAAGGTTTTTACAACAGGACTGTTTCACAACTGCGAACGAGGCTTCACACCTCATCTCACACATCCACTGCTCCCGGCTGCACGTGTGGCCACAGAGCTGTCTCTGGACATTTTTTTTTTCTTCAGTTTTTATGACAGAAATATCAAACATATCATCGTTGCTAGTGGAGATTAATTGATAGACCCGTGCACGCCTCCTCTCTCTGGACAATAACCCTCTACACAAGCCTCTCTGAGTGCCGAGAAGCCGCAGATGATTGGGAGCGCACCGGGATTTTAACCTGATTGTGTCGGTCGTCGGGAACAAGTGGCACACATCCGTCTGCTCCTCTGCTTTTATAATCAGCATCGTGGACACTTGTGCTCTGTGAAGTCTTCATCTGCCAAACAGATATTTCAGCGATGGAGTTGAGTTCAGTGATTTTAACGACTGGGAGCTCCGTCGGGTTTTTCAGACTTGTCAACGCCGGGGTGGGAAACCTCCCCATGCCTGAATCTGCCTGCAGGAATGCATGGAAGTGGAGGAATATCGCCACATCCTTCGTGCACAGCTTTATCACTGCGGTATGGGCAGTGCTTTGGTAAGTTCAACGACATGTACAGTTTTATTTAGTTGTTCTTAAATCTGCATGTGATTTGAAATTATTGGTTGAGATGTGTTCAGAGAGCCAGGATGGTTTCGTTCATGGATTCTGACTTTTGGCGCGTTTTTATTTAAATTGGCTTAAAAATACATGTTTATTTCAATTGCATCCTATTTGACTGAATTTTTGTAGTTTGTCTTTATCTGATTCATTGTTGACCAGTCATTGTTTTTGCCCTGCTGCTTGGCAAGATCCTCTACCAGTATACATTATGTTATTGGGAATACATTTAAATAGCTTCTTCTTTCATCACACAGGCTAACTGTATACGTGTAAAGTTTACTGGATTGATTGATTGATTGATTGATTGATTGATTGATTGATTGACTTCCACAAACTGTAAAACACTTTTTTTCTGAACTTCTTTTTTTTTTTTTTTATCTTGTCAGCTTCTTCCTTCACCCACAGATGGCCGAAGATCTGATAGAAACTCACTCTGTGTTTTCTCATGCTTTGGTGTCATTTTCTATCGGTGAGTAGCCTGTAAGCACTTCTACAGTGGTGAATTACAAACTGAGTCTTTTTGGGAATGGGCAGGTGGTGGTGGTGCTGGTGTGGAGGGGAGGACTGCGAGAGAGGGAGCGCACCCTTAGGTGCTCCCACTGTAAGGGGAAGTGGCATGGTCCATCCCAGCTAGTCTCATTTTCCTGCATGGTGACAGCACAGTCAAGTGTTTGTGTAGATCTCGTAAAAGATTTATTTCAACCAGCCTCGACTTAAAAAATGTTCTGAAGTTTAATGAGTTGAATGAAAAACTTTTTAAAAATAATATGTCAATAAATCGTGCAACTGTTGCTCTGACACTGTAAACTGAGCCTTTTTTCACATCAGTGCCTGAATGCTCAGCGCTGTTTATATGTTTTAAATGCTCCAGCATTTGTTCATTGTTTCTACGATTCAGTTCACACTTTATCATATTATTGTATTTTCCAGGGTCGATTGATTTCATATTGAAACGTTCTCATTGTGTTCTCTATGAATGTATTGGAGATGGACATTACAGCCGTTGTGTTTTACGATGTGTGTACTCTCCCACTCATTTGACTCTGATACTGTTAAACTTTATGGCTTGACCTGTCAACTTGTCCTGTAGATATGTCCTGATATCAATGTAGGCTGCTGAATTTTACCATCTACTCTCTGTTAACCAAATTAGAGGCTTACGCAAATTAGATTTTGCTCAATTTCATTAAAATTTCCCAAACCCAAGTGCACATCCTACCCCACATTCTTAAAATAGCAACTCGCCCTGTTTTTACTGTTTCTCATTAATCTCTAAAGTATTACAGAGCAACTAGTGGCACGTGAGCCCTCTTAAATCCACACTTTTATTGGATCTGTGCCGGGTTGCAAGGGCTCCCCGAGGATTCCCAGGATGTCTTACATTCTTTCAGGAAGTCAGCCCTGGAATCTGGCAAAGCAAGGAGTACTGTCAGTGTGTGAAGATCAATGGGGGGCATTATTATCAGTCCCTGGCACGGGGCGTAACCCTGTACAGTCATGTGACATCACCAAGACAGCAAGTGCGCAAAAAAGGCAGTTGATTTATGCGAGCGCTTCCCCCGAACCCTCCCGCCAGAAATGTGGTGTGATTCTGAGGCCTCAGGAAGTGTAGTGAGGAGTTTTGTGCACCATATTTGTGCGTTCAGCCCTCGCAGTAACGTGCCATAAATGATTCTCCAGTTGTTGAATGAAGACCTTGTCCAGTTTCTAGAAAAATGTCTTTCAGAGAAACCCAACTGAGGGTAAAGATTTATGTGTAATACTGCATTCATGTGCCTTTAATACTCTGAAGTTAGTTTTCCACGTTTCTACCTGTGGCACTTCACGCACAAAATACATTAAAGGGCTCCAGGTTGCAACAATTTTGGTCACACATGCGCCTAAAAGTCTGTCATAGGTGACTTAACATCTTCATTGGTCGCAGTGATGCGCCTGAAATGTGGCAGTTTCAAACGTATCAAACGATTCAGGTTATCACAATTTCTTGTGGCTTGCAATTTAATTTATTTTCACCTAATTGCTGTTTACAACCATTTACGCAATGTGTTTACACAAAGAAATTAAATTAAAAATGTATTATTAGGTGCCCCAAAATGATGTGCTCGTGCACCTAAATGAAAAAGTTTGGCGCACCAGTGCAACCGTGTGAAAAGTGAGTCTGAAGCCCTGTATCTCTCAGTGGGCACATTTGATTGATAAAGCTTAAAGAAGTACCCATTTTGCAAAGCAAGTCAAGTTTACACAGACCACAAAAACAAAAAGCCTCACTAGTAAGATGTTTACATGTCGCTGTGACTTGGCCAGTGTCAGACTAAGCCAGGTGTCTTAATCAGATTTTTCATGCTTAACTGGGTCATTCCAACAGAGACGTGATGTTGGCCGCCTGAAACCCGCTTGTTTGACTAACTTGTTTAAGAAAGGAATTCCCCCCTCATGTAAACATACCAATGGATCTCACTCCTGAGGATCCTGAATGGAAAGTCGAGCATTATCTGACTCCTTTTGTTCTCTGTGTGTACATTAGCTGTACAGAGCCAGGCATCACATATTGCAGAGCATCCATTCCTTCTTTGTTCCACTTCTGTGTTTTGAATACAGATGTGTCCGTACGGAAGCAGCCATTATAAAAACACAAAGGCAAGATAAGAGATGTCAGTTAATTGGCGCTCTTATTTAACGAGTCACGCGCTCAAATTGGCTGTTTATGGCAAAACTTGACCCAAACTTGACCTCTGGTGAAAACAAAAGCTGTTGAAAAGACCACAAAAGCCACTATGTTTCCACCATCCATTGTCAGTGCTCTTATGAAACAACATGAACTGCCATGGAGACCAGATAACACCAATAAACCAATCAAATGCTTGATAGCAATCTTTGCAGCTGGTAGCTAGTACATTTGTTTATGGTGATACGAACCCAAACATTTCACCACATCAACATGAGGGTCCCGGTGTCAAATTTATAACATAATGAGGTTAATTCCCGCCTCACTAAAGCCCTGGGCTCCCTCACACCCCTTCGTCCGTCCCCATCCTCAACACTTCATTATTTTTCCAGCATTCTGAATAGCGGTCACCATGGATACAGCTAGTGGAGGGGAAGGGGTGGAGTTGGTGGATATGAATAGCCCCTCTCCAAGACACATCTTGGTTGCTGTCGTCATGGAAGCAGGGTCCCCCCCGACACACTTGATACGCTCAAGGCTTCTATTGTCTAAAACAATCTGTTAAGTTTGGGCTAATTAATGAATTAACGAACATGACATTAACATTGGCTGAATGCTGTCTTATCCACACAGGTTACTTCATCTATGATTTCTGTGACATGGTGTTCAACCAGAAGCTGAGTCAGTCCTGGGAGCTTCTTTTTCATCACTTGGTGGTAGGTCTTTCAATCATTACTGTTACAGCTGGAAATAAACCTGATATTGTGGCCACAGATGTTTCATCTTAACCGTAACAGACAATAGAATATCTAACCTTTGCATCTACATGTATCTACCGCACCCGGGAATTCAATATACAGTAGTAACCGCACAAACAAATCATGAACAACAACCCCAACGCACCTGTCAGAAGCACAGACATGGGCAAGACAAAATAATCGTCTTTCTTGTCTAGCCACAAAGAACAAGTGAGGGAGGAACAAAGAGACAATCAATCCAGTGTGACCAGTCCCCCCACCCCCCGCCAAGCATTCAACCTTCTGTCATGCCTTGAGAAAGTTGAACTCCACCCGCCTTCCATCGTCTCTGCCTTTCCACTTTAAAAAAAACAACTGTTTCTAGCTGATTCCCATCAGAGCGAGTCATCTTCCTGACATACTGACCCTCAGCACGCCGGCCTGATGGGAGATGTTTCCTGAGGGAAGAGCAGGTTCCTGCTTTTAAACCCTATGGAAAATAAATAGGGAAATGACCTGAAGTGGCAATATAGAACTACATCCTGATTTTATGTTTTCTCTTTCTGACCTACATCCAAGACGGTGCTGATGTTGTGTACTGCTTTCTGTTGCCAAGCTCTCGTCTTGTCATTCAAGTGTATCACTCGCCTAACAGGAGCTGTTAATTTAATTTTTTATTGGAAGTGGCAGGATCGGGGTGGATCTGTACTATACAGCAGCCATCATTTATGTGTTTGTTATGGTGTTAAAAGTATGTGAAAACATTTCTCTGCATAATTTAGAAGTCAGGTCAGTGAGGACGTGACAGCGTAGCGTAACATGATTTGACAAAGTACATCACATGATCTATTTAGAGAGTTTATCAAAGAAAACCATGCTTAAACTTGCCACATTGAGGATATAAATGGACAGATATACAGTGTTTATAAATAGAAACAAACAGTCACAGTCATATAGCTTCACTCCCTTTTTAAGAGTAACATCTTGGCATCTCAAGTGTACTCTGATACATATTTTTTCTGTACATTTAGCAACAAAACAGCTCTGAAGCGTCAATCGAAACCCCCTTTCAGTATGTGTCTCAACTACACAAACTAAGCCCTTCATAGCAACATGGAAGCCAAGACTGTGCCAGGAAACTAGCAAACGTTTGTATCAATTCGCCCACATTTCTACTGGTTCTGGTAGTCTAATGGCTCTGTGAAAAGACGTGGGCATAACAAACATACGGCGTAACAGACATTTTAGTGTAAGAAAATAATACAAAGTTAGAGAATAGTGAAAACTTCCAAGATTTCCTTCTTTCTTTTTTTTTGGTTGGTGAAGATAATCACTATTTCCATGAAGCACAGTGGTTGCAGAGTGCTATACTCAAGGTCTGTATGATTGGGAAAGGGTACAATCTGGATCAAATGCAGTAGTCACAGGTATTTATTAGGCTCCATTTTTGATCAGCAGTGATCGAATGAGGACACCCTTATTTTCTCCCCTTTTTCCGGAAGAAAGCTATGACGCGTGATGAAGTTCCAGTCGTTGGTGCGTCAGTAGTTTTCCACCGGTCTCTGTTCAAGCAGAGCTCCAACATTGTTCAGTGCAATGTTGAGTTTGACGGAAATTGATGTTAAAGATGAAAAAAAAACGAACGAAACCACAGTAACATGTTAACTAGCCTTTCTACACGTGTGACGTTGAACGTGAAATACCAGGCGAAAAAAACACAAAGGCAAACTCATCTACTGGCAGTGGGAAAGGAGTCAATCATCTATTGTTAGCAGGTTTCCCCATGTTCAAAAAACCTGCATATACATGCTGATTTTGGCTTGAAAATTGCCTAAGAGTCATTTAGGATTAGTTGTGGGAACCAGCTCCAGCACAACCCAGTTGTTGGTGTCAAAGGACTTCAGATTCAGATTTCTGAAAGTCTTGTTTTTCTTTTCCTTCCTCTCCCTGGAAGCCTAGTGAATGGATGCTTTAGCTGGACCAGCTGGCCTCAGATTGTCACTAGAGTGTGGGAGGGACAGACTACTTCATTCACATGACTTTCTGTGTCTCTCAGCGAGCTTACTCTCTTTCTCTTTAATCACTTTGTTTTTCATTTTGTACCATAATCAAGACCGTCATTCATTCATTCCCTTCTGTAATTTTTGCTCTGCTTTTTTCTTGTTGTTTTAATGAAACGATTATAAATTAAATAGTTGTGTTAGAGTTTCATGAAGGGCTGAAAAGCAAGAGGAAGAAGTCAGGTCTTGATTTGCAAATGTAAGCACTGGTCATCTGAAGTCCAAGGTGTTTTCCCAGTGGGTGTAGCATTGAACTGAGCAGGTCCAGCTGGTCATACAATCAGGAGCAGGAGGTTGATCTCGAGTTAATCCCCTCCTCATATTGGCAGCCCACGGATTCATCTTTCACTCCTGCCCATCATCCCTGTGTCTTACAATGCTAATGTACAATCTAGCTCTTCCTGTACACAAACTAAATATGTTGAGGAAGGGATGTGGTTGAAGAGACAAACCCCTTTGATGCAGATTGATATTAAAATGTGACATTGATTATTTAGTACAGTGCATCTACATGTCAGTAAGTGCTAACATTACTGTGTATATGAAGAAAGAAAGATATCAAAAAAGCCCAGCACGAGTTTAATTGACATTCTCTGGACTCACATTATAGATACCATGCTCTATGTAAAGCATTTACGTCTGACTGAGCAAACAAGGTGGTTAAGAGGACTGGAAAAATCTGGTCGGAACATATAGTGGGAGGTGTGAGTGGAAATTTGCACTGACAACAATTAATGATAAAAACATATGCTAGGAGATGTAAGCCATGAAACAACCCAGGCAAATGACTTTGTGGACCATTTGACTGAACGCTGTTTTATTGTAAAAGGGTGGAATGAGATTTGTTTATGGACTTATATAAAAACACTTCATATCTAAGGTTGTTATTTACATGATTGAGCCTTAAGATGACATCAGCATGACGGCTCCAAGCTTCAGGATTCAGAAAGTTGAAATCAGAGTTTATATCTACTTTGTATGTCACTTCCCTAACACATGTTGTACTGTCAAACCTATGTGTGTTTTTTATTCTCACATCTCACTTTTCTCCTCAGCTCTTATCCTCTGTTTTGACCCATACCTACTCCTTTAGTGTTAGCTGGGATGCACGTGTAATTATTTGTTCTTGGTGTCTTCATTTCTTTGATATTCTGCGAGGGATTCCTTTCGTTCAAAACATAGTAAAACATCACGAGGTGTAACAGGGTTTTGTTGATGCTGGTTGTCGCGGTCCGGGAGGAATAATAAAGTCAGACATTCCACGGAAAGTTTTTTTTCCCCCCTTCTTATTGACTGAAGTGGAGATTACAGCTTCTTATTTCTGTCTGAGAATGGCCCAACCTCAGTCACTCACAGTTGATGAGATCCTGCCATAACCTCGTGTTTCCTTTGGAAAACAGGAAATCCTGATAGTTCTGCCATAAATAGGGTGCCTTCCTCTGAGGAGATTAAATATACATGTACCTCCTGTATAAATTGTCTAAGAAACATAACATGTAGGGCTTTTTCACAGGTAATCATCAGTATGGAGCCTGTTTAGCATAGTGTTTAGTAAAATGTGTTGATTTTGCCATTGTTTGAGCTGCATACTGCAGTACGTATGGTAAATGTAAACCAAGGATTGTTTGCCTTTCTTCTCAAAAACCCTCGTCCGCATAGTGGGTCTGTTTCAGCCTCGATTGCCCATTGGTCTTGGAAATACTGAGCTTGTAGTTAAAAAATATGAGCCAGAAGAGAAGGATGCCAAGCAGAGGCAGGAGGATTTTTTTTTTTCCATGAAGAACGAAAGCATGTGATTAACAGTATCCGATGTTCTCTTTTGAGATGTTCATCAATAACACACATTGGAAAACCCCGGTGAATTAGTTTTGCTCATCTCATTTTTGTCCCCTCACATGGGTTTGCAGTTTTGCAGCATATTTACCGTTTCCTTCCATAAATGTCGATCATCCCTTTCTCATCAGGCAGAATTCAATTATCTTCGTAGAGAAGGCCAAAGTCGACACTCCTTAAGCAAATCAGGGCAGCACAGGTTAATCAGCCATTTGAGGATCCGTGCTGTTTCCAATCACATCTGCCTTTGCTTGTCTGCTTTATATCTACACATGTAGGCTCTTAAATATTCTATCCATATGCTACTTATATGGATTAGTCGTAACATTTCATCATCATTTATACTCCAATCAGTGTGAGGGAATACTTCACAAGCTGCTCCTACACATACAAATTAAGAAAATGAAGATTGTGTAACTCCCTGGGAAAGTAATTCATTTCCCAATTGCCTTATGGTATTTCCAAATTTGCGATAATCAGCCCTCGTGTTCATCATCAGTCATATTTCCTCAGGTTTGATGACATACTGGGTGTAGCACAACTTTAACCACCTTTGCTAGAGTAATAATAGTTTTTTTAAATCATTTTTATATTTCATGAAAAATAGTGAACGTAACATTTGGCAATCACAAATGCACAAACAAGAGATAACTTGTAGACTACTCAGATGGCCCTAAACAGCAGCTTACATAAGGTCACAGAGGACGTGAGAATTTTCTGTTTTTCCTCCCCACAGATTTGCTCAAGCTTGCTCCACCTGGATGACGAACTTGTGTAAACATACTCCGATCATTTACAGATTTTAAGTGAGATTCAAATCTAGTTTGGTCAGTTTGGTGGGGCATCTCCAATAACGTTCTTATTGTTTTCTAAAGCCGTCTAGCTGTTCTCACTGAGGATATCTTCATTTTTATGGTTAAAATGATTTTCCCTTATATTGTGCAGCAGCTAAAGCCACAGTGTGAAGCTGCTACCATGCCAGCTAAAGACGATGTTAAGTGAGTCATGAAGTCTGCATGTTAATGCTAAACATAAGAGTTTGAATTATTGTTAGAAACATGGTTCTTCTACACACGCCTCCTTTTGCTGGTGAATAGTGTACAGTGTATATATACAAGGAGTCCAGCTGATTGTCAGATGTAGTGAATCAACAGTACATGCGTCTGTTTGTTTCCTTATAACCTGGAAATCATATTTACTTTTTTCCCTCTTGAAGGGTTCGTCTTGTACCATGTCAGATATGAATGGAGCTGGTATCAGTTTACAAGGCATGAAAATAGATATTTGTGGGAGGAGCGTGAAGCTGTCACACAGAACCAACAGGGAATGTCACTTTTGGAAGCAGGAAAATAATGTATCTGGTTGTTGGTCACCACATGTCACTGGAATGCCACGTCTGCCGTGTATTTCTACATCTTCAACACTGCAGAACCTGATTATCCTGATCTGTTTCTTTCCTTCAATCTATGAGTTCTCTTTTCTTTGCTTCAGCTTCTCCTTCCGCTCTCTGCTGTATGTCTAAGGCCCACGGACAAGCAGCCTAATGTGACAGCAGTCCAGGCAAATACAGAGTGGTTGTAATTCTGCAAGCCTCATATGGTTTGAAGTCTCCATTGTTGCTGAGGCTGTTTATACCCACATATCCATAGCTCAGCTGATCATTTTCCTATGGATGTACTTCCTCCATTGGTTGATCTTGCATTGACAAGAATATTAAGAAGCATGTCGAGAGGGTTAATGTCAAGTAGAAGTGTGGTGAATGATTTGTAATATACCCTTGTGTTGTCAGCCCCTTCCTAGTTTACAGCAGCAGTTGATTTAAAATGTATGGCATGTTTTTGTTTTTGCTAGCCATCCCACAGATGTATTTCCAGCCATCTGAAATCTGTGGGCTCTGCCACGCCTCCTTTTTTAAACCACAATTTGGTGTAACAAACCACATGGTGCGAGGTTTTAAAATCTCCAGTGTCAACATCATGTTTGCACACCATGAGCTGCTGGAAGCGCAGTTGCTTTTGCTGAAATTTTTGAAGGGGCATACCGAGCGAGAAGGCCTTGAACAATACAACAATGCCACGCCACATCCTGAGGGTAAAGAGGGCCAATCAGATGGCAAAGAGAGATGCATATCACAAAATAGAAAATTTGGTCGGTAAAGATTGTGATGTGTCTCAGCAGTCTCATCTTTTTGGCGGGGAATCCAGGAGGCCCCCCCCCCATTCTGTGTATATCCAAGAGGACAGACATCTGGTCTCCACATGAACCTCAGGCTCCTTAGAGAGAGACACACTTCCTGAGAGGGCTTCTGCAAATGTGTGCACCCCCTCAAAACATTTCTGGGCTGCAGCTCCACTCCATATATCACACACACTGCCTTGTTCGCAACCCCCCCTATCCTTGTATGACTGCCAAACATCTCCCCCATCCCCCCCTCATCCACCTACTCTCTGCAGCTTGTACCACCCCCTCACATGGCTACGAACCAATGAGAGCCTCCGCAATCTAGTAATGGTATATCTTGTTTTTGTGTTTTCCCTTATGGCATGACGGTCTGAAATTGAGGAATTTCCTTGACCGTTGCTTTTGTGTCAGAAACAGTTCAAACTCATCTAATGCAAAGGCAGCAAACAATGCAGCTTCTTGTCTCTTTATCATCCATAGAAATGCTTCTGTGTGGCACTGAAAAGCCATCACTGTGGTCTATTAGAAGCTTCTTTCACAACTTGTGTGTATGATTTGTCTCCATAAGTCAGGTAGATATTAGCTGACATGATGTAATTACACAGCATTTAAGTATAATTTGAGATAATAGAGTAGCATGTCTGAATTTGTCCATTACCATGTGCATCTGAGAGCGAGAAAGCTTGCGCAATGCACGTCAGTCAATCTACAAAGTATTGGGAAATAGTTCTTGGAATAACTTAATACGTTATGACCATAAAGACAGAAGAGAAAGCTATTAGCGCTGGTGGATCTTAGATCTTTTTTGGATGGTAAAAAAGTGAGAACACGTGTGGCAAAACGGACATCACGGTGCCTATCAAGGCTTGATTGGGCAATTCAAGTTATCAGTGTGAAGTGGAGTCAAGCTGTACAGGTGCAGGTGCTATCCATCCTGAAGAGATCCAGGCTAGTGTGAAGAAGCTTTATATTATACTTTCTTTAGCTGGAAGCTAAACAGCAGAAAAGAGCAGTTGTGTTACACACGCACAACACACACACACGTGCAATGCTTTCCAAAGAGGCTGGTGGCTGGAAAAGTAGAGCGTGCTCAAAAAGGAGGAGGCATTTGCCCGCGGTTTGTGTAACAACCAGGAATGCTGTTTGTAGAGGCATCCGTCCATCAGCAGGTTTAAAAAGCGTAGGGAGTTGACACTTCATAAGCTACTTGTCAGTGCTGAAATGCAAGGTGGGGCAAAGTAGGAGGTGTGCATTTGTTTGTCCTGAGTGACACACCTAAAGGCCTCGTACCAAAGCATGAAAAAGCTGGAGAACGAACCTGGCTGAGATCCAGCTGCTGTGGGAATACCAGAGTACTTGCGTATGATTCCAAAAGCAGCGTGGGTGGGTGTGCAGGCATGTGAGAGTACAGCGTAGGAACAACCTCACATTGAACATTTGTAGTAAATGGAGTAAACCATTTCAGTGCCTTTATTGAGATGTTTCCACAGCAAACCTGAGATGTCTCCAGTAATTGCAAAGGGGTTTCTTTTGTTTGTTTCTCACATCTCCCCTAGTCTGACTCATTGGATGTATAGGTCTGCCATTGGCCAACTATTTCAGACTCCTTCTCCTCCCTTCTGCTATATGTGTATTACCTACTTCAAATTTACAGACTGTACGTGAGGCAACAACCTCCAAGCTGGCAACCTACACACTGAAAATGGCAAACCTATCTCCTACCTTTTCCTAAGGTTTCCTATTTGCCGCACAGTGTTTCTCCCAAAATGCCAAACTATTGTTATAAGAATGTGTATTTAATACTCAAATTTCGAAGCAAAATTATGCTGCAATATGAAGACGGCTTTTTAAAATGTATTAAGAAATGTGTATTTTTTTCAGCTTTTCTCTGCAGTCATAGATAAACAAGTAAAACATTGCATTATCAGATCACACTGCTGAAAGTGTTGCAGCTAGTGAACAATCAGGAATATTGTCAGATTTCAAGAGCTTTCTGGTGCTTCCTGATCCTAATGAGAGTTAAGATGCATTGGGAAAGCCATCATTGGCTTTTATCTTTCCTTGGGCACTCTGAGAATTGAGGTAATGGCTGAGACGTACAGTACACTCTGGTGCAACTCAAACCACTGCTCCTCCCTTCACACCCAGTGCCTGAATACCTCGAGCGACCACGAATTCACCCAAACACACCTTCTAATAGTCATAGAGCTACACCCTGATGTCTCATGTGAGGACTCAGCCTTTCAGCCTGTATTTGACGAAGCACACATACGTCTAAAAATGAATACCCACACAACACAACCGATCATATTTGCCCTAACTAATTGGTTTAGAGCACGTCCGGCGAATGACTGAGCAGATGTTTGTGTCAGCGAGGCGCTGAAGTGCCTGGCTGTGCTGCTGTCAGCTGACTGTTAACGAATGTCGCATGATGATGGTTGTGACCACCATCCCCCAGTTGTGTGTGTGTGTGTCTTTTAAACTTTGAACTGTGTGTGTATGTGATCATTATGGTGTCATGTTTCAGGCTACACCATTTTCTCCAAGAGACCTGAAGCTTTTGTTTGGTCCTCCCACCTGCTCATCACCCCACTGTTGGTCTGCCTATGACCAGATGGCTAACACCTCTCTTCCTGTTAGTTTCCTCTCCATCAGCGTCACTCCGTCATTTCCCATCTCTTTATGACCTGTATTAAGGAAGCCATGCCCATCCAATAATGGATTCTTTAGGAAACTGAACGGAAGTTCAACTCAGTTTGTTCATCTTTTTGTAAATTCCTAGTAAACATTCATGGTGTGTTGTGGTTATGGCTCATCACACTTAGAAGGCCTAACTCTCATGGAAAAACGTGAGAATTCATTATTTCTTAGATACATTATTACTGTTAGATGGAGAAAGCTCTGAGGTAGGGTTAAATGGATAAAATAAAATTTAAAAAAACAATTAAATTACACTGACTTAGTGTCCAGTCTTGGACAAACTTTTCCTAGATGCCATATCTTTCTACAATTGGTGAAGCAACAGTGTACGCACTACACTGTCGTCCTTGTAAACAGTTCAATTTTAACAGTAGTTTACGGACCAAAATAACAATTTTCAGCACTTTTATTAAGAAAATGGTTTAACTTTTGCAACGATTAAGTGATGCTAAGACATAATTATGTTTAAGTAAAGTAGTATAATTAACTTAAACTATACTTTTTATATGTATTCGTATACTTCTTTAATTAAATCAAACCAGATTAAACAGGGGTGGCTGCATTTGCAGGCTGCAGGTTCACGGTAGTCGCACCTCTTTATTCCACTTCAAGCACTGGTTAAGACCTGAATACTTTGGTGGAATGGGCTGACAGACGGTATTTTCCATATGTCAGATTGCTGATGGAGACATATCTTAAATGTTTGTGGTTTGCTTTTTCTAATGCTTCAATTACTTCAGAAAAGCTGCTGCTGACATTGTTGTTTTTTTTCTTAGTGGTAACATGTTCGGAATACATTTATTCCTCACCTAGTATGGGTGTGTGTGCTGGTATGAGCATCTGTGTCTCGCTTGTGTGCAGTTATTGAAAAAGCTTTCTCAAACAGGTGTGTTTGTGGTTAGAGGGGTTGCTGGCTTCTGAAGCGCTCCTGTTTCACACCTGTTGATATTAAACCCACCACCCAGCACATCTCCTTGTCACCCTGACAACTTTGACCCCCGCTGCTCTGAGACCCAAGAGAGACAGCATGTTTTTATAAAGGAGGTTGCTTATGTATGTGTTTTTATATTACGAGAAAAACTCCAATACACACACACAAACCGGTATAGACTGTCAAGCTGTGAGGTTAATGACCTCCCTTGCCACCCTTTGTCTTTTTTTGGTCACATGGTTTCATTATCATTCAGCTCACAGGTTGTCTATCGTAACAAACGTGCTGTGCGGGTACAGAACTTGAAATTCTCCTCTGAGTGAGCCAGCTAGCAGGTTTCTTAGCTGGAGGCAGGGAAACTGGTTTGACACGGAAATCTTTAATTACCTTTGTGTTTGCTCTGAGTATCCTAACAAAAATGTGTGACAAGAAGAAGAGACAAGCCAAGTTTAATTTACAAAACTATAAGCATGGCATGTGAACGTCTACTGCATCAGCAGTGTAAGAAGTGTACGGATGTGTGGGAAATGTGTGTGTGGATGTTGAAGTCAAATGTCAATCAAACTAAAACCTGCCACTGTTGAGCCCTGAGGTGAAGGAAGGAGACTAAAAGCAGGGAGGGGTAACAGGTGCAATCACATCAGGCTTATGACCCTCCGCGTTGACTGCAGACTCCTGAAAATCCTGCTGGCAGAGGGAGGGAGATAACACTATGAATTTTATAATGATAAACATTCAGACCATCTCCAGCCCTGTACTAATACGGTCTATTAGAGAACTATTCTTGGCCTGTACTCCGTCCATATTGTGGTTCATGGGTGCAGCACGTTAGCCGACATGTACACATTGCTAAGAGCTCATTTAAAACTGGAATTATACTCCTGCAATACACAGAAGTTGTATGTTTGTCAGAAACACAAAAAAAAATATGCAAACGTCTATGAACTGTGTTGTGCTTGTCGGGTATGTGCAGCCTGGATAGACATATTTCAACTTTACTACGCTGTTCACTGATTAGCTCTTCGGATCTCATGACCAATTTCCCCTTAGATTTTTGATTTTATGTTCAGATGGAAAAGAGACAGTAGAGCAATGCCACATAGAAGCAAGTTTTTCAACAAATGAAAAAGCAGAAGTCATTTTGATGCATAGAAAACATAGATAACATTTCAGCCACTCATACAATGCACATGCACATACATTAAATACAGTTTTTATAGCCTTTGTCCTTGTACTACTACAGCCTTCACACATAGATTACAAAAGGCACAGAAGATGCATGTTTGGCTGTTACCATGACATTGTAAGCAGCCATTTTGAATCTCAAGTGTTATCTTTCTTTACAATCATTTTTATCAGCTCCATCTTCACCTGGGCTCCTGTCAGCTTGCCTTCTGAATAATGATTGCCTTAGTAGCTTAAGTCAATAGCACAAACGTTAATCAATATCTGCCATCTTGATACAAACTTATTTATCGTGAGAAGTTTGCTCTACTTTTTGGTTGACCTGTGGTGAGAGTGGTTGTTCCTTTGTTTTGTTTTGTTTTTACCACTGTTTACTGTACACGCTTTCCATTTTTCACCCAGCGTCTCCCCCCTGAACGTGGGACGTGAAAGTCCCTCACCAGGGTGGAGAGAATGTCTAATTGAGCCCACAGGGAGAAAATGCAGAGAACAAACACCCACACCGTCTTGTTTTTCAGCCCTTTGCTCGGATTTTATGCAGGTGCCCATAACAGTAGGTTAATGTACATCAGTGCAGTCCAAAGGTTAAATACTCGTAACACTCGTTTGTCCCACCCACCTCAGTCCCCATACCATGAATGCTCATGAATGTAGGATGTTGAACTTATTGATTACAGGCTATAAGAGACTATTTTCGAGGTATAATGGCCTATCTCGATATTTCATACTCACAATATTTTGCACCAAATATCTTTAGTGACACCGCTAATAATAATAATTTTAAAAAACCTGGGTGAAAGCAAGGATTGGAACAAGAAGAATAGTCTCGTAAAGAAGACTTCATAATTTTCTTGTAATGCAGCCTGTAAAACCAGGAAAAGAGAACAATTCACGATAAAACTATATCCAAAATCTGAGACAGTAAAAAGTTTTATATCCCGATAACAATATAATATTGATATATTGCCCAAACCTAAAATTTTATTTGGTATTGGAATTAACCAAGATCAGATTGAATGTATTTCCAGTAGTAACATCTCTGCATCTGTATTAAATCCTGCTCATCCATGTGTGATGTGAAAGATGTCTCACACGTGTTAATGTCTGTTTTTTACAGTTTCTACTCGGACTGTAGTGCGCTGCTGTATGTGAAAGCCAAGCTTCAGCAGAGCTTATTGAGACAAATCCAGCTATTGCTGCGTCATTGTGATCATCTGATAGATCCAGGGTCTGTTGGGGGGGATTACTGTGATTCCCTCTCAGCTCAGGGTGCTGACAACTGTAAAGGGTGTGTGGGTGTTGGCCCCCTGTCCTTAATGAATGAGTAACAGAGGCCCCATCTATGCTCACAGAGAGAGCAATGAGGATAGGTTTTGGCCAGCTGCTGGTATCTGGTTGGCTGTTGAGCCCCATGGGGTCATTGTCACCTGATGATGACCTGATATGGTGAGATCAGTGGGTCACGGTCATCACCTCTCTGGCCTGGGAGGCTGCACACATTGTGGCTCTTTTGTCCATGTTGTCCAACCTACTTTTACTGTTGGGAGCTTTGAAAGGTGAAGTATTAGTGAAGGTGTTCCTGACATATGGCTCCAACTTTATTGCATGTTATATAGCATTGTTGTGGCTCTGTGAGCCGTGTGCTTATCAGTGTCTATAGAAAGATCAGGTAAGAAGTGACTGTCATTGGCTGCCAGAGCATGTCAGAGCGCCATAAAAGAGAAGACTACCACCATAAAACTAGACACACGTGCAGGAGGAAGGAAACCTGAGGTATCCTGATTATAAAAGAAATACCAAGAAGTATGTCCATGTAATGTCTCAGTGTAATGGTGTTTGATATGATTCCTAGTTTACAACATGATGAAATAACACTCGGCCTTTGTTACTCAACTTGTCTTCAGCGTAGTGTTGTATAAGGGTATGTTTTGACCTTCCCAGCCCCATGTTCTGTTGTGTTTTATCTTCCCAGATCAGATTAGACTGCAGATTAGCCTCTCTAAAGACCCCTGGTTGATGTGGTTGAAGCTGGCCTTGGTGTGTGTGTTTGTGTTTGCATGAGTGTGTATGTGGGTACTTACACAGGTTAATCAGAGTGTATGGTCTTGTTTTTGAATTCAGGGTAACAAATAAGGGTCGTAAGAGTTGTTGGCATCTTTGCTCTTGCTTTGCTTTAAACCGACATGGATGAGTGTTTTATGACACGCACACCACAGCTTCACGTGTTCGTTTTTCTACTTGATGTGGCTGTAAACTGAGGACAGCGAGTGCAAGTACATGTTCTCCACCATATATCTGTCTGCTCTCGTCTCTGTTGGATTGATATTCAGTGTTTGCGTGTAAAGAATTACATATGTCTCGTAGTTGATACGGTGTATGTTGTATATATTCATGGTTACTTTTTCCAGTGAGTTGGTAAATTTAGCCTGATGTGAAATGTAACGCATTTTGCAAATTATAAGAATATATATCCTCCATCCTCCTTGTCTTATGTTGTTTGGAGTTGTACTTCAGCTGTGTCATATCACATCTATCACAGCTTCGATAATTTGAGAACAGAGCATAACTGTTCTTCAACATGACGGTATTTTATTTTTTGTCCCAAACAAAATGTTTTTGGAAAAGCAATTCTGATTCTGATATTTTTGCCATTTTCTGTGACCCTTGAGGTGAAAACCAAACATGTGATGACATTTGCTTACCAATCCAATTCATAAATATATTGACTAGAATGACATAGGACAATGTCAACGGCCAACAAACACTGTGGTGTCATCTCACATATCTGTAAGCGTGTCACTTTGTTTCGTACTGAAAAGCCCTGTGTCCTGTTGACATAACTGCTGCCTAGACACGCTGACTTTGGTGAGTCGGTCTGTTTGTGTTGCTAAATACGGTGCTTTCACTGTCGTCATTGGGGTTGTCCACCGACATTGTTTGGTAACACTGTCATTATAATGTGACTACAGGTGAAGGCTTTGATTTGAGCTGATTAGTCGGGGTGTGTGTGTGTGTGTGAGTCAGAAACTCAAATCACTGTTTTCATTTTGCGGCTATGGAGTCTACAGTGAACTAATATTTTTTTGTCAACGTGGCCAGAGGTCGTGATGAAGATGTCAACAACAAATTGCCAGATTCCCATTAATGTCAAAGCTTCCCTTTAGTCCATGACAGGAAATGTTGAAAGTGAATGGCCAGACATTCATCTGCTGTGACATGGAGCATGTGTTGGATCCATGCCACCCCAAACCATTTTGATTACATCTAGTGAAGAACACCCTTTGAACGTTGAACCTTTATTTTGTCAAGGACACATCCATTACAATGGATACATAACATAATGACCAGTTAGTGTGCTGCTGACTTTCCACATGCCCGGTTGCCTAATCCACGACAGCACGCCGCATGACTGTTTGTTTGCTGCATTAGAGAAGGCATCCTGTGACCTCACACGACACAAACACAAGATGCTTCTCTAACTGAGACCCGACTGATGGGAAATGCCATTCTCTCACTCCACAGTGTATCCCATGACCTGTACTAACTAACCAAAGACTGGACTGCTCTCTCACTATCTGCCCTTCGCTGCCACCGTGCACTCTTGAATTATAAACATGGCAGCTTTTGTGGTAACAAAAGTACAGTGTGTCTGAACACAGTTTGTCCTCCTGCTACACTTTTGAGTGTGCTCTGAGTGTGAATGAAGCTGGTGAATGTGGTGGTGTGGGTGGGTGCCAGCTCATGTGGAGAGCTGGCTGAACAGCCTGTTTTGGTATAAAAACATTTCTGTCATCCAAATTTTACACCTGCAACACAGCTGCAGTGAATGTGTTGGACAGCAGCATTTGCTTCTGTCACAACATATCAGATACTGTATGTAATGCTTTCCCCTGACACTTCAGTGTCATGTAAGCAGGCAGTTTCCTGGAGCTGCTGTTTGTCAGACAGGTTGTGAGTGATGTTGCTGCCATCTTGTGGAGGTTTTCTGTTCGTTATCAAACAGGCTTTCATAAGCACTACTCAGCAGAAATGTATCATGGGAGCGGTGACCTTCCACATGGTCATTAAGTAACATGCTGCCAGACGTAACAAAAAAAGCGGTCAAACATCAGCACTGAAAGGGAGTGGAGATGAATATGATCTAATAAATTATTCATGATTTCCTTTTAGGATTTTGTTTGGCAACTGCTTTAACTGAATTTAAATTAGATTTTAAAGTGAATTTTTAGGGGTGCATACTATTGTGTCAGCTGATATTTACTATCATTTGTCCTTTTGTCAAATTGGGAAGTACCATGGTCTTTAAAAACATATCTGAAGATAGGCATGTCTTCATGCTTAAACTGTTGCAAAATATTAATTCATATTTGTCAGCTTAAAAACAGCACATCAGAGTGTCCCAACATTTTATTTAGGGATGATTGTGAAATTCTTGGTGTTGTTATTGTTTCCCTTTTGTGTTTGGGAAACAAACTAATCTTAATTTAATAAAGAAATAATTTAACTCTTTCAAAAAGCACAGATTCCATTTTACAAATGTATTAAACAACCTTTAATAAAACCTTTTTTCACATTTGACAGATGACACTGATAACCAATGATTACCTCCTTTTCAAGGCCGATACCAATAAGATAACCAATAATTTCATTGGTTTTCAATTTATGAAAGTAATTTGGCTTTGTATTATCAGCGACGTTTATCGACTATAATTTCCTCGATACTGATAATCAGCTGATGATATAAATTTCCTAATATGGGCCGATAATTTGTCCTTTTTCCAGATAAACTGTGCATCTCTAATACTTATATCATGGTGTAAGTATAATGTAAGATTGTAAGTAAGATTGGCAGGGATGTCACAAGCCAGTAACTCATGAATCTGCCAGCACAAAATGATGTGACACAACAGCTAAACACTGGCTGCTGCCATCAGGGAATATTATCTTATTACTGATAGGACGATAACAGTCAGCAGAATATCGGCTGATATTGATGTTTGGCAGAAAAATCAGTGCATCTCTAATTTTATTGTGGTATTGGTGGTGACTTAACCAATCTCTGTACTAAGCTCAATCTTCATTATGTGTTAACCATGCTGCACACTACATCCATTGTAACTTTCTTGCCTTCTCTCTCACTGTCTCCCTCTGTAGGTGATCACCTGTTTCGGCCTCTCCGTGCTGTCTTGCCACTATGTGGGCTTTGCCGTGGTGGCCCTGTTGGTGGAGATAAACTCCGTGTTCCTCCACCTCAGGCAGATGCTGCGTATGGCCAGCATCGCCAAAGGCACGCTGTACCGGGTCAACAGCATGATCAACCTGGGCACATACGTGGTATTCCGCATCAACACGCTGGCCTGGATGACCCGCTGGCTCGTGCTCAACAGGGACAAGGTGCCCCTCCTGGCCTACACGCTGGGCAGCGTGGGTATGGCCATCATGACGGCCATGAATATCGTCCTGTTTTATCGGCTACTCAGGAGCGACTTTTTGAAGAGCAGCACCCGGGAGACCAAGAAAGAGAAAGAGATGTAGAGAGGAGGGGAGGAGGGTACACAAGAAGGATTATACTCATAAACACACTCATTACTGTATGTTAACACCCTGTGGCTGAGATTTGGTACCATTTTGCTTGAATGTAACATACTCAAAGCTCGGAGATGGAGGGATCTTTCTTTCTCTCATACTGTACAGACAGGTAAATGTATACAAGCTGTAATCAAACGGCTTCACTTCAAAACACATCACACACAGCTGGTATGCTTAAAGCTACATATAGATGTAGTGTTTAGGCTTCTGTACGTGTGGGGTGCACTCATCCTTAAGTACCATTAGTGCCTCACTAATGGTAGATGGAGGGTTCTTCATATGAGCAACACAAGGCCTTGTAAAATGACACCAAACGCCTTATTGTCCCACAGTCTGTTAAATCTGTTATAAAATGTAGCTTATGGTAAGTGAAGACACACCCACCAACAACACTCCTGTATATTTCTATGAAAACATACAAAATAAGTACAAAATATTATATCAGAAGAATAACTTTTTGTTCAGATATATTATATACAAACTATACTGTTGTGGGGTTTTTTAAATAACGTTTATTTCCCCAATTAAATGAGATTAGAGTCCAAACCCTCTTGTCGTTAAACGCTAGCGCTGCAGAGGTGAATATATCTTTTTTTTCCCTACCAAATCTCCTCAACTAAAAACCGCCTGCTACCTCAGAAAGCTTGTAACAATTCTTTACCTCTCTCTAACACAAGCTTTGCTGTCAGTGTTTGGCAGGTTATTTTGTTATTAGAGAAGAAAAAAATAAAGGAAAAAACTATATTTAAAGATTATAGAGGAAGGATATCCAGTAACTGGACTGATGGAGAGAATATGGTAATATAGTGATGAATAAATGCTAAATAATTTGTGGCATTAAAATGGAACAGATTTTACTTTTCTGTTGCCATTTTATGCTTGGCCAAATTGTATTAAAACATGTAGGAGAAAGCATGAGTAAATCAGCGGTAAATCAGACATATCATTCAGTATGATTATGTAACCCTAATCCTTTAAACTGCTTGTACTGTACTGTCCACCAACCAGGGTGTTGTGTTAGTAGATCTTTGAGCAACAAAAAATCAAGTAGATTCTGACTCAATCAATTTCTGAAGTCCCATCAGCCATCACCAATGACATCAACTTCCAGTAGCTCAGCTGGCTGCTGTATTTGTGAGCGCACTTGAAACCTGTACAATGTCAGGAAAACAAAACGAGCTCAACGATAGCAGATATTGCTGCAGTGCCATGATTGTTTTCATGGCTTTTTTGTATTCCTTTAATTGTCCTTGTTGTATAGTAGTCCGCGGTAGAAGCTTTCAGACAGGCAGAAGTTGTTGTTGTTCTTGTGGCCTTTAGAGGGCAGCGTACTCCTCAACATTACCTCAGTGATCTCAATACAGACAATAACACCAGAGATGTCTTTTATAGCTCTGTGCGTTTGATTTGAAGTCGCCAATAAGCACGGATGGATACAGAGTTAATCCCTGAGGTCGGTGCTGGAACAACCAGGTCTGAGATCTGTAAATACAACAGACTGTTATTACACAAGGCTGCTACGAGGCTGCCTACTCTAACTGCTCACATCATAGCATTACAGTCCTCATATGGCATGGAAATATCTGATGCCATTCATGTTTTTTCTTGTTGCTTTTTTTTGTGTATATTCATTCTTTGGGGCGTTAAATTGTGTATATTTGTAATTTATTTGTGCTAAAACGAAGTTGTCGATTAAAGATGAAATGAACACAATGTTCAATGAATTTCCCTGTTGTGAAACAGTTGATTATAGTGAAGATGATATGATCGTTGAAGTCATGTTGTTATGTCACATTGTGCCGCTTTGGTTCTTTATTTCTTTTGTTTGTTTCCCCAACTAATATTTCCATCACCCAGTGTCTATAATGGCAAGCTTGTAGTCATTTCAGCTTGAAAGTGTTCATGTTCAAGCCCTAAAACAAGACTGTCCAAGCATATTACAAACACAGCCACATATTAAGTGAACAGACATGAACACACTCTACTTGGTTGGAGTTGGAGGGAAACATCAGACACAAATTCTCAACTTATAATCTGCTGTTAGCACTTAACCACAGTCCACAAATTTGACTCTTGTCCTCATTGAAGTCAAGACATCACTGCACTAAAGAAAGGGCACTGTCTGGGGGAAGGCATTAAAGTTTGGATTATTATCGTTGTGGCTGATTCCCAGATGCCTTTTTGAAAGATCAAGATAAACTCCCTTTTTGAATTCGTATTACGAATGTGAATGTGCATTATTTGCTGTTGGGTATTTTTTCAATTCTTCAGATTTGTAGGGCAGCTTAACTTTGTGGTCGTAGTGAAGACAAACTGGTGACAATTGAAGTTCTTTCTAACAACCAGGTTTATATTTGTGAATGTGTTGTATAAGGCTGTTATTGGAATTATATTGTAATGTAATGGTACCAGATTTGTTCATTATGTTGCTGTGTGCTTTTACGAATCGTGATAAAACATCGAGATGCCTCCTCGTAACAATGTCGTAATGACGCCGAGGAGCCTTTAGCCAAAAACAAGCTACCGTTCTGCTCTCCACACACTTGCCTTTTTTGTTCATTTATAGATTTCTGTTTTTGTTCTGGTGATTGGTGAAATATTGTCCACCGGTAATTATTAAAAACATTAATTCATAACAGCAGGAAAGACTATTGACACTGTGCAGCTTGACTTATAAACCCTCCATTAAGGCAAAAACATGGAATACTGAAGCCACCGAGACCAGCTGAGGTTGAGAGAGCAAAATCATGTTTTCTCAGAACATCAAACTTGTCATGTTCCACATAATTTTGTCTTAAAACGTAAATATGACAGTTTTATTTTTACATGTTTTGACAGATTGTTTTGTAATTGAGACACCAATTTATATGTTTATATGATAACAATATTTGTTTAATGTACAAAATAAAGATCAAAAGATTAAACGTTGCGTTTTCAGTTTTTAATCCAGTACATTTGTCTGACAGCTGTCGTTACTGTCATTGCTAAAGTACTCGTGTCAAGTAGGTCAAGGTTTAGTCACAATAATACTTATGAATACTACATTTGCTAAGTACAGCTTTGAGGTACTTTTATATTACTACTATTACACTACTTTATACTTCAACTTCACTACATTTTGAAGGCAAATATTAGTACTTATACATCATTACATTTCTTTTTGATATCTTTAGTTACTAGTTGTCCCGTTGAAGATTGCAGGCGGCATCAGAGCCAAAGGATCTACTTATCACTACTTTTGGTACACGGATACATATTTTTACTCCTTACCTGTGCAGCCAGCAGGATTGTTTAACCACTAATTTAATCTTTTCAATGTGGCCCTGAGATGTCCACGCACATCAATTTAAGAAAACACAAATATAGGCTTTTCCCACTGTGCATAGCCCAGAGCCCAGAACCTTCTCAGGCTGAGAAAGCGTTTACACTGGCACAATCCTGGCCCGTTCCAAAGTGGGTTAACCCCAACTTTAGCCTAGCGCTGGGTGGCCCTTCTCTAGAGAAGTGTTAACCCTGAGTTTGTAGGTTATCATCTAAAATTCTACTAAACACAGGGTTAAAAGGTGCCAGTGTGAAACAGGGCTAAAGTAAACAGAGTAGTAACACAACATTCTAGCATGGAAACATTAGCTCTGTATTTCAACGGACATTTAATCCAGGGCTATTAGAAGTACAGGGTGACTTGTACAGCATGGGGTTTAGGTTAAGCCAGGGTTAACAATCTGTGTGAAAAGGGGCTAAATTATCCCAGACTCAATTCTTAACTCTAGCCTCGGGCTAAGGATAGCTCTTGGCTTAGAATATGCAGCATGAGAAGCCCTATAGACGAGAGACAAAAACACAAGCAAATTAAGAAAACATCCTCATCACTTTGACAACACGTGCAGCATTCAGAAGAAATGCTACAAACAGATTAACTGCAAGCAGCACAGATGATAATGTTAACTGTTTCAAAGGGACGCTAAAAAGTGATGCATCAACTGGGACACGTCCCACTGAAAGAAATTACAGTTTAGCTCATTTTCCAACACCAGTGGTAGCAGACTTTAAACCCCCAGGCTTTGAATTTGTCATAGTGGCCAAACTGTGTTATTATAACTTCATGTGATACGATGGTAATATAATATATTGCATTTTGAAAGTAACTTGGAATTGAACAACAGTGGACCTCATGACGTCCCCCCTCGAGGTCCGCGGGCCGCAGGTTGAGAGCCACCTCATGACCCTGGGCCTGTCTCTGTCCGTGGTGCGGAAGTCCCACTTAAATTGAAGCAGGTGGATTTGAAAGTGTTTCCCTCTCAGTCACATTTGATGTTGTTTATTAGTTTACTTGTTTACTTGTTTTGTGATCACAGCTGTGTGTGTTTCCTTTGTGCTCCCACGCGCTCTGTATCGATCCTCTCCAGAGTCGACGTGCAGCTGATCTGGGCTGCTCCCCTCCAATCAGCTGCGCCGCTGACTCCGTCGTACGATTTTTTTCTCGCGTGTTTTTGCTCACGGTGGCTTGTTTTCAGCCGTCACACAGCAGCTCGATGTCTCAGTTCGGTGGATGAGGAGGAGGAGGAGAGAGAGAGGTGCGCATGTAGTAAAAAAAAAAAAAAAAAAAAAATGGACTGCGCACTCTCCTCCGGGGCTTTCATACTGAGCGATCTGACAACATCCTCCTCCTGGTGATGCTCGGATGTAGCAGCAAGGAGCGGTTTTGCCGGAGGAGCGCGGTGCCGTGTCGCATTTTTACGCAGCGATCCAGCCTCGAATCAAACGGCGTCACATGCAGCTGGAAAAGCGCTTCACCGCTTCAGATACGATGCGCTCGGGTGGATGCGGCAGCCCACAGGATTTGGACCAGCGCTGGAGGACAGCATGGACGTTTTTATAACGAAGCGTATCTATTAGATTTTGGCACTTAACATCAATTTAAAGGTAAGCAGAGGCATTTGCATCGACTTGTTCTCAAATGAAAACAGCCGAGTTATTGATCTTGCTGCACCCCTGACAGGAGGGGTATGCTTTCATCCATTTCTTGTTGATTTCTCTGGTCATCAATACCTTATTTATAGCTCCCACATGACCTCGATACAGAACCTGCACTTCCCTCTCTGCAGGGCTGACACAAGCAATATCCACACTGTCAGAAAGTGACATTTAAGCAGCTGGAGTTCAGTGCTACAGTGTGATATAAAGTTGGAGACTAGTCTCATGCTGGAGGAGTAAACAATAAAAACCAGCCCCATCCTTCTGATCTGATTCCCTCCCTCTGTCTCTCTCTCTCTCTCTCTCTCTCTCTCTCTCCAGACTCAGCCATGGCTGATGAGAGCAGCCTGTCTCGGCAGGTCGCGAGCGTGGAGAGGAGCGTGGTGTTCCTCAGGCAGGAGCACCTCACCTTACTCCACGGCCTCCACCTGGAGATCCTCTCCCTGCAGAAACGATGCTCAGGTGAGGGACACGCTGGCTCCTGTTCTTACTGGGTGACCCTGAAATTCACATTTAGGAGGCCACTTCCTGACCTATTCAGTCACCATCTTCTTATAATAAAGGCTAATTCTGTATGTATATCACTAACACTAAAGAAGAGTTAAGAGATTCCCTGTAGAGATCTATATTTTAATAAGAGCTGCAGGGATGAAAGTATGAAAAAGAAAAGCAGAAAAAACATCACATTTTAGCAGCCAAAACCGTGAAATAGTTAGAAATCGTGTGTCGATAATTAACAAACCATTTCAGCTCCAATAATGAGCTCACGTTTAACTGAAGGATTTCTTTGTTTGATGCCCTCCTAGTGTTGTGTGCTTCTCAGGTCTTTATTAATCAGCGAGGACCCCTCTCATTCACCCCCCTACCCTCAGAGAGAAGACTTACAGAGGTTTTTAATTAAAGACGTGATGTGTTATTGGAAAGAAGACAGTTCAGTGAGGCGTTTTAACTCTGTGATAACCCATCAAGCCTGCACACAGATGTTTTTACGACTCTATCGAGGCAGAGCCTTGTTTTCAATAATTTCAGATTGATTTGATGGACTGCAAATGATCTGCTTTTGTGTTACAATCTGCAGTTAAGAAATCCTCATGTGCATACAGGCCTCATTGTTCCTCTAATGTGTGCGTCTGCACCATCAATCAAAGCCAGACAGTGACTACATGGTGATGTCATGCTACGATTCCTGTAGCTTGCATCATTTCCTGTTTCAGGCCTAATGGATATGCCATCCATTTAATCAAGCAAGCAAGTGCACTCGCATGTTGTGCAGGGTTTCTTTTTGATTTCATTAATTCCCTGGAGGCTTTCCCTTATCCTTTACTAATATGATTACAGATCTAAGCTGAACAGTCACTCAAACCTAAACCTGGTCATTATTTTAACCTAAAACCTTAAAGTCAAGCCTTTACCCCATAATTAATATTTAACCTTGTATGGGGCAGATTTGTGTCCACACAATGGAGGAGAGTTTCCTCATGTGACTGAAAATAAAAACAGAATAAAAAGTACATACACACACAGAAAAACATACATGCATACACACAAATAAAATACACAAAGAACACAGTGTACATGAAGGTTAATCCATAGATTGTATAGCTTCAGTAATCCATATGAATGGGATTGTGGTTAACAAATTCATGAGAGGAGAGCAGGGGGGAAGGGGTTTGTGTGTGTGTGTGTGTGTGTGTGTGTGTGTGTGTGTGTGTGTGTGTGTGTGTGTGTGTGTGTGTGACAGACAGGGTGGGATGGCTCAGAGCCAATATGACCAGTTGTGTAGAAAATGACTCCCTCCATCACTGTGTAGTTCTGTTGCAAGATCACATCTGGTCAGTTAGGCTGTGATTGGTGGTTACAGTGTGTTGTGTGTGTGTGTTTGTGTGTGTGTGGTGTTGTGAGACAGAGAGAGAGAGAGACCAACAAAGAGACTGTGTGTATTTCTTATTGTTTGCTCGTCCTCTCCTCCTCTCTGTCTCCCGGGGTCTCCCACTGTGAACGCAAAGGGAGGCCCAAATACTGCTGTTACAGAGTGTTTATTATTTTGTCCACACTGAGTTAAAGTTATATTTATGTCAGCTCCAAGAAAAACAGGACAATGTGCGGTCAAACCTTCAGAAAGACAATAGTTTTCATTATAGAAGAGATGTAATCAATGGAGACGTCTCCAGAGAACTTCTCTGCATTTTCTCAGTGGCAACAAACAAACATATTCCTTCCTCAGCATCCTGCAGCTGCAGGAGTCATTAATCTGCTCCCTAGTTTGTATCTGCCTATAATACAGCCTTTCATTTCCACATCCCTCAGAGGTTTCTGTGGGACATTATTACACCACACTCACTAAAAACACACATCTCTCTCTGCTGAACATCTTTAAAGCTTCTTATGGTGCGATGAGTGAAAATCAGTTAAAGGGTTCTGCAGGCAAATGTCTTTTTAACGGCAAAGTCAGATCAAATAGCCATTACGTACCCATCGCAGATTTGCAGTATGCAAGGCAAGGTTCAGGCAAACTGAAAAGACACATTTAGATCACATTTATAAGAGTAAAATACAATCCAAGAAGCCTTTATTTAAATGGGCTGAGAGCTGAGAACTGGAGCAGACTTCAAGTTCTCTGGGAGTTTGTTCCAGATATGTAGAGCTCAAAAACTGAATGTTACATCTCCGTGTTTAGTTTTGACTGTAGGGACAGTAAGCTGACCTGTCCAGGACGATTTGAAAGCTCTGGATGGTTCATAAAGTCGCAGCAGATCAGAAATGTTTCCGGCCTTAAATCATTCAGTGCTTTGTAAACAAACAGTAGAATCATAAAATCAATTCTTGGACAAACAGGAAGTCAGTGTAAAGATCTGAGAACTGGACTGATGTGATCCTCTGTCTTGGTCTTAGTGAAGACTCCAGCAGCAGCGTTTTGAACCAGCTGCTGTCTGATCGACTCTGTAAAGACAATGTTACATTCGTCAAGCCTACTGCAGATAAACTCCTGGAGTCTAAATCCTGATGAGACATAAGGTGATAGCAGGGTGATTTTATAATTGTCTTAATGTGGATGGTGAAATTAAGTCTATGATTACACATTTGGCTTGGTTTGTGGTCTGACTGAAGCTGAAGCGACTGAAGCTGAGCACTGACCCTTGCATGTGTCCTACTAACGCAGAGGATGATGAGGCGCTCTGCGTGGATGGTAGTGCAGGGTCTCAGAGTGCTGGGCTCTGGCCAGACTCCTGCTACTTGCAGATTTATTGCCTGACAGGCGGCTCTCCTGTTTGTTTGAGGTCTTGTAGGTGCTGATCATACTGTACATGTTAGCTTTGTCTTGTTGTCGACTCCTTTGGGTCAGAGGTAAAGTGGTGTCATTCCCGCACAGTACATTCACTTCGACATTCACCTCTAAATGGTGGATTTTGGTTTCAAGCACTGCAATTTTCTGTAGATGTTTGTCAGAGTCCTCCACAACAGTCTGGCTGTTCACACTATTTATTTATTTATTATGATACTGTGCTCTCCTCTTATTTGGTATCGTATTGTATTGTACCGTTTTGTATCGTATCGTATTGCATCGCATCGAAAATTGCAAACTCTTAAAACAGTTATTATAATTCTACTTGCATTTGGAGCTGTTATTTTTAGTCTGTATATACAGTAAAGTCTGCTTCTTGTTCACATGGATGTTTCCTTGTGGAAGACCTTGAAGGTCAAAACGTGTCACACTCACTGGAACAGAAGGAAAAATAGTTTTAGATTCAGTAATAAACTAATTGTTGTTTCTGTAAATATCCACTGTAAACTCCTTGAAATCCTTCTTCTAGTCACAACTTGGCAGCTGACCATGTTTATACATGTTGCCAGCATGTATAACTTGAAGTCATCCTCTCAGTTTTTGGCTTGGTTTCAAAGAGCTTTACAGATATAATTTGAGGTGATGAGGAGTCTGGAGGATGGCTCTGAGGCTGGGTGCTGATTGGCTAATGCGGTTTGCAGGTGTGAGAGAGGCGTTTGCTGCCAGCTCACTGATGTGCAGCCTGGAAGGGTACTGCAAGGTTGAGCTGACGATGTTACCGTGCACATTAGCGCTGCCTTTTTACTGCTGACCTCTGTTTTATTGTTCTAAACTCTCTGTTTCATCAGCATAAAGCCGATCACGTCTCCGTCTCCTTGAACTACGAGCTAAATCAATTTTTGTCTTTTTGAAATGGCTTTTTCTTATAATGTGTTTATAACGTGTCATGGCAATCAATTTGGCGTGTGTCCTTTAAGATATCTGTGCAGCATCCAAGGTCGAGCTATGAAACAAAAACCTTGAATGCTCAGTGAGGCTGGAGGAGATAAGCCTGACCTACAAACATTACACATTCTGGAAATGTGCTGAGCGCCTCGTTTTCATTGTTTGACTGTTGTTTTAAGAAATAGCTCCTTGAGCTGACTCCCTGCTGTTAGATTAACTTGAAAAGTGCTTCTGGCAGTTGTGAATGAGGATAATGACTAGAGAACAGGACTCAGGGTCTCCCACCGTTGGCAGTCAGTGCAATAATTAACAACTAATCAGACTGTCTGGAACTGCTTGTTAAGGGTCCCTCCTTCCCTCCTTTCCTCTCCTTCCTTCCTTCCTTCCTTCCCTACTGTCTTTCTTCCTACCCTTCTCATCCTTTCTGTCTTTCTCTCTCCATGCCAGCTGCATGGGTGGGTGTGTTATGCTGACTGCAGAGGAAGGAGAAAGGGTGTGACAGGGAGAGCAAGAGGAGAAGAAAGGCCAGGAATAACACATGTGCTGCTCCACATTGATCTCCTTTTGATTACAAAATGCAAAAAAATCCCACAATATTTTAAAGTATTTTGTATTTTTAAGTGAACATCTACGTAAGTGAGAGTTAAAGATTAAAAATGTTGTCTTTCTCTATTTTTAGAATTAAACTAGTTTACGATCACCATGGTTGACTGAGCAGGCCCATATTTCTGGCAAAGGGAAATAGGGCAAATCTCTACCACACACACAAACAAACGCACACACACACACACACACACACATATATTTCAGTGTTCGAGCGTGTGCTGAAAGCTGAAAGTGGAGTTTTATCTGCAGTCAGGCCTTTCTGAATTACCATCAAGATGACTGACAGGCCAGACACAAGCAGCAGTCTGACCCAGGCAACCCTGTCAGAGATGCTTAAGCTGAAATATTTTTATATCAGGGAAAAAATCCAACACTGCTAATAACCAGTCTGATACATTATCTCCTCAAAAACATCAACCATTAGTCGAGATATAATCCACCCAGTGCCTAAAAATGCCAGATATTGTGTCACGTAATGTTCGGATAATCCTAATAATGTTCACTTCACTGGGCTCTATTATTACCTCCTCCAGTAAAGTAGCAAAAAAGTCACACAATCAAGTTTGTGATCAAACTGTCCAATAAATTTCAGATAGACAAGCTGCTGAGTGCACAACGTCTGTCTCTGTTTTAATGGGACGAGATAAAATGATTCTAAGGCGTCCACTATTGCAAGACATATGCAAGTATGAACATATCTCACGGTTATCCTGGATGCTTTTTAGCTTGAATCTGTCGTATTTTTTTACAAATTACATTTAACTTGTTTTTTTGGAGGATGCAATGTGCAAGATATATTTCAGCCATGGTGACAGGCTTAGACAATTCAAAATAAATCAGGAGACCATTATAGGAGATTTTTGAAGTCATTAAAGGTGCAATATGTAAGACATTTAGCTTAAAACACTCAAAAAGAAACTACAATTATCAACAGAATGTGAAGAAATAACAGTTTTGACATCATATCAAAGACGTGTGTGTATTATGTTGCAGAGATATCTACTGAAGTTAGCATGCTAAGCTTTGAGCTCCCAGTCCAGACTGCTAGCTGCACGGCTAACTGAGCTAACTGGCTGACAGCGTATAAAGTTACCAGTTAGCAGTTATGCTGGTGATATGCTGCCCCCCATCTGTATGCACTCTAGAGGACACCAAGTCAGACGTATGGCACCTTTAATCTGAGGATTTTCACGATTATCTCGATTCAAGATTATCCTGATAATGAAAATACGAATCTTTTATCGTCCCATCCCTAATCAATATCCAGAAGAAACACAAACTGCACAAGCAGAAAGTCGGCAGCTGCAGTTGCAGGTTGTCCAGTTATTGGAAGGTAGCTGGTTTGAATCCCGGGCTGCATGTCAAAGTATACTTGAGCAAGACACTGAACTCCAAATTGCTCCTGATGAGCAGTTGGCACTTTGCATGGCAGCCTCTGCCCTCAGTGTATGAATGTGTGTGTAAATGTGACAAGTGTCGTAAAGTGCTTTGAGCGGTCAGTAGACTGAATTAGTGCTGTAGAAATGCAAGTCCATTTAGTGTAGAAAGTCAACCAGCTTTATATATTTGTTATAAGAAATCACATGAGAACATCTGTGTCGAGCAGTTCTCTGTATAAAACCTAAATATATCATCTTGTAATTCATCAGTCTGCAGAATGTTTTAGTGTGAAACTGTAAAAAAACTGTGAAAATGCCTGAAATGTGCCACAACACTGTGTAAAGTGTTATTCAGCCACATCAGATGTTTTGATTAATGCGGCTCTGCTTACGTTTCTTAATGAAAAGCATTTCCTATTTGTTTAGATTGCATTCCCACTTGATTGCACAGCCTGTAGTTTTTATTTAAGTGAATATTGATTTCAGTGAGGAGTGCTAGAAATGCTAATATGTCTTACCGAGGTTACAGTAAAGGACGTATTCTTTCCTCCAGACTGTGACAAGTAATGCAACATTATTGGCCGAGTCCCTGACACACAGTCTTTGATGTAAAGTTTCAGATTTAGCTTCATAAATTATGTATGAGCCCACTGAAAATGTGCTAGAAAACTGCACCGAGCATCTGTTATGTTCTCCAGCAGCAGCAAACAGAAAATGTCAGCTTACAGCCTTAATAAGACATTTCAGCGCCATAGAGTATCTAAATCGAAGCTCTAACAATGTGATTTCATGTGGGGTTTATGTCTATATTACTGTCTCTTTAACTCCTCTGTGTTTTTGTCTTTCTCTTGTGGTTTTCAGAGTTGACAAGTGAGCTGAAGGTGAATCCTCCTGGCAGAAGCCAAATAGGTTTGTAAAAAAACTTCCATCTTCCTTCATGCATCTGTTTTTCTTCCTCACCCACCTCCATCATGAATCAGCTCCCCGTCTGTCAAGTCAATTTTATTTATATAGCCCAGGAGCACAAATCACAGTTTGCCTCAAGGGACTTTACAAAATCTACAGCGTACAACAGCCTCTGTCCTTAGACCCTCGAGTCAGATGAGGAAAAACACCCCAGAAAAGCCTTTTAATGAGGAGAAAAAGGAAGAAACCTCATGAAAAGCAACAGAGGAGGGAGTCATCTCCCAAGATGCACACGCAACATCGTGTATACAGAAGAAATCAGCAAAAAATCACAATGTTTGAACATTTTGGAGACAAAAATACAGACAGTCAATCAAAGGCCTCTTCATTATGTGATGATTTATTATGTACACCTGTACAGTCTAATGCAGTCCAATAAAACAGCTCTTCTATGAATTCAGCATGTCAGTAGTGTAGTTACCGATTTTATTTAATCTTAATAATAAACAACACCACCTCCTCTCAACCATGGAGACCTGGAAGGAAACAGAAGAGGCAGAACAGCATTCACACAGACGAGAGGAGAGACAGAGACACAGAAACAAAAAGAAGAGGGGATGCTGAATCTCCCAGTGGACAAAGGATCCTGATTCAAACAACTGGCTGAGGCACCCAGGAGACAAGAGCGGCCCCTTGATGGCTCATGGTCCAGCAGACAATCTGTGTCCGGCTCCCATCCCCCAGGGTAAAGATCCCAGTCAGCCACCTTCCTCCCTCTTCTCATCCTCCAGGACCAAACACAAACCAAATCAGGCAGTTTTCAAGTGCATCTGTGTTTTCCTATATGTGTCTATTAGTTCTGTTACACATATGTGCGATTTCCCTGCGTGACAAAAATTGGTCACAGCTGTATGGGGGGGGCCACACGCTCACTGTGAAGATACTGCACAGACAGCACGCCTCAACATATTTGGCTCACAACTGACATGAGCAGGACCGTTTGTGGTGTCTGGATGCAGGGATGCAGAGATAGGCACCATTTTGTCACAGCGAATTAGAGACAGACCGGGGAAAGAGAAGTCAAAAGGCTGTGTGAGAGTGTGAATATGTGTGTGTGTGTGCTTGTAGAGAGAAAAGGGGGGAGTCGTGCTTGGCTGCATTACTCAGCTATTAGCCCTCATCTCCTTTTCCAAGACAGGTTATCCCCCGATCCATCGATACAGCCCAACCCTCTGTTCTCCTCCCACCCTGACAAATTGATCCATCCTCATTTTCTTTCCCTGCTCTCGTTTTTCCCTCGTCGTCCCAGTGGGGGTGTCAACTTACAGACTTTGCTGAGAACAAGAGAGACGTAGAGCTGGGAAAAAAGAGAGAGAGGAAGAGGTGGAAGGAGAGATGTAATGAGAGGTAGCGAGGAGGGCGATTAAGGGAAAAGACAAGGCGGCGGAGTGCAGTCAGCTGCAGACATGGAGGAGGGGAGAGGGGTATGGAGCGATATGAAGATCACATTAGGTAGTCTATAGTTAGCATATGAGCTCAGCTGGGTGTGGTGATGGGCGACAGAAAACCTGAGACTGATCGGTCGTCGGAGGATCAATCCTGGAAGACTGAGGATTGAAGAAAGGGATATGAGACGAAGAAAACTCTGAGATGAAAAAGGACTTAGTATGATGAAAGAGAAGTTATGCAGACTGAAAATAATGTAAAAAAGACGAGTGATTAGAGAGGAAGCTCATAAAGCAATCAAGATGTCGTGGATCCAACATCAAACCCGGAGCTTTTATCAATGTATGAAGCACCCTCTTACATTTAAGCCTAATATGGATTCCAGGCTTTATAGCTTCACCTCCCGCACTCACCGAGCCTCCCATCGCCTTTTTGGATTCTCCTACCCAGAAACCTGACCTATTTCTATGGGCGGAGGCATCAGCGCCGGCCTCTGTGGATGTAATCTCCCTCTCCTCTGGCAGGCTGCAGCTCAGTCAGCCCTGAGGTTGCTGCACTGGCTTTTCATCCACACCTCCTCCACGTCTCCTCTGGGGAATTTTAGTGGAATGAAAGAGCACAATTGTTGTCTACAGAAGCAAAAAACCAACAAAGAGCAGCAGCATACTCCGTTAAACCTGACCTTGGCGGAGAGGGTGAAGTTCATGTCGAGAGGAGGCCCCACGTCGTGTTTTGTGTCTTGGGAACAATGCCTGAATCAGCACGAGCAGATATTACAGAATTCAGTCAGCGGGCTATTTTGATGTGAGAATATATCAGATTGCAACAACTAGCTTTAAGTACATGCTGTCATGTATCTGTGGTGCACGTTGATCTAAGTGGCACTAACGAGGGTTAAACTCAAAACACCATAAAGTGATCTGTGCTGGCTTTTATCTCCCTTCTTCCACTCCATTTAACTCTCAAATGCTGTTGATCGATTCATCGTTCAAGTAATTTATCATGTAATGAATGTTTTTTCTGTTTCATATCAATGTAAATGTGAGGTGTATATTTGGGTTTTTGACTGTTCACACATCGCGTTTGACTCTGGGAAATTGTGATGGTGATACAATTATTTTTGTGCATAAATTCTTCATGCACCGCGATTCTCTCTTGACAGATTGTGTCTCAGTGCAGAAAAGTCAGTGATTGGCAGATTTAAACCCAGTTCTTTTATATTATATATATATCAGAAATAAATCAAATCAAAGGTGCCTATAGATTCCCACCACTGATCAATAGATATTAACATGTTCATTTGTTTTTTTGTAAATATTAATTAGGTAGAGACATAGTAAACTAACAATATCATTGCATTGATACCTTGTTTAAATCTGCACATGACAATAAAGCCCTTGAATTCATGCATATTGAGATATTTGTTCAGGTATGTAAAATTACATGAACTGTAATGTAAAGTCCAACTTGGAAGTACTTGTCATACAGCTATCTTCAGAACAAGTCCTAAAACATGATGACACTCAATGATGAAGAACGAATAATGATATATTGCCCAGCTCTAGTGCAGCCTGACAATTGATTACCCTTCCAATATGTGCGTAATCTCCATCTCTAAGCCCACCATACTCCATACAGCTCACAGATAATCCTCATCTGGTGATTTTCCAGACACTCCGACTTCTTTCAGTCTATATTTAACTGAGTGGATTGCAGCCTGAATATGATCTGCACAATCTCAGTTGTGCCTCTATGATCATATGTGCCGAGGATTAGAGCTGCTTTAGATAAACTGCACTGCCTCTATAGTGTACAGCATGTATTGAACTGTGTGTGTATGCTGTGTATTGTTAATAAGTGTGCTGATTTTGTTTGACACTTTTGTAGGTTGTGGAAAAAGCATTCAGATTACTCACGTATGTTCATAATTAACACGAGCACTTCTGGTCCATCTCTGTGTCAGAGTTGCAGGAGGAAGAGGAGCTCCTGGAGGCCAGCTGCCGGCGCTTGGAAAACCGCCTGGCCGAGCGCGATTGCACCTTAGGAGAGCTTCGTAAGGAGCTGGGTCACAAAGGGGCTTTGGTGGGAGCCCTCCGAGCCAATCTCAAGGAAAAGGAGCGCCACTTCCTGGAGGAGCTGAAGCGCCGCAGCCACTGCTCCACCATCCTCAACACGGAGCTGCAGAAACAAACCGAGGCAGCAGCATACCTCTCCTTCCAGCTGCATGCTGCCAGGCAGAAACTGCACCACCAGAGGATGCAGCAGAGGCAGGGACTCCTCGCCAGAGCCAACAGTCAGGGGCCTCAGTGCGGTGCCGAGCTGAACTCTCCACAGATGCCGTCGGGAGCCTCCCCTTCCTCTCCTGTGGTTAAACCCAAGCGTAAGAGTGCTCGGGCGTCTTCAAGAGTGGAGCGTGCCCGGGAGTGTGTGCCCATAGAGAAAGTGATGGGCCCTGCAGAGCCCACAGCCATGCCGGACCCCGCGCTCTTCCTCCACCCTCGAAGGCACCGAGCTCGCTCCAGGCACACACAAAGACAGCCTCCACTGGGCCTGGAGAAGGAGGATGAGGAGGATGGAGGTGGAGAAGGGCCAGTGGAGCCCCAGGAAGAAGCTGCCAGACTGGTGTCCTCAGCTGCAGCGCCCCCTGCTGCTGAGACGAAGGCAGATTAGCGACTACTGTGACCTGTGCTTTTAAAAATGATTATCTTCTGTCAGACTGTTAATGCTGTTAACTGTTGTTCTGCACCTTGACTGAATTGATACTGAGACTGGTTTTATCTATTGAATTATATCACACTTATCGTAGACACTTTTTTAATATGGACTTTGATATAACCTTAAATAACTTGCAAAGCAAAACTCAGTGTCACTTTAAGTCAGTCTAAATGAAGTTAGATGAATTATCTGTTTACACTGGTGTCACATGCTCAGTATACTGTGGGGCCTTATTTCAAAGCAGCCCCTGTTTGGCTTTATGTTGACGGTGAGTTTGAACATGGTAGCAGCCATTTTTAGGCTGCACCAGGAGCAATGTTGTGTGGCCCGACCAACTGTGACCCTTCAAGGCTGATCATAAATCAACCACGTGACCAAACGTTTGTGTGGCCCTGACTGAGGCACAGCTGCAAATATCTGAAGGTGTGTGCACGTCTGCGTGAGTCCGCCATGTGAAAAAATATAAACTGGTAGGAAGTGTTTTCTAGTCACGTCGACAAAAACAGGAACAGATAACTTACAATAATTTTATTTCTTGTCTGAAATTTAAATGCTGACTGCTGCTGCAAAAGAAATGCACACTTTATACGTTTGACACAGACAATATTCATATCTAATTTTATGGAAGATGTCCATAAAAATAATTTATTAGGACAAGATATCACAGTCCCTTTACCAGAACCCATAACCTCAACTGGTTATCTGGGCAACAACTGTCTAAACTCTAACATAAAGTCCTGACCTCAGTGACAGAAGGAGAAACACAAGACCTGCCAACAGTTGTATTTGTCTCAAACCAGTGTGCAACGTATTCAGTGCAGGTAAATGTAGCAACAATTCAACAATTCAGTTAGCTAACTATGGGTTCAAGTGACTAAAAACAAACTTTAAAAAATAGATCACAACTTATTAAACTACACACGTATGTATTAACAATTAATTGATATGCTTAAAGTCAGACTAGGCCTGCAACTAATGATTATTTTTATCGTTATATTCTCAATTAATCCATTCATTGTTGGAAAGTGGTGAAAAGTGTCGATCCGTGTTTCCCAAAGCCCAAACTGTCAGTTAGTTTACTGTCGTAGGGCAGCGAAAAACAAAACAAAACAAAAAAAACAGAAAATATTCACATTAAAAAAGCTGGAATCAGATCATTTAGATTTACTTTAGATCTAGATTAGACAAACTGATGAATCGATTATCAGAACTAATTTAACAGTGAACAATTAATCGTTGCAGCTCTATTTCAGATCATGTTTACTGTAAAAATAAAAATACTTTTAAAAGAGACATATGACATAGAATACATACACATAGAGTATCAAAATATATAAATACCTAACTCAATTGAACCTAATTCTTCACCTCTCATTATTGCTAACAACAAACACACATTTTTCATAATTGTAGAATACGTTAAACATAATAAGTAGTTAATAAAGCAGCTGTTAAAGGAAAATCATCTCTTCAAAGACAAAAACTCACGTGTTGATTTATCGATGGTCGGACAGCAGCAGTGTTGGCTATGTTCAAACTTTCAACATTCAGTGTGTATGTTTTACTAAAAATACACAATGAGGCTCACGTGTGCTTCTCTGCCTCTGCTCAGTATAAACAAGTCATGTTAAGGTGATGATAAGTTCGTTGGACGTTGTGTTTCACTCAGGTGTGGTTTGTGTACAAAACACACACACACAAAACTACTTCTACTTCAAATGATTTGTGTTTGGGGTTGTTGGGGTTTCTTTTCACCTCAGGAAAACTGGACGGACGAGAACACGACCGGAGGTTTTGGCGTGTCTTGAACTGAAGCGTCATCCTTTTCCACTTTTACAGAAATTCCCAAAGCAGCTGTGACGAAATGACACCAAGACAGTGACTGTGTACTGTAAATGACAGGAAGACAGGCTCAGCAGAAAACTGTGTGTGTGTGTGTGTGTGTGTGTGTGTATGTGTGTGTGTCCTCTGTTATCAAAACACATGCACATGGTGGCCCCTAGCGTAACAGGGAGCAAATGGCATCTTGAAACAAAAAAAGCAGTAAAAGAAAGATAAAATCTCACTTTAATTGACTATACTTTAATGTAGGACACACTTCTTATGTTATTGCTTCATCGTTGTTTATTTAGTTCCCTGCACTGTAATTACTGCCTTATAATAGAGGAGGCGTGGACGTAAGAAATGCAGTGTGGAAACTTAAGGTATTGTTCTTTTGTTTCTGAAACTCTTTTATTAGACTCTTTGGGTTTGGGGTATATTACTGTATGTAATGTGTCACCTCAGTTATTTTGGATTCACGGTGTACTTGAGCCATGATGTAACTGAGCAGCAGTAACTGCAGTCTTTGAAATGAGCCTTCCTGTAGGACTGAATTTAATTGTGATCGGCCGCTGTGAGGCTTTTCTCACAGTTTAGTTTAGTTTTTTCGCAGTATATCCTCAATGAAGCAATATATCGATATATTTATATATTATTAGTCGGTCACGTCAGCTGGTTTAAGGGCACTCGAAGTGTTAAAATAGATTTTATGATTGTTTGACTTTCTATTTTGTAATTATTGAGCCCAGTATGTTTGCTTAATTGAAATGTCTGATGGATTGTTTTTATTTCTGTTGATTGTCACTGAATCTTAAATGCTTATTATAGGAGGCATATTCAAGTGAGGACACGCTGCATGTGAAGCAACGTTAAAGGAGACATATTATGCTCATTTTCAGGTTCATAATTTTATTTGGGGTTACTACTAGAATAGGTTTATACGCTTTTTTTGTTTGTTTTAGCTCCTGTCTCTTTAAGGCCCGCCTCTTGAATACCCAGTCTGCTCTGATTGGTCAGCTCACACACGCCTGAGCCAGCACCGCTTACCGTATCGCCGGTCAACTCTGTTGTGTTTTCAGCTTCCAGTTAGCTTCACTTCTACCGTGAATATAGCATACATTATGCAAATGTGTGACATGGTGACTTAGTGTGATGTCAAGAAGTCACAGAATTAAATGCGGGACTACTGACGAGGCGTTTCAGGAGCAGTGTTTTCTGTGGGAGAGAGGAGCTTCCGTTGGTGCAGACTTCAGGCTTTTTAACTTTAACATGCACAAGAACCTATGTTACACACTGAAGGAGAGGGAAACAAGCATAAAAGGTCTCCTTTATTATGCCACATGAGACTGTCTGGATGAAAATGAACTGAACCTGTCTCCTTTTTGAGTAGAAATCCAAATGTGACAAGAGTTTTCATTCACCTCTCTGCTGGTAAGCCATTAGCATGACTCAGTGCACTATTCTTCCTCAAGTTTTACGAGACAGTGGGGCATAAAAGTACAAAGCTGTCTTGTTGAGAGCTATTTTTGTTTCCCAACAGGAATCCTGAACTTAGACTGTTAGACTTTCATGTCCTCATCGCTCCACATGTCATCCAAATGAAGCGGCAGGTAGATTAAACTCTCCATCCACCTTTCATAATCGACTTAACACCCCACATACATTTCAGCATCAACTGTCATTTTAGATGATGTATGCTTTGGTGTTATGTAACAACCTGGACAAATAATCAAAATACGGTTTGCCTGCTTTGAGGGAAAAATGCTAATGAGACCAAAGAGGCCCACCAGTAAAATTAACATGAAGACGGATGGTGTGATGCCTTAACGAAGATGTCTTTTCATGAATATTTCAGCTAGTAGATCTTCACAGCCTGATTTGCTTTTTCTACTTTTCAGAGCATCTCGCATCACTCAAAACGAAACAAGAAAGCAGATCATTTACTCACACCCACAGGGAATGTCTTCCATCTTTATTAAACGCCTATATACAGAAATAACCCCGATCCTCATAATAATAATAATGACAGGAAGTGTCAGCAGCAGCGTCGTCTCCAGGTCTCGTCCTTGGTTGAGGTCGTATAAGTTTATTTTGCATCTTTCAGTGGACTGTGTGTGGCGCCATAAAGCGTCTTGTTTGACATGTTACTTGGTCTCTAGCAATAACGCTGTGTGGTACTCAACAGAGAGACGTTGCTCTGGCTCGTTGTATGGTTTGGTCCTCGGGTGAGCATAAGCTACTGACTGATTACCGCATATACTGTGTTAGCTTCCTATAGTGATCTACTGTACACATAATTGGAATAAAATGAAGGATTGTCTAGTCTGCTGCCTGCTCCTTATTGTTGCCTGAACGTTTACCTGAAAACCTGATTTAAAAGAAAGAGTGAATAAATTTGCAGGTGATTAAATGATGGCGCTGGATCATTTTTCTGTTTTTTTTGTGGATAACTTTTTGATTGTATTTTCAGAAAAATCTGCATTTATACAATAATTGCACTCGTAGGTTGCCTAATAGATGCATAAAACAGCACACACACATCAACAACAACCAAATAAAGCAATGTTTGTTATTTTAATAGCTAAAGTTGGTCTGGTTGGAGTCTTAAATATCAAAAAATCATTATTATAAGACAAAAACATAATATGATATGGGAGTAATTCATCGTTAAAGCTGTAAAAATATGGCACTAAAATGTATTTAAATGAGATTTTCTCTGACATTAATTAACTACAGCAGATCAGTGTAAACAATAAAATATTATTCAGGTCATTTAGAAATGTGAAGTAAAATGCTTTGGATCCTTGAGAAAACAGTATTTTCTGGTAAGAGACAGAGACTATATCTCCATAAAGACTCCTAATAAAGTTGTCCCTTCAAAATATATATTTATTTATTTTATTATGAAAATTAGAGACATGGATTCTTCTGTACTTGACCAAGACACAAGGGCTTAAAACAAGCGTTTTTACTTAATATAACAACGAAAACATTTTTAAAGGGACAGTGTTGACGTGCGCCCTTTGACAGGCTGAAATCCCAGTTTGCTTTATGGCACGAGCATGTAGACAAACAGATGTGTGTGTTTTGATACTGAGGTGAAGGTGCTCACACATTTTGCAGCACTGAAGTTACCATTAAATACATACGACTGTGAAAAGTAATTTTATTGAAGGCTTGTATCTTTGAGCAAATACTTAATCAGCTAACTCTTATTTAATATGAAATGTGTCTAGCAGAGTGTCATGGCACCTTTACTATCCTATCAGAGGCATGGATTTTACTCTCATGAGGTTATGGTTAAAATATTTTGGTGCTGGCTCTGACTGTCCCCAAAAGGTGAGACAGATAAGTTAAAAGTGTCTTCAGAGATGATCAGGAAACAATAAGCACCTTGAATATACAACGTTTACAATATACAAGACAGAATATGTATCTATTATAGTTTATTCATAACAAAATAATCATGTCAAAATGTTGTATATTCCTGACCTGATGTGTTTGGGCTAGTTAGTATTGCAGCATAGTAAAACTACACAGAGGGAACAGAGGGTTTAATAGGGGCTCTCGAGCCTCCTGGCAGGTTAATCTGACCATGGCTAACTATTTTTATTATCGATTAACCAGATTATTTTCATGATTAAACAATTCATTTGTTTAGTCTATAAAATGTGACAAAAGGTCATCACAATTTCCCAAAAGTGGAAACACTTTAAGCTCTCCAAAGAGGCCACAGTGATGTCTTCAAATTGCTTCTTTTGTCCAACCAACAGTCCAAAACCCAGATACTCTTCATTAATTACAAGGAAAAGCTGCAAATCCTCACATTTAAAGAGCTGGAACCAGCAGATGTTTGACATTTTTGCTTGAAAACTGACTGAAACAACTGACAGGAGCTGATGACATCTGGGTCAAACTGTCAGATATCAAGTCAGTCAGTGTTTGTTTGTGGTGTTTATGACAGTAACAGTATGATGACACTTTGTCTTTGCTCTCAGACATTGCTCACATTGTATCCTCTAGTGCAGAATGAAAATCTACTGTCCACGGAAATGATTAAAAGGGGCGTTTGTAAAAAACTGTCGCATGTGGCTTTCCGTAGCGCCACGCATAGTGGGTGGGGAAGTGCAACGCAAAGGCAAAGAGGTCAAGAGGAGGGGAGGAGAGAACCACGTGTGATCCCCACTATGTACAGCACTGTCCTTCCTCGGTAGACTTGTTTTTGTAAGCTTGTACCCTTCGCATGTAGCCAGCTAGCCTGCGTTAGCCGGAGAAGCAGATTTTTTTTCTATTTCTTTTACAGACTTCACATATTCAAGCAACGCTGCTGGGGGATTTGGTGTTGCCACACTGACTGCCGACCATGGTGAGCAAGACAGATGACATCCCGGCGTCGGTGCCTAACTGTAATCCGGTTGATCTTGCGGATGAAGCCGGGGATGGAGCCCAGGACAGCAAAGAAACCAGCAAGACGAGTCTGAAGGATTCCTGCGGTTGTGGTGAGGCTCTGCAGCAGACTGACTGGCTCATAACTGCTGTTATTACGCCTATCATACATTATAAATACACTGATCACACCTATCGTGTATACATGCAGCACCAGGACAGCCTCATATAGCCTGCATCCATGTGCAATAACTGTTTTCACTGTGTTGGTTAAATGTTTTGGCTGTCTGTGTGTCTTTGCAAAGCATCCTGGTGACATTTACCTCCATGCTTTTGTTATGCGACTACCTCAGACCTAAGGTACTGGTCTGAGAGGGTGTACCCCTCCTCCTCCTCCTCTGCCATCTCCTTGGTAGCCTCTTCCAAGTTTAGAGGGTCCACCTAGCATGATCTGCTAATTAGCTGTCTGTTATTTATGAGGATAGTCTCATTCATGCTAATTAGCAAGCTAGCAGCCTGCACATGATCACGTTCATTTTTACATCCATGGGTCATAGCTGTTAGCATGTAGTCCAGCCTGACACTGCAACAACCAAAGAGGCTAACCCAAACAGCCGGTATGCTAACATTAGCCTCCTCATTGAGTATGCAGCTAGTTAGCTAGCTCACAGGCTAACCGGCTAACTAGCAAGCAGACGCTCCTTGTCACTGCCGGCGTGTCATGCACTAAAGGCCAGCATAGGCTCTTTAAACGGGTGTTTTTAAGGCAAAACATAACCCTGCTGTGTCGCACATTGTTTGTTTGTGTAAGAAAATGCGGCAGCTTGTGTTATGCTAACTCGTATTGACGCACATGTTCGGTAACAGCATGTCATAGGAATGAACTGAAGGTCACCTTCAGTGGAGCTGCACACTGCTCACACGAACACAGGGGGAGTCGTACACATCGGGTACATTTATTTAAGAGATATATGTCTCACAAGCTTTAAGAAATATGTGTTGCCTGGTTCTGTGTTTAAAAAAAATAACTTTAAGAGATGTGAGGCGGATGAAGCGGCCGACGGTCGGTGGTAACACCGTGAAGCGTCTTCCCCTCCCCCCCCCCGTCGCGGAACATTAGATCGAGTGTCCCTGCTCGACCGGGAAGCGGAAGCTGGCTGTCGTAGAAAAAGTCATGATGGTGCATGCACAGTGAGAGGGAAGGTTACGCTAATAATACACGATCAGAGACGTGTAAGCTGGTGAGTATACTGTCAGATAAAAGGGAAGTATTGGCGGCTCGCAGCGGAGTGTTGTCGGCAGAGGGAGACTGAACAGAGACGTGGACTGTCAGCCGGTGAAGTTAACGTTACACAACTTGCAGAGCACCACAAGTCACTGCTGCAGCCTGTCTGTGAGTGTGTGTCACATGTGGGACCTTGAATTGTCTCTGCCTGTGTCATTTCACAAGGAAAACGCAGGCGATGGTGCCTCACTGCTGTATGAGGTTGTGCTGCTGTGTGGATGAACTGCTGTGCTGATTGCATGTTAATTTTTCTGGCTATTCTTCTGGATGATGACCTGAGCTGAAAGTCATGTCAAGCTCACATGGAGCAGTGGGTGCTTCATTTAAGAGCTGAAACAAATAGTTGTTTAATTGATTAGTCAATTAACAGGACAGTGATCAGCATCTCTTGCCACATGCTCTCTGGTTACAGCTTCTCAGTTGTTAGGATTTGCTGCTTTTATTTGTTTTATGTGATTAAAAAAAAAAAACTTAATATGTTTAGTGTTGGTATCATCTAGAACTTTTTATAGGCATTTCCTGGCCCAGATGGTCATTAGCTTAACCCAGAATTGATAGTGATGAATAGCTGCAGCCATTGACCTGTGACCTAAACATGTCTGATATGAAGGTTGCAGAGTTGTAACAGGACATACTGGCAGCACATGGCAGAGCAGCCACATCAAGACAACAGTCACTACCAGAGGTTTTAAGGGACGTAAAACCAGTGACCTGGTTAATCCTAGGAATCACTGACACCCTGGCACTATTCCTCTCCTGGCCAGATGTCCTCCTCACCACAGTCAAAGTCTCCTTCTTCATCATCATTATCATCAGCAAAAGCAATGGCTCCTAACATTTTTAACTTGCGGCGCCTTAATATGAAAGAACATCTTCGTGTAACCAATATTAGACGGTTTCTTTTGAGTACTTCATGTAGGCCTGATGAGAATAAACTTATCTGTCTTATCTTTTAGTCTTAAAAATGTCTGAGCCCGATTGTATGATATCTAAAATACTCATTTTGTTTGACTGATATTTGAAAACTCAAAGATATTTAACTGACAATGATGTGAAATATAAAAAGGCATCAAATCCTCATATTACGAAGCTGAAACTAGAGAATATTTGGCATTTTTGATTATAAATGCCCTGAATTAACCAATCAGTCGTCAGATTTGTTAATTTTACATTGATGGACTTACTGAGCTTAATTTGATGAAAGTGTTATGATGGTGAGGAATATTGTTGTCATTCATTGCTGGCGAGTCGTTGGTAATTCATTTATAAAGTCGGTCTCAAACAGACTCTCGTATTCAGTCTTTGTTGCCATGATGCAGATAGATGCATGACTCAGGGTCTGTCCGTCCACCAGGAGGTTGCCACCTTGTGGTGCAGCAAACATGATTACACACGGATCTTGCGTGGTGTTGTTGTTGTTGATTTCAGGGTTGTCTGGCTGGTTACGGTTGCCATGGCAGCAGCCAGGGTCCGCATGTCAAGGGCCACAGAGAGGAGAGATGGCTGCTGGATTTATTTTGTTGGTGTTACCAAGAGAAGCAGAGCTAAGGTAACAAACTAAAGAGTTTATTTCTTAGTATTACATCAGCTGAAAGAGGTTGTGTGAATTGTCACAATGACTTTACAGTTTGATTCAGAGAAAAGTTTAGTGGGTCATTTGTGTTGCGCTTCCTCTAGTGTGTCATTGTGTCGCCCACTCGTCAGTCTCTCTCTGATTGATGATTTCACAGTTGAATGATTTGGTTGAAGTTGTTAACTGTTGTTAAAGTTTGAGGTTTCCGATGCAAGTTAAAAATTACTGAGTGAGAGTTGGTCTGTTTTTGGTACAAAGTCGAGCTGGCCCGCTGGCTTGAATTAGGATTTAAGATTTTAATTTATTTTAATATGTGCAAGATACTTCAGGTCAAGTCTATGCTGTGAGTGAGCTGTTTAAGCCACTCAAGTGAAGGAAAAAACCTGAAATACCTGTGATACTTGAACAAAACAAATCCAGTATCGCTGTAAAACATCACGCTCACAAATATTAAAGGGGTGGTCATCTCATTAGAAACTATCTGAAAAATCTCTAATGGTTGACAAATATCTGATCTGATCTGAAGATCTGATGAATCTGATGAATTTAAACTGCTGTGCCACCCTAATATTCACCACCACCATCCTTTTTATTGTGTCTCGCCACCGTATCTCATTTCCAGAGGAAATGCATCACGGAAAAAATCTGGAATGCCTCTTTATTTCTACTTCCTTCTTCCCTTTTAAACAATAGCAGACACAAGTTTTGTCCTGTCTACTGTTCAAGTGCAGCTTCATCTGTCACTTCTCTCCTCATCCCCACTCCCGCCTGAACTTTCTTACTTTACCGTGGGGCAAATCGGGTCAGTTTTGCAACACATAGGCTGCTGGATTGCCTCATCAATCCCTGTGCCTTTGGCACTTTGCACTCAAGCTCCTCTGATGTGGAACACTTCCACACATTGTTGGAAGAAGTTGAAGGACAGAAACAATCTCGAATGATCCCTTAAACATGGCAGTTGTGTGTTTCCTCATTAAAGCGACTATAATCAATATTTAAACAACACAAATGTGATGATGATGTCACGCTTGCAGTGATGTACCTACAGAGAATTATCACCTGGATCAATTCAAGTTCATTGAGCCTTCATAGTGAGTATAGCTGTCTGGCTGTAGCTTCATTGTTCTCGTTGCTCTCTCAGGGTTTTGTTTTTGTTTTTTTACCACAGTAGGCAGCTGTTTTCAGTGAAAGCTATAAAAACCCACTGTACACCACCTGCTCGGCACCAGACGGCAAACCAACACAGTTAGCTTGAGCAACTGGCTGGTGAACAAAGTGGATCATTTAATTAAAGAGACAAATATTTCATTCAGGAGTTGGTAGAGACCAAAAATGGAGCAAAAAGAGTGAAAGAGTCAGGTTTTTGGCCCCCTAATGATGAATGTAAGTCGAATATAAGTGAATTAGAGCTACAAGTTGACTAGTTGGTCAAGTGAAACTTGATTGCCAAGTATTTTGATAATCAAGTAATCATTAAAATAATTTTTCGGGCAAAAATGTCAAACATTTGCTGGTGTCCGCTACTGAAATGTAAAGATTTGCTGCTTTTCTTTGTCATTTATGGAAGTATATGAAGAGTATTCAGGTTTTGGACTGTTGGTTGGACAAAAGAAGCAATTTGAAGATGTCACTTTGGACACTTAAGATATTGTGATGAGCATTTTTCACAGTTTTTTCACAATTTACAGACTGAACAATTAATTGTGAAAGTTACAGACAGATGAATTGATTAATCGATAATGAAAATCATTAGTGCAGCCCTAAAATGAATGCCCCAAGTAGCCCAAAAAAATAGTTGTCTCAACCTCAGACAGAAAGCTCAGATCTAAAAAAGAAATGAAACATTGCTGCGCTGCTGCTGTAAACAGTCTCTTAACACAGAGCCCTCTTTGTCTCCTGCTTTGTAACATTATTAATTTGCGCATCTGCTCTGAAGCCGTTGTGTTTGTTGTTCAGAGGGCGGCCGACCAGTCGCCCCTCTCTCTCTTCCTCCCCCACTCCTCCACCAATTCAGTGCGTTCCTTCTCACCCGGGGTCGCGGTCCAGTCACAAAGCCCCTCCCCTCCCTCTTGGCCCCCTTCTCTTCAGTAACCCTGACGCTGTTTACCCTTGACGGTGAGCAAGGACACGCTGGCTGGCTGGCTGGCTGGCAGCAGTTGTGTCCCAGTGAGAGAAAACAGGTGTCTGACATCCACATACTCGACCCTGCTCCTTTTGAATTAATGTATCACAGAGCCTCATTTTTATTCATGTCATTTTCTTCTCACCTTCACTGTTACTCTAGAATATGTGGGAAGTATAATGCATTCGTAGATGATCTTGTAGCTGCATCAGATTTGTCGTGTCATTCTGACTTTATAACGATAATGAGTAACGTTCATTCTGAGAGATTGCAGGCAGCAGGTGAACGCTTACTAGCTCACTCATGTTTGGCACAGTCAGACCAATAATTCCCTCTTGTGAAATTTTTCTTTTTATAATCAATCCCTCCAGTGTTGCAATAGTGTTGGTTTCAGCAGATTGGTGTTGGATTAGAGGTACTTTCCGTTTAGATCGGCTGCGATGATGAATGGGTACCTATTGTTTAATGTTTTGATCTGTAGTTTGTTTCAGCTTTAGTTTCTTGTAGTTGATGATTGATGGAAGTTAAGTCTTGAGGCCTTATACTGTTGATCGCATTTGAATGTAACCACGACGTCACTAGCATACTGTAGCACAGCTTTGTCGGCTCTGTTCACCCATTCATAAATATTTCATGAGGTTACTGATAAGGTCATCCAGCCTCTGGGTCTGTGTGCTTTGTTTGTGACCTGGCTGCCTGGCAGCGTCTCTGTTTTCTGCCGCATGCAAACACAGTCCGGATGAGTTGCTTTTCATGGCTGACTGTCTGAAGGAGGGCTGCGACTAATGATTACTTTAATTGTTGATTAGTTGGTCGATTATTTTCCCGATTAGTTGTCTGGTATAAAAGGAAATGGTGAAAATTGATTTAAGGTGCACTATGTAGTTTTGGGGAAGGAAGAAGAGAGATCTTCATTGACTTGAACTTTTTATGCCTAAACAAACTCTTTGTTTTCATGACTGAATAAACAAACTAGCTTCAAACATAGTACTTCTGTCTCTCTGTTTTCATACATTTAAACTGCGTGCTTAGATCTTCCTGGAAGTCTCTGTGAACCACGTGACAATCGGCATTTTGAGCTTCCGTTGTCGCGACTCTCTACTCAAAGGCTCTGGTTGGGATTAGGTCAATAGTTGACAACTAATCCATCAATCAATCATTGCAGCTCTAATCTGAAGGTGGTGCTCCCTGATGATGCAGCAGCTGTAGAGAGATGTTTGTCCCCAACACATCTGGTAGTTTGTAAAGATTGTGGTTGTAGTTCTCTGCTTGTATCTTTTGTTCAGAGTTGTCAAATTCTCCATTACAAGATGTAAACTGATGACCTCTGCGTCTCTCCTGTTGCAGGGCACAGTGCAGATACAGCCATGGTGAATGGTGACGGGGCCCATGGGCACACGGAGGAGGCAGAGTCGAAGCAGGATGGGAACGGCGAGGCGGACGGAGGAGAGGAGTCTAACGAACAGGAAGTGATTGTGATCCAGGACACAGGCTTCACCGTTAAGATCCAGGCCCCTGGAACAGAGCCATTTGACCTGCAGGTGAGGACAGGACAGGTGTTCAGACAGACGACAGCACTGCGTGAAAGAACTGAAGTTGATGATATTTGATACTATCATGACGGAGAGAAATTATTACCCCCATATTACCGTTTCAGAGTAAAATCCTTAATAATATTACAAGTCCATGAGTTTAAAAGCTTCCCTCAAAGGGAAAATTCAGCTGAACCAAAGCAGGTGATGTATCTTAAAATGCAAATATTCTGCACTTGCCTTCATCATTTCATCTCTTCCCTCCTCGTCTACGTCAGGTCTCTCCCCAGGAGATGGTACAGGAGATCCATCAGGTGTTGATGGACCGTGAGGACACCTGCCACCGCACCTGCTTCTCCCTGCAGCTGGATGGAAACGTGCTGGACAACTTTGCCGAGCTCAAGTCCATCGAGGGCCTGCAGGAGGGCTCGCTGCTCAAAGTGGTGGAAGGTGAGATTATACCAGATGTTAGTCTACATACTGACAAGTGACGCTTTTTCAAACATGAAACTTTTTTGTTTTTTATTTAATTTTTCACCCTTCAGTAGAATCCTTCACAAAACAACATTTTGGTTGTTTATAGCACAAAGACATCTGATTTATTGTAAATCATTTTGAGTATATAAATGTATTTTTTGGTGATTTACAACAGGTGTAAGTTGCCAGAAATGCTTGAATTTATCTATAAAGAATTGAAGGAATCCTGTTTTCCATTGTGAAAAGCTTGTGAAGGTCAAGCTGTTATCACATTTCTTCTATTGTTTTAGCCAGGTATGTAGAGCACTTTTACCTGTTTCAAGAAACAGCAAAATCGTCCTCAACAAGAAGACCAATTAATGTAGTACTAACCTTAAATTAAATGCATTTCTAAAGGTTGTCTGTTTAGGATGTACATAAAGCTGTAGGCTGTAACCTTCACATACTGAAACTAAAGAGGACAAAGTAGCCAGTGTTGCTTTTCACTTCATCCTTGTTGGTGTGCAGTGAAACTGTCAACGACTAACCAGGTAGTGTGAAAACAAATTTACCATTAATGAAGTGGCAGGTTCAACCGGAGGAAACTAGTCAAGGTTTCTCACCATCAGCCACAATAAATGTGGTGTTGTCAGCGTTTCACCATCATACAGATGGATATATTATCAAGAAAACATTATTGATTTGAGCTTTAATGTTTTATCCTCCATCTGTTATCTTGCCTGGTTCTACTGGCATGTAGCTGCTGGCAAAGACTAAAGTGTCCATTAGCCTGATATGTTACTTCTCAAACCTCTCAACGCCTGCGATGTATTTAATTTCTTTTGTTTCTCTCTCATCCAGAGCCCTACACAGTGCGCGAGGCCCGCATCCATGTGCGTCACATCAGAGACCTGCTGAAAAGTCTGGACCCCTCAGACGCCTACAACGGAGTGGACTGCAACTCCCTCTCCTTCCTCAGCATCTTCACTGATGGAGACCTCGGAGGTACGGCGCTGTTTAAAGACGTTTCGTGTGGGAATTTGTTCTGTGCAGCCATGCTCCACCATCTGGAGCGTGAATTTTAATGTGTAGTGTTTATGCATGAATGTTGCGACATGCAGGTGGGCCACAGACTTTCACCTTGCTTGTTTTTATCCGATTGCAGATAGTGGTAAGAGGAAGAAAAAGGGCAACGAGCTGGAGCAGATCGACTGCACCCCCCCAGAGCACATCCTGCCCGGCAGCAAAGACCGCCCCCTGGTGCCCCTCCAGCCACAGAATAAGGACTGGAAGGTGAGAAGCAGCGATAGCTTTTGGAAAATAGATGCAAAGTCAAATAAGAGATCAAACTGTTATTGTTTTTCCCCCCACAACAGCCTATGCAGTGCCTGAAGGTCCTTACCATGAGCGGCTGGAACCCTCCACCTGGAAACAGGAAGATGCACGGCGACCTCATGTACCTGTACATTGTGACTGTTGAGGAGCGCCATGTCAGCGTCACTGCCTCAACACGCGGCTTCTACCTCAACCAGTCAGTCAACATCTCAACCTCACATCTATGCTTTTCCTGCAGACTCACATTAAGCTCCATAAGCCCATGATTTATACTGTAATTTATACACAAAGTGTTTGGCAGTCAGTATTAAGACGAGTGACTTGCAGTGCTCCATCACCATTCAAGAAGTGATGATTTCTGGCAGCAGTCAAACCACAATTAGCTCATCAGAAGTGCAAAGGATTTAAATGAAGGATAGTGAAGCACTGACAGAGATGCTGTGATGTATTAATAGTTTCCGGATCCTAATTTTAGAGGAGTTTTGGATGCCACCAAAGACTTAACAGTCAAATTAATGAGGTCTAATTGGATTAGATTAGAAAGTAGAAATGGGAAAGATGCTGCAGTGTTTGGAGAAGGGTTCTGTATTTGTTTTCTAACAACATGATCACTGACATTATAAATTTCTCTAATGTTTTAGTGTTTGTAGATTCTAGTTGGGCATCGGTTGTAGAAAACTGGCAGAGCTACCTCCCTACAGGAGAACCACTTCCTGTCCAGGCTTCATTAGTCTTTTATTCTCCAGTTAGAAGACTTTGGCAGTCATGGCAACAAATAACTTCTGTCCTTCCTTCTCTCTCTTTTCAGTGACATAATGTTTGTTATTTGTTACAGAAAAGCCACAATAATGTGAATTATATTTGTTTTGCGTTTGTTTTCCAGATCTACTACCTACACCTTTAACCCTAAGCCAGCCAATCCCAGCTTCCTGAGCCATTCACTGGTGGAGCTCCTGAGCCAGATCAGCCCTGCCTTCAAGAAGAACTTCACTGCCCTGCAAAAGAAAAGGTAGAAACCGTCGGTGCTCATCAACTCTGTTCCCCACTCGCGCTGTACTGTGCAAAAGTTTAACTGCATTTCTATTGTTAAGTTTCTCTTTTAACTGCTTCATTTTTGCGATGATTCTAAAGTTCATTCATTTATTCATTAACGTATTTAACCAGGAGGTCAAAGTCTTCAAGCCCAACAAGAAAATAAAATATGACAAATGAAATTCTGTTAAGATTTTGTGGTTCTCGTCATTCATCGTCAAACTTATGATAAATGATCCGTTTAGTACTAATTATTACATTTTGTGTGGCTTTAAATACCAATAAATAGACTTAAAGGAAAATAAAACCTTTGGATAAACTGCCGGAGATGTATGAAGGGACACCACACAGATGAGCCCTTCTTTTTTATAGTTACTCCTGTGTTTGTGCTGCAGGGTCCAGAGACACCCGTTTGAGAGGATAGCCACGCCTTTCCAGGTGTACAGCTGGACGGCTCCGCAGGTAGACCACGCCATGGACTGTGTTCGAGCTGAGGACGCCTACACCTCCCGCCTGGGTTATGAGGAGCACATACCTGGACAGGTGGGCACGGCTGAACATAGCTGCACATCAGGATGATGGATAACATTTTTACAGTAGTGACTGAAGGTTTTTTTGTGCTGATTTGTCTTCAGACCAGAGATTGGAACGAGGAGCTGCAGACCACAAGAGAGCTGCCCCGGAAGAACCTGCCTGAACGCCTGCTGAGGGAGAGAGCCATATTCAAGGTACTTTCGTTAGATCAGCCTTCAGGCACATAATCTGTCTTTACACAATCAACAGTGGAGACCAGATGGTACCGACTAATTCTTTCTCCTGCAGGTCCACAGTGACTTCGCAGCAGCTGCCACTCGAGGCGCCATGGCAGTCATTGACGGTAACGTGATGGCCATCAACCCCGGTGAGGAAACGCGCATGCAGATGTTCATCTGGAACAACATCTTCTTCAGCCTGGGTTTCGATGTACGGGACCACTATCGTGAGCTGGGCGGAGATGCGGCCGCCCACGCTGCACCCACCAATGACTTGAACGGAGTGCGGGCTTACGGGGCCGTGGATGTGGAGGGTCTGTACACTCTGGGGACCGTCGTAGTTGACTACAGAGGCTACCGTGTCACCGCCCAGTCCATCATCCCTGGTATTCTGGAGCGTGAGCAGGAGCAGAGCGTCATCTACGGCTCCATCGACTTTGGGAAGACAGTTGTTTCGCACAGCAAATACCTGGAGCTGCTGGAGAAAACCAGCAGGCCACTCAAGGTCAGTAACAAAGCTATTGTATCGACTCGACGGATTAATTAACTTAACTTAAAGAGATGTGAATAAGCGAACAAATGTTTCGAAGTTTCACACACTTGCTCCACCTCCAACCTATTTTCTTAAAAAAAAAAAAATCAATGCTTGTGTCTTAACGTTTCCTCCAGGTCCAGAGGCACAGTGTGCTGAACGAGAAAAACGACAAGGTGGAGCTGTGCTCCTCTGTCGAGTGTAAGGGCATCATCGGAAACGATGGCCGCCACTATATTCTTGACCTTCTCCGCACCTTCCCTCCTGACCTCAACTTCCTGCCTGTGGACGGAGAGGAGCTGCCTCCAGAGAGTCAGCGCCAAGGCTTCCCCCGCCAGCACCGCCACCGCCTGGCTTGTCTACGCCAGGAGCTCATCGAGGCCTTTGTTGAGCACAGGTATGTGTCTGTCTGCCTTGGGTTTCATCATCGGGAGAGTTTACTGCTCGGGTCTAACTTTTTTAATTCTGTCCCTCCTCCAGATATCTTCTCTTCATGAAGATGGCAGCGTTACAGCTCATGCAACAAAAGGCAAACAAGGACACTAAGACTGACACACCCGCCATCACAGAAACCTCTGACACACCCTCAGAAAGCAACGCTGACACAACCCAGACACAGACCGCAGCATCAGATCCTCCCAGTGTAACAGAGGTCTCCACGGACAGCACAAACCAGACAGACAACAACACCTCTGCTGCTTCAGAGGCAGTGAAAGAGGGTGAAGAAAACTCCTCGAAGCCTGCCACAAACGGGCCTCTCGACCTCACAACAACCCAGAACGGGGAATGCAAGAGCCCACTGGAGGGTAAGGAGCTTGAGGAAAGTATTCCAGGATTAGCTCAGGCCAAAGAGCTGGCGGAGACCTTAGTTGGCGAAGACGGATCTTGTATTGGTATGTCGAAAAAAAACCCCCCAAAACATAAAGCGAGGACGACGCAGGGAGAGCTACTCTGGTGGATAAATGCGTAGAAAAGTCGTATTTAACATAAAATGTGTTTTAGAGAAGTTGCATTTGTGTGTGTGTTTAGCATTAGCGCATTAGAATATATAGCACTGGGCTGTAGTGTGGTCTTTCCACCAGGCTAGCTGTCCCTGCTCAGTCCTCAGCCTGCAGTGGGGAAGAGTGTTGACCCCCAATCAGCCCGTCTCTCACTGTCCCAGCCTGTGGTGCCCTTGCTGTGAAATCTGACCCGATAAACTGAATAATCAGTTGCTGTGTCCATTAATCCCAATGTGTTCTGGGATGCAGAAATAATCTCCGTGTTGAATGATTTGTGTGATGCTCCATTGATCCAAAATCAAACAGTAATCTGCTTGTCAAACCTAATCTGTAGTGTGTGTGTAGTCGACAGCTGTGAAGGTGGTGTTGGTGGTGGTGGACTAAGGCCATGTCTACAGTAAGCTCATCAAATCAATATTTTATGATCAAAGAGGTCTGGAAAAAAAACTGAATTACAGGATCAATGATACTGTAATCTGTATTGTGTGATTAGCTGTATTGGCTCATTAACTCTGACACATTGACAACAACGTGTATCAATGTGTCTCTGTTAAATAAACCAATAAATCCAGAAAGATCAGTGATGACACGGAGTCGGAGGTGTCAGAAAATTGGCTTCATCTTCAGCTCTGTTTTTCAGTGGACTCTGGCTTAATGTGGACATGGTTGATAGATACGTTGACATGATGTGTCTTTTGCCATTACTTTTAACATTTTTGCATCTTTTCCTCACCTGTGATCGTGATCACAAACAGATCCCAAAAGCCGTGAGGTCGTCCTCAATGCCTGCAAGGCAGTCGGGTCCATCAGCAACACATCTTTTGACATTCGCTTCAACCCGGACATCTTCTCGCCAGGTAAGTACGATGAGGACGATTCGTAAACTATGAAGAAGCTTGACAATAGATTTACAGTGTGGAAACAATGATAGCATGTATACAAATTGTTTTACTGATATAGAAATGTGCTATGCAGCCTATAGAAGGGAGGCAATCAAGAATTTAAAAAATAATCTTTTCCACCACCGTTGTATTAAAGCTCCCAGAGGTTGAAAAACATTTGTGTTCCGACCACGAGTTTCATTCCTGTTGTTGAGCGTAGTTATTTTTGGTGATGACTCATGGGAAAGACGTTCAGACCACTTGGAATCTGTCAAATATTTAAACAAAACAAAAAACAAACAAAAAGGCCCAGCCAGTTAGAGACGACAAAATGAAATCAGGTGACCTTGGCTCAGCTCAACATAGTTTAGAACTGAGACAAGACGAGACAACAACGTCAGAAGCTTTCCAATATAAATTATGTGCAGTGTTTTTAAAAAACAAAAGTCATACTTTAAAGATATTGTGCTTAAATATTGCTTTGATAAAAGTGAAAGTCACCCTTAAGAATAGTACTTGAGTTAAAGTCTTAAAGAATATCATATTAAATGTACTTAAATATCAAAAGTAATAATTAAAAATGTACATTCTTTATGTTTACATGTTTGTTTATAATGTGTCGACCCGTTACCCACCTGACCAGCTACAGGATCCAATAATTGAAATGTCGTTGCTGATAAAATAAATTCAAAATGCACTACTTTAGCTCTAATAACTTTTAAATAACTTAAAAGTGTAAAGTAGCAGAAAATAGAGATACTGTTAATCAAACTGTTACCCTGAGCTGAAGCCAAGATAACTGTAGTGTTTCATCCATTTTCACACCCTCAACTGTCACATCTATCAGTGTCTAATTTCCTTCTTGTCTGTAGTCATTTCTAGCAGATTTGGCTCCACATTATTTATGGAGTGATGAGAGAGATTGTGTGACATTCATGAGAGGATAAAACCACAGAAGTGACAGTTGCGTGTGTGTTGTTGAACCAGGAGTACGATTCCCAGACGACAGCGCAGATGACGTCCAGAAGCAGAAGCAGCTTCTCAAAGATGCCGCAGCCTTCCTGGTGTCCTGTCAGGTCCCGTCACTGGTCAGTGGCACAGATGGTCCAATACAAAATATATATTTTCTGGTGGCGTATTTGAGTTTAAAGCCATGTATGTATGTATGTGTGTGTGTGTTTTCTGACCAGGTTAAAGACTGTTTGGACCACAGCGCTCTGCCCATGGACGGAGCCACGCTGACCGAGGCCTTGCGCCAGAGAGGCATCAATATTCGCTATCTGGGTTCTGTTCTGGAGTTTGTGGATAAGACTCCCGCCAAAGCCCAGCTGGAGCACTTCTATGTGAGTGTGAATCCATGAATCCAACCACCACTGCCACATACTTCTTTTTCTTGTGTTCAGTCATTCTAATATTTCCTATTTTTATATACATTAGAGAATAGGAATCAGTGAGCTGATCACCAGATGTGCAAAACATATCTTCAAGACATACCTCCAGGTTGGTAACATCCAACATGCTTCATCTGGCCTGTTTTAAAAGATAAACCGACATTGTTTTGATATTGATATATTTGATATTTTAAATGTATCCTTGTCATGTAGGGTGTGGAGTTGTCTGCCCTCTCTGCCGCCGTGAGCCATTTCCTAAACTGCTTCCTGAGCTCCTTCCCCGATGCCGTCGCCCACCTTCCTCCCGACGAGCTGGTGTCACGCCGCAAAAGCCGCAAACGTCGCAACAGGGTCCCCGGCGGCGGTGACAACACAGCGTGGGCCAGCCTGACGCCCAATGAGCTGTGGAAGAATATCGCCTCTGAGGCTCAGAGCTATTATCACTTCACCGTACAATGGTGAGGCCTCCGTCTGTTAATGTGAAACAAATGTTAAAGCTCTCTTTTTATACTCAAACATTTTGGGTGTTTATTGGTCATAAATATCCCGTCTTGACATGTTTTCTTTCAGTGATAGTGTGGACCAGGTGGTGGAGAAATACGGCCTGCAGAAAATCACTCTGCTCAGAGAAATTTCAGTCAAAACTGGCATCCAGGTAAGACTCATTTAGTCGATTATTATGTCCCGACACCTTTTTCCAAATGGCATTCATGATGTTAACGTTGCTTTTATTTGCCTTCCAGATCCTGATAAAGGAGTATAACTTTGACAGCCGCCACAAGCCCGCCTTCACAGAGGAGGACATCCTGAATATTTTCCCTGTTGTGAAGCACGTGAACCCCAAAGCCTCGGATGCCTTCCACTTCTTCCAGAGTGGACAGGCCAAAGTGCAGCAAGGTGAGACATGTCAAAAGACTGAGTCATGCATAAAAACATACAGACCTGGGGCCTGATTACAGAAAAATGTCCTAACTGCTGGTCCTATCTTAAGTGTTAGCTTCTCCAGCAGGCTAACATTAGGTTTAGCTATTCTAATAGGTTAACGTCAGTGTTAGCTTTTCTGTTAAGCTCACATCGGTGTTGGCTTTTCTAATAGACTAACATCAGTGTTAGCTTCTCCAATGGGCTAACATCAGTGTTAGCTTCTCAAACAGGCTAACATTGGTGTCAGTTTTTGATTTTTAGGACAGGATCTATGCCATCCTAACTTTGGATTCCTAACTTAGAATTCTTCAGTTATGATTGGTCTGTAATAGCTAAATTTAATTTAAATTATACAAGATAAAATTACATTTTTTCCCCTAAATGCAGTTAAGAAAAATGCTTCTGTAATACCAAAAATCCAAAATGTCATACTTAATTTCAGACTGAGAAATTTCTGAGAGGGCCCAGAGCACAAACATTTTGGTCTGAACACTGGTTTGACTAAATGTATCTCTCTACCTTCCCTTTTCATTTCCAGGTTTTCTGAAGGAGGGCTGCGAGCTGATCAACGAGGCTCTCAACCTCTTCAACAATGTGTACGGAGCCATGCACGTCGAGATCTGTGCCTGCCTGCGCCTGCTGGCACGCCTTAATTACATCATGGGAGACCACCCTGAGGTAGGCAGGAAACGGGCGATTCTTAACTGTGTCAGCAACTTTTACACAAGCGTCATATTGATTTTATGTCGCTGAATGACATTTGTGCATTTGTCTGCAGGCTCTCAGCAACCAGCAGAAGGCTGTTCTGATGAGTGAGAGAGTCCTCGGCATCGAGCACCCCAACACAATTCAAGAATACGTAAGTCATCACGCCACATGTAGGAAATATTTAGCTCATAATAAAGATGTTAAATATCCCTCTAACCTTTATGTTTGCTCCCTTCACTTCTCAGATGCACTTGGCTCTGTACTGCTTTGCAAACGGCCAGCTGTCGACCGCCCTGAAGCTGCTGTACCGCGCCCGTTACCTCATGCTGATGGTGACCGGGGAGGACCACCCAGAGATGGCACTGCTAGATGTGAGTACAATCTTTCCTTGAACATCAATACCCCAGGAAAAAAAGACAGTGCGGTTGACTCCCGTCCCTCCTTGTTCTCGGCTCTCCCTCCAGAGTAATATCGGGCTGGTGCTGCACGGAGTGATGGAGTACGATTTATCACTGAGATTCCTGGAGAACGCCTTGACCATCAACACAAAGTACCACGGACCCAGATCCCTCAAAGTGGCCCTCAGGTGGGGAGAGATTCATCCTCCATATGCATAAATTAGGTATAATACTGACTGACATGATTTACATCATGTGTGCCTTGTTGTTTTTCTGCAGCCATCATTTGGTCGCGAGGGTTTACGAGAGCAAGGCCGAGTTCCGCTCCGCACTACAGCACGAGAAGGAGGGTTACACCATTTACAAGAACCAGGTGAGTCCTGCAGGACTGCAGGGAGCTGACACTCTTCTCTTTATCCATTGTGATGAAGTGATATCTTAAATACTTCTTCTCTCTACTCAGATGGGCGAGGCACATGAGAAAACCAAGGAGAGCTCAGAGTACCTGAAGTATCTTACCCAACAGGCTGTAGCTCTGCAGAGAACCATGAATGAGATCTACAAGAACGGCTCCAACGCCTCCATCATGCCCCTCAAGGTGACTGAGTTGAGACATGCTGTTGTTTGTGCTTCCATCTGTTTCATCTTCACCATTCAAGCAGTGATGATATGGTTTTATTTCCTCCTGTTTTCCAGTTCACTGCTCCCAGCATGGCCAGTGTCCTGGAACAGCTGAACATTATCAACGGCATCATCTTTATACCACTCAGGTAAAGTTAAAAACCTGCAGAGACTCGCTTTGTTCTTGAGACACAACAGAAGGTAGACTTTATACACAAAGATAGGGATTACTACAGCTGTATTTTATTAGATTTCATTGACTTGGAGAAGCTATCCCTGAAAATAGCTTCACAGAAAAGTTTAGCCTATTTTTTGGATTCATTCGCTTTGAACCAGACCTTAAATCACTCAGTGGACCAAACAACAAAAAAGTTCTGAGATGATGGAACAATTTTCCCTCAAACTTCTGACCTGATATGTTTTATATTTGTGAATAAGAGTACACCTGTTATTTATTTTTTACAATTACATCTTTTAAGACATAAGCTAAAAACTCACAAGGTAACGTGAAACATGGCAAAGTGCTGTCCAATTCCTATTTATACCATTTCTGGCCCTTGCAGCCTCCCTCAGTCAAACACTCACTAGATGACGTCAACTAAGTATTTGAGGGTTCAGTTCTTAAAGCCTTTGGGGGGACGTTGGGACTGAGCCTGTATGTGCTGACAATCATTAGGCGTAAACTGTTTAAAACTGGTAACCAGATGGGTTTGGCTACTGTTAAATATGTAGATTTTTCATCTCCCCCTGCTCTGCTTACACCTGATAAGGGCTTGATTGACTAAGCTCCTGATCCAGGTAATTAGGTGTATACAGAACATGGAAAGATGGGAAACGTGTAGTGCTGAAATTGGCACATCTGCATGAGGTTTTATGGGGAATTTTCGAGCATACTTAAGATATGAGTGACGACAACGTATCCGAGTGAAACTTTTCAGATGGTCAAGCTATACCAGAACTTTCCTCAAAAGGGAGTCTTGATTATTTTGGTATTTCCCTTTCAGCCAAAAGGATCTGGAGAACCTGAAGGCAGAGGTGCAGAGGCGGCAGCAGCTGCAGGAGCTGGGAAAGATTGAGGAGACCACAGAGGACAGCCCACTGGAACTAGAGGACAAAATTCCCATTGATTAATGTCTAAAAAAGCCCTCAACACAGCTACTTTCTGCTACTGGGGCGGGGGGTAGAGAGAGGCCGTGATGCAACAGCCATGTCACCGAGCCTGTGGACCTGAGAACCAAGCAGTCAGCATTGAAATGAACAGGGGGAGGGATGGGTCAGGGCAGTCCAGAGAACAAACTGAATGAACTGTAGGACAAAAGGAGCAGGAGTTTCCTACGAGGTGGGCAGGGAGGGAGGAGAGAATACAAACAACATAGAATCGAAATATCATGCAATCTGAAAAAAAAAAATCCCCGGCCCAAGAACCTGCTGATGAAGCTACTTAGAAATATGATTGCATATGAGAGAGTGGTCGCAGCCGGGGGAGGGGAGACCGAGGATGACCATGACATTGTATACCAGAGCCTTATCCACCAATCATGCTTCTTCTCAGCCCAAACTTCCCACAGCACTGTAGAGCCCAGGACCATATTTTGCCCTGCCACTCCCTAAAAAGCCTCGGAAGAACCCCCCCGGGTAGCCACAGCCCACCCCACCCCCTTACCGCCCACTCCCTCTCTCAACGGTGCTCTAAATGATACAGCACCGACCCTGTCCTAGAACTCAGGGGTACTTTCTACTGTGCACTAAGCAGAATACAGGCACTAAATTTGAGATTTTTCAAGTGGGGCTTCAGAATGTAAATTCCCTTCTTAGTGGCCTCTTTGAGCCACTTTGCAGCAGTCACCCATCATTCTTCCACATCCCCCTCGGGTTAATTAATGTAAACGCTCTGTCACGTATACGTATGACATCCCAGGTGGGTGCCTGCTGTGTCCTCTGGTTCCAGACAACAAATACAGAGAGCATTCAACCAGATTGATTTCATTTGCTGGATTTTCTTTTTTTTTTTTAGTAAATAAAATGGATTTTGTAAAAGTGCACAGGAGAATTTAAGGAAGGTATTTTAGGCCTGTTGATCATCAATTAATTTAAGCCATGTCTGTTTTATAGAAAATGTATAGAAGTGGATAAAAGATGTATAAATCTCTATCGGATTTACTTGATTGATGTTAATGGGAAAGATTTGAAACGTCCACCATAAGCAGTAGATTTATCTATCTATATACTAGCTGTGTTCAATCTTCTATTTTTACACATTGAAAGAATATGTGCATGTATGTTTGTTTGTATGTGTGACAGTGTGTGTGTCTTTGTGTAGTCCAACAGAAAATCTAATGGCCACGGCTGTCGCTGCTTTTTGCTGCTGCATAGTTTGAATAGAGGCTGTAAGCGAACATTGGCTTTCCAAATGTTTTATTTTTCTACTCATAGTAAACCTGTTGGATGGCTGATGCCTCTTTTCATAAAACAATCATGGCCACCGATGTTGTAAATCTGTTTCTGTACGAATTGGTACTGAAATTAACCACTGGACAGGTGCTCAACATTGGCAGTAGTGACTGATTTATTGTTGCTGGGTGTTTTTCTTTTTTCTTTTTCCATTACTGGGTCATCTTTTCATATGTAACTGAGACAAAAAACCAGCTAGCGAGTGTCTGTTCATTGAGCAGTGTTTAGTGCACTTTCTCGTGCTGTTTCGGATGTGCGGTCACTGCACAACCAAAAGTGGACGTAAAGAAGGGCTGCCTCAATGTGATGTACCAAAAAAGACTGAAAGGTTTGTTTGCGCTTGTATACATGCAATGTATCCTTCCCATGGCAATTTGTTACTTAATTGTTGCCGTGTCTAAATGTATGTGATTAAAGCAATAGAGAGATGGTGCTGGAACTGATTGTTTTTCGAAAATGCAGTTTTTACTCGGCACAAGACGTGCAAGATGGACTACTCACTGAACTGAGGGAGCCGAATTTAAAAAGACAAAAAAGCAAAAGGCGAGCTCTTCATCCCGAGTTAACCAGTTATTGCAGTGGTTTTCCTGATTGTGCTCCTAAAACATGATGTCATAACATCAATATCAGAGCATGGTGTGTATTGTGCCTATTATTTATGCTCCTGAATGGAACCAGGGTGACAACAGGTGATAATTTGATGATTTATAAAGGTGAAATATGCTTCTTTATTTTGTTTTCTGGGTTTCTTGTATCTTTTTTTTTTTTCCCCCTTGCTCAACTGTAATACCAACAGTTTCCATGAGGTGGCACACTAACACCTGTTTCATTGTGAAGGACATGCATTGACCTAAATGACAGGAGCTGTTGCAGTGCAAGTGCACACAAATAAACATAAATGCTTTAGTTGACTTAGACAAAAAATGTAGGACATTTTTATTTTTTTTTTATTTTGTAAAATAGAATATCATTCTTATGGCCCATAATTACAAAGACTGCAACCTGTTGGACATTTTCTAAACCTGTTAAAATCCCAACAGCAGTTAAGTCTTGTTAGGATTTTTTTTTTCTATAACGACCTCATTGAGATTTATTTGTCTGCACAGATGTTATAAAGGTTCTTCCTTTTTTGATACAGTGCTTCCATTTAGTTGGAGGCAGAGTTCAGTGTAGCATTTCTGTTTTTAATAGATTAGCTTGATCTTGATCTATTTCATGTTATTAAGAATCTGCATCAGAAGTGCGAAAATAGAAGACATGGTGTAATAATACAGACCTAAGAGGAAAGTGCATTTCCAGACGTATAATTTGCATAGACGCCATTTTCAGTTACTTTGCAATTTGAATGTCTGACATGCAAAGCAGGTGTGGAAATTACATATAAATACAGATAACACACATTTCATTTTAAAACTATTTCTCCTGTGCAAAATAACTACTAAAGGTCTTTGTAATAAAAGAGTAATATTTACCCCAAAAATATTATGCACTTTGCTGTCATATTGCATTTACTGTATCTGTGTGTCGCCCCGAAATGCTGATTGTCTGAAGGTTTTGTGTTTTCTCAGCTGATGAAATTTCTTCTGCACAAAGGCTTCTTAGGCCTAGTGTTTTGAGTCCGCTTCCCCTGATGATGTGTGGTATTTGTGTGTTGCTCTTTACAAATTAACAATCTAATTATATTTTGGTCTGCTTTTTTTTTATATTAAAATGAATAAAATAAAACTAGTAAAAGTTTTGCTTGGGGTTTTGATAACTCATACAGGTAACCAGTGTTTACTTAAGTAAAGTGTTATGTATTTTCATTTTTTGTGCATTATTACTGATGCACTTTTATTGTTTTTGCTGGCTAAGATTATGCTAATTTAGCTACGTACTGCCATAAACATTTTGGTAGTTTAAAGTCATTTTATAGGCTGGATGTTATATAAACAAAGTAGCTTATTATTTTGCAAAATAGCTTCATGCCTCTGTCAGACAAAGCTAAAGATACAAGTAGTTTCACCACTGCGTGTAGTGTATATTTTCAGTGTGAAACCGACACCTCTTAAAAAAAATTAGAAGTGATCTGCAAGTTTCAGTAGTGTTACGGAAGCCCATTTTGCTAATTACATAAATAATAATGTAAACTAGCTTGATTTTTAAAAAAAGATATTCTCATTGTGAATCAGAATTGAGATAAAAAGTCAAAATTATGGGATAAATGAAGCCCTTTTATGTCATAATAATGACTTTTTGTATCTCAGAATTATGACTTATCTCATAATTTCAACTTTTTATCTAATTATGACTTGTATCTCATATTTTTGATTTTGTATCTCATAGTTTTGACTTTTGTACCTCAGAATTATGTATTTCATCCCATCATTTAAACTTTTTTCCCCAATAATAATGACTTGCATCTCATAAATCTGACTTTTCTACCTCATAATTTTGACTTTATCTCATAATTTCAACTTTTTTAAAATCTCATCATGACTTGTATTTCATAATTTAGACTTTTTATCTCATAATGTAGTCTTTATCTCATAATTATGAATTTTGTATCATAATTATGACTTTTATCTCACAATTTCAACTGTTTATCTCATCATTTTTAACTTTTATCTCATGATTTTGACTTTTTATCTGATAATTATGACTTTTATCCCATAATAATGATTTACCATGGGAATATTCACATCATCAAGCTTATTTTTCGTCTTATTTTTTTCTTGAACTGGTGGAAATGGGACATGTAAGAGTTAAAAGTCCAACTCGTTTAAAACAAGCAGATTTTTTTTTTTTCTGTTATCAAGGGCGTGCGCGCTCCCTTCAGTCCGTGAACGCGAGCTCCGTGCGCGCGGCCGAGCGAAGGCGAATGCGGTAGCCTACGAAAAAACAAGCAGGCAGCGCCGGAGAGACAAGACGGGCACAGTTTACCTCCACATCACAAGATCATATTTAGGAGCGGAAATTTCACGCCCTGTCGGGTCGTGTTACCGCTGGAGACGGCTGAGGATATTCACGGGCAGAAACAATAGGGTGAGTCCAACTAGTTTTCAGTCGTGAAGCCGGTCAGGGTCGAAGGAATCTGGCGTTAGGTGGGGAAAATGACGATGTGGCTGTAATTTTTGCACCTCCTTTTTATGTCTCAAAATGGCGGATAGGCCGCTTGGACTGGAGCAGCAGGTACCTTGTCAGCGGAGTTTATCCTTGTGTACAGATAAACAATCGTGTGCACTTTGAGTAATTCAAGTCTAATAGCGTTAGCTGACTGTGTACGCTGATTGTAGCTAATTGAGCTTGAGTACATATTACGGGCGGAGAGTGAACGTACGAGCTAACTTTCTGACTGCATCGCCGGGGAGCTAACTTAGCTAACGTTAACTTTAGCTAACATTAGCTAACGATAACTGGACATTGATAACGTCAGGCTGCCGGCTGGCATCGTCGTCAGGGCTGTCAACGATAACATTGTTAGCGGCCACAGTCGGGATAACATGTCAGTGTGTGGGGTATGGACAGGCCGACGATAAATACAGCTGCTCTTGGCGTCCATGCCAAGTTAGTAATAACCAGTAATTAGCATAGTTTGAAGCAGCGTTAGTGCAGGGACACTGCCTGTTGTAAGAGACATCGTCAACAAAATTCAATGTAGGTCACACGATACTGTCGCTGTTACTGCTGACTTGCTTGAATATTTAATTGCCAACATCGTGTGGATATTTTGTTATGAATCGGCGCAATCACTGCAGCCATTGCTGTAACCAATGTTAGCATTTGGAAAGGGCGTAAGTGGATATTCGTCATCTGTTTCGCGTTGTGTGTATGTAGTGCAGATATCATTGCAAGTGTGCATTGAGACAACCCATCTGCAGCTTTCTTACATGACCTGCTCCTGAGTATATTTGCTCTCCTGTCATCCTGCTGGCTGCTGCCATGCTCAGCTGAAGCTCCCATCATCTCTCCGACTCGGTGTGCTTCATGCGGTTTGTTGGCACAGTGTTAGAAAATCAGGGTGGAGCACGTCGGAGGCGATGAGTTTGTATGTATTGCGTGTACCCAGTACTCAAGTGTCTGCCTTGTTTCTCTCTCATTGTGTGGATGTATGATTGAGTGATCCATGTAGGGACTTTGTGGACCGAGGGCTTTACACTGGGATGAACGCAAACCATCGCTATGGTGGCTCGTAAGGTTGTTGTGCACTGAATCCGACAAGCCAGTCTCGCTTGTAATTTTGATCAACCTTGTCGGGATATTAGTGGATATAGATCATTGGTTTAAGGCAGCAGGATCCTTGGCTGATTTACTTTTCCCGGCCAAGCCTGCAAGGACCGCGGTGCAGCTAATCAACTGGATTTATGGGATATTGATGAAATTGTTTATTTAATAAAAACTATAAAAACTATTGGCTGTGTGCACTCCTCTCAGGTAAGAGTATTGGCATGTTTTAGTCCATGACTGGCTTGAACTGACTCAAATGCAACCATTTTGAAGAGGCATGTGATCCCGTTTTCAGCTTGTAGTTATTTTGACAGCTATAATCTTTGCAGATGTTGTGGTTTTTGTGAATCTAGTTATACTGTGCTAACATAATTAGCTATTTAATTGATTCTACTCAAGCAGCACTGGTGCAAGTGGGGGAGTAATATGAGAACAATTGTGGTGTTGTTTAAATGAAAATGCAATGCAACAAAACAATGTTTCATGTCAGAAAAGTAAGATTTACAGACTGACCAGGGTGTTAAAATCACCCAAAGTTCAAACTACTGTGCACAAGAAACGGACTCAAACTGTGTGTTGTTAGGCCAATTTTCTACTTGGATAAAGGAGCTAATATGAGAACAGCAGCTCTCTTTCTTGTAAAATACGGACATGCTTCATTTCTTTAATAACTACAGGAGCCAGCTGATGTAGTCAGCTGGTTTTACTTGAAAGCTTCTCAGTCATGCTGAGTTTTATCAAGAGTTGATTTGAATAAGTGCATCCCAGCAACCAGGCTCTATTCAGTGCTGTCAGCAATGGAAACACAGCAACACCAATTGTACAAGCTTTGGCCATTACAAGAGCTGCTCTGCTGGCACTTTCTGCCAGTTAAAAACAACAGGGGTGTCACAGATCTTGTCGGGTGTCCCTCTGTCACATCGTTTGTATAAAATGGAAATGGTGAAGTATTACCTAAAAGGAGCAAGATGTACAGTTTAGCCAAGGGGGCCCTTCTTTTATTTATGTCAACATACATTGATGAGAGAGAGAGGCTTGTCTTTGGATCCTGGCAGGCTGAAGGGCAGATGGATAGCCATATTACTCTCCTTCACTGAGCTGACAGGAGCGCAGAGGTTGACCTTCCAGACAGGCAGCCCACCAGCTCTGGCTGACTGGTCTTGACTGACCTGCTGCCAGTACTAACCGCCTGTCAACCTACAAATGACTGCTTCGACACACTGTTTGGACAACTACTTTTTGTAAAGTGTGAGCAAACGTCTGACAATGTTGGCATGAATCTAACAGTGCCGTCAACAAGCTGCAGAGCCTGTTGAATATAAATTTAGCAGCCAGTTATGGCAGTTGCCAACACAGCCTGGAGAACTGAAAGGTTTGATTTGAACACCTTTCATACTTGCCAGTTTGCCAACATCAACTGACAGACTCAACGTACACCTCCAGTCTAAATTTAGAGCTATCATAATTTCACCCAGTAACTTGTTGGCATGAAGCGAATAAATACCCTGGAGAGGTTGAAATCTGCCAGAGTTGAACAAACATCTTATGGTGGCTGCCAAGTGGAACTTTGCTTGTACTGTACAATTAATTAAAACCTGTATGAATGAAGGAGGATAACTAGCTGTCATTGTGTTGTCGACACCTGTGTGTGTGCAGGTTGGCTTGGACATGTGATTGATTTGTTGTTTCCTTGAGCTTGATGCCTGCTCAGTCTCTTGTCCTTTTTTGTGTGTATGTGTGTGTGGGCTCTGTTCTACTAATCAGGCCTCTTCCTTCAGGTAACACAACTGTTTGAACAATACTTGCAATTTGATCTGCAACACTAGAGCTACAACAATTAATCAATTGGTTGTCAAATATTCACTTAATTGCAAATTATTTTTGGTTTGAGTCGTTTCTGGGTGTAAAAAGTCAAAATTCTCTGATTGAGCTTCTTAAATGTGAATATTTTCTGGTTTCTTTACTCCTCCATCACAGTAAAAGGAATATCTAAGGATTATGGCCAAAACAAGACATTTGGGGATATCATCTTGGGCCCTAATCAATATTTCACCATTTTATAGACTGAACAACTAATCGATTAATTGAGAAAATAATCAACTATGAAATAGTTGCAGCCCAAGGCAACACACGTTTGTCAGTATTAAATGAATAGTTGGTCCATCTGGTGGTGACTATAGTGTTTGAAAATGTATGGAGGAACAACTAAAGCTGGTGAAACTGACTTTTTTAGTGTCTTACAGGATGCGGCTGCGTTGTGTTTATAGACCCTCATTTTATTGGCCACTGAAGGAAGATGTAACTAGCTGTGTACTTTAATAAGGTTCGCTGATTGTTACCAACCCACATAAGTGACACACAGGCACCTTGTGGGTCGTAACGGCTCCAGATTGAAAAACTGAGCCAGATGTTCACTCAGTTTCATCATCAGTTAGTGATAAAGCTCTTTGGATGATTTCTGTCTGAGTGCTTTACTAAGAATAACTATTCACAGAAACTGGAGATGATTTACAGAATAAACAGCTTTTTACCAGATTCTCCAGGTTCATATTCCTTCTGGGTCTTTTTTTTTTTTTTAAAGAATCTGGACAATTAGTGATGAACAGGCTACCACACAGTCTAATGACAGCTGCACCAATGTCATTGCTTGACATAATAAATAATCCATGTTTCTCCAGCTGATACAGCACACTGAAGCACTGTTGGTATGTAGTATGTTGGTATGTATGCAGTGTTCATGTCACATGACTGTTTTGCTTGAGTTTTGGTTAAACAAATAATGAAACTGCCAAAGAAACTGGAAAAGGCTTTTCTGTTGGCCAAGTTTAGGTCTAAAAAGTTCCCTGATGATGATTGTAATACAGATATTCTTTGATTTTGACTAAAAGTTGTGAAAAGTCCTAAAAAACTTCACATGAATAGTCTTCACATGAAGCAGCCCTAAATTTTAAATATCTTGATCCTTGACTTGACCTTGCAACTACTGCACAACAATAGTAATAGCAAGTCCTCCTCCTTATTCAAAATAATGTGTCAATCACTGCTCAGAAGGCTTTTGTCTCCCTTTTGTATTGACCTGTTGTGTTAATGTGTTTTGTAAACATGCAGAGAATATGTGATGTCTACATTTTCATAAACATTGTCCTGAAATACATGTGGAATTGCCCTTTGCATGACTTTAATGCATCTTTTTCCATTTTATTTTATTCAACCATGTCAGTATGTCTCCTGTAGTCAGGAATGATAGTGTAACATTCCCAGGACATTGGCGGTATGAAGGTGAAGTCATCAACAGAAAATTGTTTGAGCATTTGAAAGAGGACGATGATGTAATGACGCAAGCAGAAAACTGAATCAGCGGTGGCAGTGAGGTGATAACTGTCAACATTGTCAGCATTGCTGTGATGGTATGCTTTGTGATGAGCTGCAGAGACACTATTTCCCACCAGCAGACTTAAACTTAACTTTAGACTCTGGTGTTTTGTTTTCCTCTTCTTGTACTGCATTCCACATGGGCGTGTTGCTTTGTGCAGGCCTGGAAGTTTTGATTTATCAAATATGTTGTACACATACCTCGTCTGTCATATTTAGCAGGTGGAGTAAAGCAGAGCTTCGAATTTGTGCTACTGTCCGGTTTGTTAAATTTTGACTAGATGCGTAATTTGCAGACATGTGACTCAAGTCATTTGGTCTCAAGTAAGTCTCAGGTCATTTTGTCTTGGGCAGGTCAAGTTATGTCACAGGTTGTGTCAAGTTAAGTCAAGTGAAGTCCCTTCGCTGCCACAAAAAGACAACATTCTCACCCTCAGTTTCTGTCTTTTACAAAGAGAAAATACAAGATATTAGTACATGTCAAATGATGATATTGGCCAACTTATCTCACCTTTTCAAAAAGTAAGACAATTAATTGAATTTATATAATAATCGATATTTGGTGAAATAATGCAATAATGCGAAAAACATAACTTTATAAAATCATATTTATTTCTTAATGTCTTCTTCAATACTAAATAATTTCACTCCCTGTCCCTGTCAAATTGGGAAATACTGACAGCCAGACTAAAAACTTTCAAAAACTAAACTTAAAACATAAAATGAACTCAAGTCATCATGTCTCAAGTCAAGTCAAGATGCAAGTCTTTAACTTCCAAGTTGAGTCCCAGGTCATTTATTTTCTGTCAAGTCAAGCAGCAAGTCATCAATGCAGTGAGTCCACATCTCTGCCAATTTGGATGGATGTCTGCAATCCTCAAAAAATACTCAGCAGTGTTGTTTTTGAGACTAACTGCTTTAGTAGTTTACAGCTTTTCTGTAAGATCCTCTTTTAAAGATTTGCTGACACATTCGTTTGTTTATTTTGAACACAATTTTCTTGTGACTTTGCTTTGACTGAAATCGATTTTTTTTTTTAGGTCCAAGCCATATGTGTGACTATAAAAACAGATTGTGTGCACAGACAGTGGGTGTGGTTCATTTCAGTTTAGACTTGGTGCTCGGGTGTTGCATTCTGAAACAGACAGAGAAAGAGTATGTTTCCCATTATTCATTAGAAATGGCATTTTAACAACAGATGACCTGTTAGGACTCATCAGGAAATTAAACGACAACTCTGAAAGCAGTCAGCGGCATTACTGTAAGGGTCCTTTATGGTGCAGTTCCTGCTGCAGCTACACAAAGACCAGAGAATCAATGGGAGGAAGACACATAACCATTATTAACCATCAGTGACAGATTTATAGACGCACCGTTGCTGTAGTCCATTCCCCCTTTCCAACAAGACACGACCACATTTTGTTCTGAGCCAATTAGCCTGATTACGTGATTGTGAACAAACATTTTGCTCAATATTGAAGCCACAAATGAGATTTGCAGAGAGGGGAGTCTAACACATTAATGGATACACACAGCGCTGACAGCTGCCAACAGCACAGAGGGAAGTATCAATATATAGTAGATGACCTCGTTTCCCACACTACAGCAGTTTCACAGGTTGACGTGGAAGGCGCATGCCTTTAATGGATGTTTAGTATGTGGAGTTTTAGTAAGAGCCATTTTTAGATCCATTGTCATCGCCTTATTGTGTTGTTGGCACTGCTGTGACCGTGAACCAAGGCAGAGTTTTTGGGCAACAGCCAGAAACCCCCTGCGTGCCGTAATCCACACACAGTCAGAAGTAAGCTGACATTTGGACTGCTGTCAGGTGATGACATCAGGGTCCAGAGGTTAGCTGTTAGCTGCTTTCTGTTGAACAATTTCCCTACAATGTCAATGTGTCTAATGTGCAAATATATAGGCAAACACCACAGTTTTATTTAATAACTTCAGCAGAATGGGCTCTTATGTGCCAGGTTGTTCAATCCTACATCAGCAGTCTTCATTATAAGTATTCAGTCCCTAAGCTGCTGTGCTCCTTTTTATGAAATCAAAAGTGAGTGAGAAGGAGAAAATGTCCCTTGTAGTAACGTCACTCCAGCATTATCAACTGAAATGAAGAATGTGTGAATTTTCCTTCATTGCAGCTTCCTAGGGTGTTTCCAGTGCTCATGCTTACTCTAGACACATCACTGTCTCCTTCACTGCTCCTCTGCCATGCAGCAGATCTCATGCCTAGCACATATAGTCTCCTCTACATGGTTCTGGACATCTGTGACTTGTTGTGTTTTTGTCTGTTTGTTGCAGGAGGTAAATTGGCTTTGTTAGTACCTTTGTTTACTGGTTTGGCAAAGATTTAGTCAGGCTGGTCCTAGTAGACTAATAGGCTTATTGTAGTGCACAGTTAGTATTCTAGTGAGTACCTGCTTTGGTGAAGGGCTTTTCAATACTTGGATGCAGTGTAAAAATAGACTTCATCGCAGTATTGTTGGCTGCATTGCATTTTATCGACATTTATTGTTCCTCACATCAATACACCTTACAATAAAATTTCAAACTAATAAATGTGTTGCTGACACAAAGTGTTTTCATTGTGCCATCAGTCAGACCAGCCAGCTCTCGAGGATGTATCATAATGAGACGATGGGGTCGGTGAGCTTGACAAGAGCACAGCCGTTACTTGAGCCTGCTCGGCTGTGTCCTGTTTTTCTTTTCTGCTGGCAACCTGGGAGTACGTTGCTGGAGAATGTGGGTCAGCTCTTGTATGTTCACGGAGAAAGGAATTTGCTGCAAGAGCAGGCCAGAGCTCTCAGACCAGACTGGTGACATGACAGACATATCATGGAGGTAGACAGGAGGGGAGCTGAAAAGCAAATGATGGAGTGGGTTATGAAAAGGGGGTGTTTTAAATTTTTTTTTTAATGAAATGTCTGATTAATGTGTATATGCTGTCAGAGCTTTCTCTTTCTGGTAGAAAAAATACTGCAAACATATGTTGTGCTTCTGTTATTTTTCCATCGTTGACAGACCCTTCGGCCATTTTATCTGCATATAAACTGGTGCAGACATTGATGCAGTACGCCTCTGGCCTATAAACATTTACCTCCCCACCCACTCTTCATGTTATCTGTCATGCATACCTAATGTTGACTTTCCCTCTCTCTCCTTTTCAGATGCAGTGTAGACTTTGCTGGTGACTGGTCTGCAGGCTTTCACTTCTCTCGTCCCTGGAGTCAGGCAGTTGGGGGGCAGATTTCTGCGTTCCCCTTCTCTCAGTCTGAGTCTGTTTGTCTGGACAAAACCAACTGCCCGCCACTGGAGTACACAGCTCGTCCTCGCCCGTGTTGCTTGGATCAGCACAGCTCATCTCCTGATTGAGGAGAGCGCAGCAGCTGCACAAGATTCACCTTTTACCGACTGATCCCTCCCGGCCCCGCCCACACTGCCCCGTCACCATGGTGCTGTCACAACGGCAACGAGATGAACTGTAAGTTGCCAACACACCCTTTATAACATGTGGCTGAGACATGAAGATGTCAGACTTAAAATATGGTTGAAATGTTGTGCATCTGTTGCTGTTGCATCATGTTGCATGATACCTGATTCACATTCATTTCGTCACACACAGCTGCCAAAAACAACTACATTCCTGTGATGTTACTGTGTAACTTTGAAGTGTTTCAAATGGTGAGGTGCTTTTTTCAAAGGCACTTTGAAGGTGTTTTTTTCAAGGTGGGAAGAGCATTATTCATCTCAGGGCTACAACTAAAAATCATTTTTGTTTGGCCGACCGTGTAGCTCAACTGGTAGAGAGAACTGTATCCCACGTATGGAGTCCTCAGTAGTCCTCAGCAGTGGCATGGATTTGATTCCAACCTTTGGCTCTTTGTTGTATGTCTTCCCCTCTCTCTCAACCATTTTCTTGTCTAAATAAAGGCTAAAAGCAAAACAACAACAAACTAAACTAAAAATAAGCATCATTTTGTTATCAATTAATCTGATTATTTTCTTGATTAATCAGATAACTGTTTGATCTGTGAAAATGTCAAAAATTAGTGAAAAACTGAAGATGATTTTACCCAATCGTTAATTTTGTCTGACCAACCCTCCAAAATTTTAAGTCATTCATTTTACTATAACATACGACTAAGAAAAGTAGCAAATCCTCTGAAAGGAGAAGCTGGAACTGGGGAAAGTTTGGCATTTATTTTGGAAAAAAAAAAAAAGCCTCATTTATCAGATGATTTGTTTTCAGTCAGTTGATGAGTCTTTTAATCGACTTATGACTGCAGCTCTTATTAATTTAGAAATGTTAGTTTTGCATCATTGTTTCCTCGTAAACCAGACTTGATTTTTTGACAATCGTCCTCTAGTTTGAAAATTGACTATGTCTGCAGTTATTTTTTATGTAAGAAACAATCATGTTGGTTCAAGCAATTATACTGTGGTTCTCCCAAACTCCAACAATTGGAGCCCCTTAACTGGAGATCAAGAATAACATTTTCTATTACGCATTTTTTCGGGAATTTTATACCTTTCAGTTCAACACTCGACAGTAGAGAGATAAGAGAGAGGGGAAAAAGCAAACATCCCCTGCTACACACAAACCTTTGCCTTGTCTTAATCTTCTGCCTGCTGTGATTTTTGTTGATGCGTATTGGCAGCCCATGTTACTCCTCCTCTCTTCTAATCTAATGTGAGGGTCAAATGAGCTAAAGCTGAATCAGATGTTTTTTTAAGCTGTCCAGTGACATGAGTGCCAATTACTGTATCAAAGAGCTCTATAAATAGCTTAATGTGGGCCTGTTGCAGCAATCTACTACTCCTGAACCACTGGTATTTTGTCAGTTGTTTTGAAAGCCTAAAAAGCAACAACACCTGTTTTAATTTTCCCATTCATGACAGTGTATTGTTTGTGTCCAGGAAAGAATGAGTAAGGATGCGTATTGATTACTGGGACCAGTTAAAATGGGCAAATTTTGTTATTTTTTCTCCTTAGTACCTCGCAGGAAGAATCAATGACTGGTTGAAGGTTCCTGAGCTCCCCTGAGGTCTTGTAGCACAAATATATTGATCCTCCACCTACACTTCCTACCCCTGAAAATATTTAGTATTCCCAATTTGCCCTATGTGACCTTAGGAGAAGCTCAGAGTGTCACTTTTGACCCCAAAATAAAGCCATGGAAAAAAATCAGGGCTCCAAAGCTCTGTGCCTGCTGTCAGTGATTCCACAGGGAAACCATGTGCTCAAGATGTCTGAAATCTGCCTACAAATTGTCTGGCGCTGGCACAGAAGTGGCATACAGACAAAGACGTACTGCACATGTGCTGTGTGGTATATAGTGAGCAAGAAGGAAAAGTGAGAGAGACTGCGATAATGGGGGAACTGTAATTTGGCGCTGCTGAGTCTGTGTGCTTGGTAATTAACCCCTGAGGCGGGGAATAAAAAGTTAAGGCAGCTCAATGTGAGATACAAGGTCATGAAAAGAAGATGAGATGATGTTGCTGAGCTTTAGTCCTTAAGATTTTCTCTCTACTTAAGAAGTATGTTAATATTACTTATTTTAAGAAGTATATGGTAGAAAAATTTGTCTCCGACCCTCTCTGTTGAGTGTTCCCCCCCACGTCTTGCACTGTCATCAAGAAATGCATCAGCGTTCACATGACGATGCTCTTAACATTCCCAGCAATGTTTCTGTGTTTTTTAGATTAGCACTGTGGGAGGGGTCTGTTGGTATGGAGAGATCTATTGGAATGCTAATCTTTGAAGCTATTTGGTATTCAAAGGAAGCTGCCAAGGACCCCCCACCCCTTTACCCCTTTTTTCTCCTCTGTTGCACAAGTCTCTGGCCCAAAAGCTTACAGGAAACTGGTATGGGACCATCGCACCACTTGAGTCTCATTCAAGTATCTGTTGCATTCTTGTCGTTGGAGATGTCGCTTGGCTCAGCTGGTGCTCTCATTGAGTTTGTCGGCTATAAAGCAGCTCTCTAAGATCTTATTTCCTAACCAGCCGATTTTGAATCAGGCAATATAGCAAAGGGGGTAATGGGAACAGTGACTGGTTGACTGTCTGCTATTCACGCTAATTTTTCATTGGGCCCCCTCCTTGTTTGACAGCCTTGTTTTCCATCACACAGCAAACAAATAGATTTTGTTCTCATTGCATTCAGGCCTCCTCTTCCACGTTTTTAAGCTCAACTGTCAGAATCTATCTAATAACTGCAGAAAAACTGTCAAATCTGCACTAACTTTACTGTGTGTGCATCAGAGTGAATGTGTTTTGGCATTACATTCTTTTTTTTTTGTACCATGAAATCATAAAGAATGAAAACAAAAAAACAAGACAAGGCTTCTTGTTGTTTTCTTCTCTGTAGACATTGACCTGCTCCTTTTTATTACCCCGGTGTGGAAGAACATATTCTAAAAAGAGAAATTATCTTCATTCCCTAAAACTGGTGTTATTTTGTCAGCACTGCAGTCAGATGCTGTGATTGCGCAGCATCTTCATAACAACTCTATTTTTGTGAGCATAGCCAATGAAAAGCACATTTGTATTTCTTTGCAGGGTCAGGGGACTCGTCCCCGCTGGCAGGGTTGTAAAAATAGACACAAAACACAAACTATCTGCTCCTCTGAAAGACCTGGAGGCACCCATGTGCAGATGGGTTCTTGCTTTTGAACTCTCGCTTCGCTTTACAAAGAAAATCCCCTCAGCTGTCTCCATGTCTTCGGTTAAAAGATGGTTCATGTGATTTTCGTCCTTTTTCCATTGCCCCCTGGCTGTGATCGTGGTGACATAACAGATCAAATGCCAAGATTTCTGCCAAACAGAACACATAAAGGTGACTTAAAAAGGGTAGAATGAAAGAAAAGGCACTTAATCACTTATTCCTTATTTTCTTTCATTGGATGATATGTCGTTTACATGGACATGTACCAGATCATGTGCATACAAATTACTATAACTATCTAAAACTCAACTTCCAGCTTCTGTCTTTTGGTCTTCCTTCCTCAACCTGTTTTAAGTTTTTGGTTCTGTAGCTGGGGATGTAGTGTTGACATGTCTCTGTATCCTGGCTCCTGTCATCATACGCAAGCAATCCTAGAGGAAGCACTACTATGAACGGAAAGTGATAAGACGGAGAATGTGCTCCTGATGCAATACTGTCTGCAAGAAAGTAAATCATTTCCCCCCAAAATTAGGAGCACACTGCTTTTGTTGAAATACTGAAACTTGAAAAGCTTTTTCTGGTTGAGGGTTAATCAGTTTCTGCCCAACTTTACAGTCTCCACCAAAAAAAACCTGAAATATTGTCATGATTGAATTATAGCTTAGTGAGCAAAAGCATACATTGGTATTGATCTGGTGTCTTTTGGCTACCTTCAGTTGCACATACCTTTATGAAACCATGATTGCATTGTCAGTTTTAAGCGCAAGTGACCAGATTTGTGGATTAAAGGTCAGGGCTTATACCCTTTTCATTAATTTCACTGATTGCATCGATTAGTCCTTAGTTGGGTTACAGGGATCCAGTATTTCAAATGGTTGTCATGAATCTGGGAGCACTCCAGTGTTTGGTTGTGACAGGTGCCTCTAGAGGGGGATTCTCACACAGATATTTGTTGCTGGCACACAGACACTTCGTCTCTCATGTTCTGTTCCCGAGCCTCTTTATTGGTGTTCATTGTACTGAACGTGGCTGTGTGCCTCTGCGGGGTGGCGGGGGGGAATCAGAAATGTGGATCTGATTTAGCCTCGGGACTGACACACAGATGGATTGGCATGGTAACAGTTTCTGTGGTCTAGACCCATCATCCCATATCAATTCATCGTCCCCTATTTATAAAGAGGACCTTGGTTTAGGGAGAGGACCAATCTACCGGATGTAGAAACCTGAATTTCTCTCCAGTGGTTAGTTAGTAGTCTCTTTCCTTTTTTTATTTCTTAAACACAGCATCAGCTCACTACTTTCCTGACTACTTGCTTTTCATGTCAATCAGACTTTTCCTTTTCGTGTTTGCTTGCTACACCTTGATAATAAATACACATGTATTATAATTTGATTGATTAGTTTATCGACAGAAAAAGAACTGGACACTATTTTTGATCATGGATTAATCGTAGCAGTCGTTTTTCCAAAATGTCAGCACGTGATGCTTTTTATGTCCTTTTATGATACTATTCTTTGGGTTTTGAACTATTGGTCTTATAAACCAAGATATCTGAACCCAGCACCTTGGACTGTGGAGAACCACTAAATCATATCAACAAATTGAATGATTGAGAAAATAATCTGCGTATTAATATAGGGAAAATCATAAGGTGGCGTTCTAATGTATTGTAACCCCCTGATCATGTTATGTTATATGTTGCATATCCAGAATGACAAAAGTTGTCCTACTAATTTTTGCAGCTCTGCCCACAGCATTAATACAACCACAGATATTAAAAAGGATTGCTACCTCAGTGGATATGGTTTAGTAAAATATCTGTCTTATTACCCCTTTACATGCAATATGTGATTGGAAGCCTCGTCTCACGACTATCCTTGTTATTCTTTGTTTATCCAACCTTTAATTGTACACATCGTCATGGGATTTAAGAAAGCACACTTGACTCTTTAAAGCTCTACTTTAAGCTCAACCAACAGAGCTCCATCATCACCATGTGACAGAAAATACAGTATGTGCATGCTACACAACCATTAAGAGTGTGACTTCTTTGTGTGTAGACTGGACAGCTGGCCTTTCAGCTCCGTGCTGCATTTTGAAAAAGAATAGTTGTTGTATTAAGTCTGAATTCAGTAAAAAAAGAGTCCTGGATTGGAACTTTCTTCTTCTTCTTCTTCTTTTTCTTCTTCTGTGGATCCCAGTGAGTGGGAGTTTCCTCTTTGAAGTTTTCTTCTGGCTTAATGGTTGATCCCCACTGTGTTACTACTAAATTAAATGAAAGGAGATTGCCTTCCCCCCCTCTCAATCTACCTGTTTCACATTTGAAATTAGCAGTGTTATGATAATCGACCCTGTAAGAGGCTTTGAGATGGTTGAAAGTTGGGAACAAAGTAAAGGGCAGAAACTTTCATAGATGAACCAAATTTCCACTCTTTTTTTCTCTTTTAAATGATGTAGTGGATTAATTGTCTGGTTAATCTCAGTAATGATAACCTTCAGGTGACATGCGTCATGTCTCTGTAACCAGTGCTTGAGGCTCCTCTTTATCAGTCGAGCAAGAGAAATATAAGATTGGTTACAGTTTTCATGGAGATCGAATTGTAACTGGACTATTATGCAATCCTGTCATATGACTTTTGTGGAATGTTTCTGGTAACAACAAGTTCTCCTTCAGAAGTTATCAGCTGTTCAGTACTCAGCTGTTAAGACGGAGGAAAAAGCTTAACTTTTTTAGTGCCCTACAGGCCTGCTTCTTCTCTTTATACACCCTCTACTTAGCTGAATATGTCTCTTACTTTCATGCCTGTAGTTTTCATGTAGTTTATTTCTATTAACATTAGTTAGTTGTTTACATGAGACATGACCATCCTGGAGATGTGAGATGAGGCTGGTTGTACTTGATGTACGGTACCTGGTGTTTCTCCAGTGAAGATTACTGTTTGATTGCACTGATAAAGTTTATTGTTGAACAGTAAAATATCCTGCTTCCATTACATATCTTTATCACAAGTGTTTGATAACCACATTTGTAGGATAATTCCAAAAAATGTGTGTATGTCAACCGATGTATCGATACCGTAAATCTTTACTCCCGAATATTGTGTCTGCATCTACACCAAATATAGATTATCACTCGAGCTCTACTCCAAACAAATGTGTGCCATGGGTAAACTGTCATTCATACAAAAGATTTCCTCATTCTCCCTTTCATTCTCAAAGGGCTAATTGGGAGTGTTGCCCTTTTTTACACCTGAACAAAACATGAAAAAATATCTGGAAAATGTCTAAGTAAAGTTTCATGCTTGGTAGAAGTGGCTCTGTTTTGGTCCTGAAAAGAAGTCCCACACTTTACCAAGTAAGCACAGTCTAAAATTGAAGACTAGGGAGGTAAGAGTAACATGAAATTAGCTGTGATGGTTCATTTTTCTTTAGCAGTACTGTCATGTGCTGCTTGTGGCCTTGTTGCTTGAATACGTGTACTTAGGCCAGTGCAATGTGCTGATGTAACCACTGCCTCTGCTGTCGTCCTCTGCTGTTTGCACAGTGCTTATCATCTCAGAACAACCACTGGTACAACCTTTGTTAGCTTTATGAAACACAGCCAGTGCCACCAGAAAATCTTCAGCCCCATCACCGGGTGTTTGGTTGTTTTCGAACGAGTAATGTACTGATTGAGAAAAAAAACTGTGACAGTGATATATGCCTGTCAAGTAATCCATAGGAAGGTGAATTTTATATGTGCTGAGGGTCCTTCTGGAGTATAGACTTCAGCTTCCCCCTATTAAACATTCATGTGCAGTTTTGAAAGATTGAACAGGTCCATACATCGTCTGGTCTAGAAATACCCCTATGTGAGGTCTGTGTCCGTAGACAGATATATGGCACAGGGCAGTGGCCTCGCCAGGCAAGCAAGATTTTCCTTCTTCTCAGATTTATTACAGCATTTAGAGTCTGTCTGTAGCTAATGAGAGCGCAGCATGCACTGAAGGCTCATGTTTCTTTTGCATTTATGCAGAGTAGGCGGGACGCCCTATGTGTCTGTAATGAAATGTGTTATAAGTGGTGCTTTGACAAGAGAGTACTGGTAATGTTCTTGCTGGATGACTCATTTTTGGACTTTGTAAAAAAAAAAAATCTGTTATTATTGACTGTGTAAGAGCATTTAACCTTAACATTATTAACATTTATCATTATTTTGTCAATTTTTTACACTAGATAATTGACTAAATAAATACAAAAAATACATTGATACAGTGGAAATAACTGTTAGCGAGTGGTTACCGTCGCCTCAGCCTCCATTGTTATCAATGTAAACACAGCAGCAGTGCCGACGAGATTGGCAGAAGCAGTCGAAGTTGATGGATCGACTTTTTCTGACTACAGACAGGAAACCGATGCAGGAAACGATACAGGACCTGATTTTCTGTATCTGAGTTCACTGAATGATGCACCTTTTCACCAGCAGAGAACAGACAGATTAATGAAGAGAAACATTTCAACATCGGCTTCAAAGTCTGATTAGCCTGGGGCAATAAAGAACTTTTATGATGCTGGTTAATAAATCTTGATATAATAATTATATATTGCGAACCAGTTCCTCTATTTTGAGCTGCAACCTGCTCAGTTTAACTGCGCAATTAGATTACACTAGGTGGATAGTGGATAGTAGGAGTACTGGCTGGTAGGATTGTACGTAGCCAAGAGCCAGGCCGCTGATTCAAAACACAGAACATCAACGTTGCTGGTCAGAAGCTACAGCAGAAACTACTTGCCATTAAAAAGCACCTTTAGTGTCAAAAAAGTGCGAATTGATGTAGCCAGAAATCTAGTATTGTGTAAATAGTAGTATGTATTTTCTAGTTTGGTTTGCATCTTTATAAGAAATACATTATTGACTGAGTTTGATAACTTTTAGCATTAAGTTACTTTTGCAGAGAAGGTGTTCACTCAACTTGCAATATTATTGTGGTATCGCTCAACTGTGGCCATGCTAAAAAAGCACAAACGAGTGAATGTTGGATCATAATCCAGTGACCATTGAAACAGAACGTTCCCGCCACCACCAGGTACAGCTTATCCTGCTTTTGAACTACATGAGATGCGCTTGATGTATTATGCAGCACACTTCAAAGAGCTAAACGCTGTTCAATGTTTAAGTTACTGAAACCGGTCACGCTTTTTGCTTTTGCACAGAATGTAGTCAAATCTTAGAAAAAGGTGGAGGCTCTGTTAGTGTGCTCATGTCTAAAGTGACGTGAAACTGAATGATCATGAAGCAGGAATTGGAGGAAGTGATGTCACTGGCTGACTCACCTCTCTTCTCAGAAGAATGAGGTCATGCATCCCATCCCTGTCGCTCGTTTGTGTCACCGGCTGCACTTTCCCTCTCACTCCATTAAGGCTTCATAGTACATGAGAGAGCAGCTTTTTACCAGAGGTCTGACCAACCACAGCACTGATATAACCCTAATCTTGACTGAATGACTCAAGATTGCTGTTGTACTTTTGGAATAGTTGGTGATTTGGACAGTTTTTTGTCATGATGTCCTCAGGGAGAAAGCCTCTTGACAGTTATAGTATGGGCTGTCAGGCTTTCTATTGTTCTTTTCCCCTTCTGTCTGTCCTCTGTGTCCACGTACTCGCCCTGCCCTCTTTCTCACTATCTCCTCATCACGTCATCTAGCTGTGGGCTGCTAGTAACCATGGAAACCAGTCGGTTTGCTCTCCTTCTGTCGACATACGTACACATCTTTTCCCCTGTTGTCGTCCCCTTTCCTCAGTGTTAAGGAACTGGACGTGTAAAACTGCTTGTTGGTGTGTGGTTTGTTGTTATGTTTTTGGCCACATGTGGGGTGAAGTTTGTGTTCATGTCAGCACTGAGACTCTTCAACAGATGTCCACTCTGACAGTATTGTCCACTTCTGCTTAGCTATGGTTTTAAGTGCATATACTTGAAACTGTATGCACTTAAAAACAGGAATGGGATGTGTTGTATATAAATATCGGCCCCCATTTTGTTCACATCCTTTTCCCCTTTTGTGCAGTTTTGACCAAATTATTTAGAAGTGTGCTCTCTTGTTCTTGCAAAACACCATGCAAAAACACTCAAAATAAATTAAATATGATTAATGATTACTGTCTCATCCCCTGGAGCTACATAAATAGACTGCACCACTGTCTGGTTTGCATACAACACCATGCAACATATTAAGTAAGGCATTAACCTTCAACACTGACTTTTGTCTTTTACAACTGTAAAGATTATCGTGTCCAGCTACTCTAACACTGCTATTCATGCAGATGGTTGATTGTTTGCTTCATTTCTCTTCATTTGTCTCAATCTCACTCTTGCCTCAGCCACACTTCAATAAATGCATAAGGTACTATACTATTGGAGGCTACCTGTTTGTTACAGTTGTACAAGACTGAAAGAAGACTACAATATAGTTAACTAATCGCACATTTGCTTGCATTCTCCGTAGAGCTCCACGTAACTTGTGAAATCACTGCAAAGTGATTTGATTTTGTGCGTTTTTCATGTTCTACCTAGAAACATTTTGACTAATTCAGGACCATTCAATACCTTTCCATAATTTCATACAATCTTTCTAGTTACGATAGCTCTTGGTACTCCTCTGAATTGGACTGTAAATGGTTGGTGTGATATGTAGTTGATGGGTTTGTTGTAAGCACACCTGCTCATACACTCTCTACTGACACACCCAAACCACATAAAAGCTTCCCCTGTGCCTCAGCTCCCCTCACCTGCTTAAACACTTTCCCAGACTTGCTAGCACACCGTGGCCCTCCCCTCCAGTTTTCGAGACTTGCGGCAGGCAGGCTGTCAGAGGAGTAGATAACCTCCTGCTAACCTTGAGCTGTAATAAGGACTGCTCCTGTTGTCATGGGGATTCAGGTGGGCAGAGGAGACGAGGGTCTCGGTGCTTAGCACTGACCGAGAGGGCACAGGGGGCACAGGCTGGGCTGACAGATTGTACCTCCCACCCCCTTCATATTGGCACCTCAAAGCCTTGCCTGCCTGACAGCTTGTCTGGCTTCTCCTGGCATTAATGGTGGGGTTCGGTGTGTGCAAACACAGGAGGGCTGCAATCGAGGAAATGGTGCATTACCATTAGTGGAAATAGCATTTTTAACAGACGTTCATGAATTCAGTGTCTTTGTTTGTGCTCTTTGTCATGTTTTTTCCAAGTAATAGAAAAACTGAGTGCATAACGAGAAAAGGGAAAAGAGAAACAAATCCACAAACCAACACTGAGGAAATAACCAGTGTTCACATGAGTTGTTGTTTGGTCATTGGCTGCTGGATCAAGACTTTTTTTTTAATCAAGTGGTATTCCAGCTATTTATTGCTGCGTGATGATAAAGCTGGGTGACTTACAAGAGACAGAATAAAACATTTTTTAAAAAACGGTCAAAACCTCTGGAGCTCCAGACACAAGGAAGACAACTGATTTCACAGCCAAGGCAGTGCTTTCTGTGAACTATTGAGTTTCCCTTCAAGGATTACTTTACATTTGCATTTTTATCCAATAGAGTGCCAACTCTTAAGTCTCAGTATGCATCTTTAAACATGCAGAACATAAATTCATAAAGTTTGAAGTCCACATGGGGAGCTTCAGCACTGTATCTCCTGTTGAATATTCACTAAATTATGTTAATCAGGTAAGCCTGAATAGTTAACCACTGCTATTGTAAACACAAATGAGTATCCAGAGCTAGAGAAGCCTCTGTATGACCCTGTGTTTGGCAGCATTGTGGTTCCTCTGTAATGGCTTTATTATTCCAGACTATTGGGTTACTGCAACCCGTTCTCATTGTGTTTATGGTGAAAGTCCATACTGAGATGATGACACAAATATGAGTGCTTAAAGTTGATATATGAAGATTTTGGGTAACTGCCCAACCCTGAATCAAAGTATAGCCTTACTCTACTAAAAATAGACTTACAAGACTCCATGAACTATCTGTTAAATGGAACATTTTGAATTAAAAAAAGGAAGTCTAATAATTTACTTCTCTGCACCCTCATGAGAATCTAATGAGATGGAGAATAAAAGTCTGAACCACTGAGACTAACTGACTTGAACCTTATTAATAAATCTTTGTAAATTGAACTGCTGCTGAGGCTGCAGTCGTAAACCAAACTTCTGTGTGTGTGTGTGTGTGTGTGTGTATAAATGTGTACGTTAGCTGTGTGTGTGGGTTTCCCTTATGGAGACAAAAACAGGAAGAGTAAAGATGGCTTCCTTTCTCCTCACTTTCAGCTCTGCCTGGGTAGTTTCCAGTCTTTCCTGTCTTGACATATTTGAAATAGTACGACAGTTACACACCTCTGCTACCATCCCCACCATCTTTGTGTCGCCTCTCTGAAAGCTGTGGTGTCTTTGAATATCTACTCATGTTTGTAGGCAAAAAGGAGATGAACTGGAGTAAAATAGAAGTGTCCAGATGGTTTATCCTGTCTCTCCATGATTTGTCTGTCTGTCTTTCTCTGTGTATATGGAGGTGATGGTAGGATGTACACTGACTCTCATTTTCCCCATATCTACACCATGGGGAGTCATCCCTTCCCATTATTTGCCCACAGCAACAAGAGCTCATTATAGAAGCCAGACAGATGTGTTCTCAATTTGTGTCAAATGGGCGGAGAGGGGTGTGTGTGTGTCTATGTGAAAATGCAGCAGGCTGTCTGTGTATTGTTTTAGGTAGTTCTAAGTGTTTTATGCATGCCAAGCATTTCCATTATATAGCTAGAAGCGTGATAACACAGTCTGAATGTGTGAAAAGCATGTAAAATGTAAATCTTTGTCTGGCACGTTTCCTGAACATGCTCATTTTCTGTCTTTTGTTTTGCAGTGTTGAATACAACTCCATTACTCACGCCGTGTCTCGTGGCACTTTAACAACTATCTTGTCTGCTAATCAGGAGAACTAATTACGGGTCCTCTTTGTCTGTTTCAGAAATCGAGCGATAGCCGATTATCTACGTTCCAATGGATATGAAGAGGCATATTCCACTTTCAAGAAGGAGGCGGAATTAGATAATGTGAGTAGATTAAGGGTGGACACATACATCCGCACAGCCAATCAGACCAATTTATACCAACAATATGCCCTGATTTCCACTTCATTTGTCATCTTTGTCAACATGTTGATGAGTGTGACCGGGAGCACCTGCACCCAATTACTGTGGTCTGTCTGATTAGGGGGTCTATGCTACATGCTCCTGCTCACTAATGTCGAGAAAAGCTTTTATCCACTTGTTAATGTTACATTTAAAACACCATTGTGAAATATATACTGCTTTTATTTTGACATCATTGGCTTTACTTTACTGATAAAATGAGAATTTGTTGGCTTTAAATATGTTTAATACACTTTTATTAGGTACACCTGTATAATCTAATGCATACAAATAAAACTGTTGTGCGCAATTCCTATGTTTATGATTCCTATAATGTGTTTATGATGTTGCATTGAAGTCTGTATATTGAGAGTTGTTCCTAATATTCTGCATCTAAACAGGGAGATCAAAAAATTAGAAACACATAAGTATAATGTCGTCTAATATATAACTGCCTTCAATTATGAGCTCTATGATAAAAATATAATTGTCGTTACACATTTCTGATCATCTCAACAAAAACTAATAATTATAAACTTAATAAAGGTAGAACTCATACCAGAGTTGTTAAAATGAATTCCAATAGATTGCAAAGATGTACCTAATTAAGTGTATCTTCCCTCTCCTTATTTTGTATGCATAACACTAAAATGCTGCATCATTATGTTTTGCCTTCAGCCTCTCCTCACACTGCATCTCGGCCATGTTCTTTTCATTTGTCCTCGTGTACCCTTGCTTTTCTTCTTGTCCCTTACTCAGAATTTTCCAGTTCAACCTTTTAAGCAGTGCATAATCCTTAAAAGAAGCCAAACAAATAAAACATTGTATAATTAACAGAACAGCAGTAACATTTTTGTTGATTTGTACTTGATTTGAAATGAAACATAACTATTGTGCCAAATATTGTGGCAACATGAACTTTAATTTTAAGGTGTTTACATCCACAGCAGATAAAAGTATAGAGATTGTAGCCTTTCACATACATACTTTCCCACCATTAGAGGACAAATATTTTTAGAAAAAAGGAAGTAAAATGAGCCATATTTAATAAAGATCCTTTGCAATCAATTGCTGTCTAGTTTAGTGCAGACCGTTGTGATGCTCCACCAGGTCTACTTTTTGCTGGTTGTGGGGATTTTTAGGTTTCAATATGATCTTTTAGTGTCTGAAACATATGCTCAGTCATATTTACTGTAGGTCAGGTGGCTGAACATTTTAATGTTTAGCCACATAACACTCCTTGGTTACCTTGTTTTCTGTTTTGCATCATTGTCCCGTTGTCTTAAAATGGGGGAAACTATACTGAAACTATTTTGATCACCCTCAAAGTCAGAAGTCAGCACTAAAATCTCATAGTCATGGTATTATTTCATTAAAAATGTACTGTATTATAGAGTCAACATGTGAAATGTAATGTGCTGTTGTCTGAACACATGGAAAATCTAAGCATAGATGTGGAAATTTTTAACAAATTCTGACCCTAAAATTTGATACAGGAGCTTCTATCCATATCCTTTCCATCTAAGACTCTTTTCATCTCAGTCTAATTTCCCCCTTCCTTTCTATAGCACCTCTTCTTTCACCTTGTGTTCACATGACACCCCACCCCCTTCTCCTCCGTGTCTTCATTCGCTCGTCTTCCAGACGTTTTCTCTGTGGCAGCCCTATGGAAGCAGGCTGAATAATAGATGAATGGCACGGAGGGATAGGTACACCCTGTTGGGTATTAGCGCTCAGCCACACACACACCTCCTTGGCAGCACCATGCTCAACCAAGTAAATTTTAGCTCCATTTCCTTGAGACCACATTGTCAAAAGTTCATTACTAAGGCTAATGTGGTTAGATTTTGTTCGGAGTAAATCAAATGATTTTTACCGTGGCTCTTTGTGGATGCTTGAGCAGCAGTTTAAGGTTAATGGTTTGTGAGGCTGCATGCACTAGCAGGTTTTCATAGTGCTTTAGTTTTTTATTTGATTTATAAAAAAAAAATCTACGTACCTGCATCAACAGAGACACACACACACCCATCCACACATGCATTGATACTACCCACTGTTAAGAGACTGCCAGGCTTCAGTTAAGTCTGGCACCGTGTGTGTGTGTGCGTGTGTGTGTGTGTGTGTGTGTGTGTGTGTGTGTGTGTGTAATGGGCAGCGTCTCCAGGCAGATGGCAGATTAGATGATGGCAGACTTGCCCATACTGGGCTCCATGCTCTCCCTGTATGTTTTCTCTCTCCTCCATTTCTCTGCACTGCCTCACTTCACGTCTTTGTCTTTTCATACACCTCACGTTCGTCTGAGGAATCACCTCTTCTCTTTAAGAAGTGTTAAATATAGCCGGTGGTGATGCCTACACCTCTCCACACCTCGAGGATGTCTGCCTTTGTTTCCAGCCGAGGCTGAGGAGCTAGCTGTGAAATTGGAGCGCAACGCTAATTTTCTCCCTCACTGACACTCGTGGCTGTCTGTCAATGTGGGTTTTTGATGCTTTGATAGTTAATAACAGCCTCAAGGCATTGTTAAACACACAGTGGCACCAAAACAAGGATACTATGAACAAAACAAAGCCACACTTTATTTTGTTATTATTTTTGCTTGTGTTCTTTCACTTAAGAGAAAGAAGATGCTCTATATTACAGTAATTTTTAACATGCCACCTTCATGAATAGGGCTGTAACTGACGATTATTTTCATTATTGATCAATCTGACGATAATGTAAGAATGTATTTATTTATTGAATTTATTAATAGATTTTTAAAAAATCGCAAAAAATGTTCATCACAGTTTTCAATAGCCCACAGTGACGTCTTCAAATAGCTTCTTTTGTCCAACCAATGGTCCAAAACCCAAAAACTCTTCATTTACTGTCATCAATGTCAAAGAAAAGCAGCGAATCCTGGCATTTATGAAGCTTGAACCAGCAAATATTTGATAGTTTTGCTTGGAAAATAACTGAAACGATGGAGCAATTTTTTTAAAATGACCGGATATGTATTTTCTTTCAAGTGATTAAATTGACTCTTCATTGCAGATGTATTCATGAACATTGACTAATTTCAATTTTTGGTTTTATTTAAAGCGTAAACAATTGGTTGAATGATTCATTTCAATCATTTTCCAAACATAAATGCTAAAACAATCCATGGTTTCAGCTTTTCAGATGTGAATGATTTGCTGCTTTTCTTTATCTTGCATACTAAATTAAATATTGACTTTTAGATTGTGGCTTGAAAAAATAAAGTGATTTGAAAACATCACTGTAGGCCAAGGGAAATGGTAATGGGAATTTGACACCTTTTTCAGACATTTCGTGGATCAAACAATCAGTTTATTAATCGAGAATAATGAAAATAATCATTAGTTTATTTTTATTTTGTATGAAGTGACAGAAAACATGCCACCACATTGTTTTGTTTGTGTCTTGGCAGTAAGAAGCAGACTGTATGTGCCATGAGGTCTGTTATGTAAAAACTAGTGGGCTGCTCGTGGTATTAGCCTGCAGGTGGAATCAGGCCTCCGTCTGCCAGGACTGCCACAAGTTAACTTCCACCGCTGCCTCCAGTACCGGGTGTGTGGCTGTAAGCTGCCTAAGCCTTTCTTGTCTGCAGGAGATTAGCTTGTGTGAGAAGGATTAGGACTAGGGTGTGTGTTTATGTGTGTATGTGTGTGTGTCGTACAGTAGGTTGGCGGTGTCTGGCAGTCAGTGTTGGCCTGTGAGGGGTGTGTAAATAATTCCCTGTTCTTTCTTACTATAGCCAGAGACCTCAGCATGCCACCCCAGCTGGCCCCCCTCCCACGGGCCTCACTGATTATGCTGAGCCCACGACTTTGATTGGCTTTCTTGGCATGTTTGCCTGATATCCTTTTTTTTTTTTTTTTGTCAACAGAATGAAGAATTGGATAAGAAGTATGCTGGCCTTTTGGAAAAGAAATGGACCTCAGTCATCAGATTACAAAAGAAGGTTTGTGGAGTTTTTTCCTGCTCAAAGAAGGCTTGTGGGGATTGTAGTCTTGTGAATGGTTTGTGACATTACTGCTGAATCCGCTGTTAACACTAAAAGGAAGTCCACCAAGAAAAAGATACATTGATTCAACTGTATGTCATTTGTTTAAAACACAGACTCCAGCAAACAAACGCTATGTTTTATGAACCTATGTATTTACTTCCTGGAGCAATTATCCAGGCATGTGCACATTTCTACATATTTCCTCTTCGCTGCTAACTTGTACCTGTACATTCGAACAGGTGATGGAACTTGAATCCAAACTGAATGAAGCGAAGGAAGAGATCACCCTTGGTGGGCCTGTAACTCAGAAGCGCGACCCCAAAGAGTGGATCCCACGCCCACCAGAAAGGTACGCGCTGAGTGGCCACCGCAGTCCAGTCACCCGCGTCATCTTCCACCCAGTCTTCAGTGTCATGGTGTCGGCCTCTGAGGATGCAACAATAAAGGTGAGTGCAGCCAGGTGGTGGGAATGGTGGTTTGACAATGGATGTGTTGCAGAGCCCGGTGGAACTGATGTTCTTACTTTTTTTTTTTCTTATTTGAGATGGTTTTGAGGGTTTTCCAACAATGCCCTGCAGAGATCTGAGAGTCTGCAGGTTTTTCCAAATAAAAGCTGCATCAGGTGGTTTCACTGATTAGTGTCTTTGGGCTGAAGGTGTGTAACTGGGTGAAATCTCTGCTGAACATCTCCAGTATAAACCTGCAGGGTTGTGCTCCCACTCTGCACATGATCAGATAACTGATCTGTTGTGTGCATCTATTGATGTGTGTTTCCAGTTCAACATAACCATGTACTTCATGGGGTTTCTCAGAATAATCAATTAGTCAATTATCAAAGTCAAAACTGTGCGTTGCTGTAGACTAATGGTTTATCTGAGATTTTAGCACGGTAATATGTGGCATCATAGTACATTATGGTAGGCTATTCAGAGCCTTTGAGATGGCCTTGTTACAACCAAAGGTGGACATAACTTTGGTCGTTGTTGAACATATATTTAAATATGTCTTTTTCGACATAATGCTGAATTTAATAGACAGAATTTAAGGTATTTCAAGAGGGTAAGACCTCCGCCATCCCTTCTAGAAAGCAGTAGTTCTTATTGCAGTCAAACAGTATCACTGTTGTATTGAGGACTCTACACTGGTTCCATTTGAGACCTTTGTGATGAGAATTGATCGTTATTTGATGAAAAGAAAATATGATAAATCTCCTACTGACTGTTTGACTACTTCGAGGAATTAGTTGATGACTACTAAAATGCAGTAGTCATGAATGCCCTACTGTATGTATCTTTATGTACGTACACCTCTCGGTACGTCAAGGTTTCAAAGCCACAGTAGCAGCAGATGAAACCCTTTACAAGTCTCATGATGACCATGAAAGGTTTCAGTGTTCCAGGGATGAAAAGCTGCCTTGCTTATCTAACATCTTTGGTTTTGAGGACATTTTTCACTGTGGACATGTAACTGCTGAACTAAAGCATCATAATAAACAGATTATATTAGGTTTGGCAACAGATTTAGAAATAAGGATAAGATTTATATATTTGTTTTAGATGAATGTATAATTTAGCTTAACAGTGTCAGCTGACATGTCAGGCATTAATCAAGATGAGACAACAGTATTGATGTCAAACTGAGGTCACAGATGCCATCATGTGTTGCAGAGCTGGGTTTAGAGTGAGGTTATTCAATAAGCAGTTTTAACGGTTGTGAATATAGATGTTGATGCAAGTCAGAAACATCTGGTCGACTCGTTTGAGAACCCTGGTGATGGATGAGTCGTCAAAACAATCCGCAGGCGCGCTGATTAAAATGCCCCTTTCAGTTTCATCAACTCGATAAAATAACTTGAATATTTTTCTTGAATATCCATTTTTCCACTTGGAGGATAAACTGACCACCTTCTCCAATCCTTTTTCTCTCTCTCACCAAAGCAAAACAACCTCATTAATTCAGCGTGTGCTGTCATTCAGGCAATATCAACAAAACCGATCAGTGCTCAGTGTCTTACAAACACAAAGTTATGTCAGTCCACATGTTGTCACTTTGTAAACACCTTTAAGTATACATAGAGCTTAAGTGTACAATATGTACAGTAGTCACACGAGACAAGGTGTTGAACAGTTTATCTTTTGTGTTAACCACAGCCCGTTTAAAAAGAATATACATCTTAGATATAACCTAATGGTGACTAGAACAATTTCTACAAACCGTTATACTGTGCATACCCAGCTTACACAGACAGCACAGCTGTGGCTCTGTGGGTAATATTTGAGTATGCTAATATTCTCATTGAAGATGTTTGGAGTAAAGCTGGGAGAAATGTTCAAACATAATATTCCATGCACATAATGGTTTCAAAGACAAAAAGACTACATAAAAGTATCTAATGTGTGATTTTGGAGCTTCCTCTGTTCATCTTTGGTTATTAGCCAACTAAAAATGAAGACATACAGGGTGTAGATCAGTGTGTTTGTTTTCTCACGTCCTCCCCACATCACAGTAATAGGATGCAGGTTTAAAATCAACAGAGTGGTCTTTTTTTAATTTATTCCAGCTTGGTTTCAGCTCTACCACACTCAGCTTCTGCTCAGTCTGTTGAACGCTGCTCCTCTCTCCCTCAATCACTGTTATAACGCTCCTTTCTAGACACGCCCTGTATGTCACATCTTTCTCTCTCTGTTGTCTGTGTATCCCTAGATTCCATATATAAACTCTGTTGTCTGTCTCTGGGCTATTTTTGCTGCAGCAGCTCTCTCTTGCCTCACTGCACAATGCCAATACTCTGTTGAGCTGTTTGTTCTGCATATTTTATTCATGAGACAATAAGAGACACATGTACATCTCCTCAGCTACACCCACACAGCAGGCATTCCTCTCTCCGTTTTGGCATCTTCTTCCTTTTCCAACCCCACCCGTCCCTCCCACTGCGACCCCGCCTCCAAGCATCCTGCCTCATTTATCTTCCACTTAGAGCATCAGCTGCCCCACTATGACTACCCTCCATCGGAGCTATCCATCCCTCAGGAGGAAATCTTAAATTCAGCCCTGCTTTCTTGCTCTTCTTTCATGGCTGCCTCGTCTCTCAGTGGCCTGGCCTGGCTCCCCCTGTGTCCTACTTTTCTCCTCCTGAGCAGCTCTGTTAAATTTTTAAGAGGAGTAGACCTTGTGCTCTTGACTCTCTGTCACTGACTGAGAGGCTCATCGGCTTTCCACCTCATGCCAGTGAGCCTGCCCAGCCTGATGATCAGACTGAGCTGCTTTATATTCATTTCATTCATTCAGCCCAGTATTGTGCTCATGTTAGCCTATTTCTTGTTGAGAGGAGAGGTGTTTTTGTTTAATTTTGTCCAAATCAGCCAGTAGTTTGTCACATATCCATCCTGTTGATGTAATTTTTAGGCAACAGAGGCTACAGTAGCGATTGCTAGGATCTATTAAACTATTTCCAGGCTCTTACTTGTGAGCATTTGCTTTCATCTTAGTCGTTGTTGATAGTTAATTGAATATCTTTGCGTTTTGAGCTGCTAGTTGGACAAATAAGCAACTTGAAGACATCTCAGGCCCCAAGAAATTGTGACATTCGTCACTGTTTTTGTTAATCTATCATGAAATAATAAATAGTTGCAGCCCTTAAACAGTTTACTTAAAGCAGTAGCTTTGGTAGACAATTTGGGAAATCTTTCTTGCCAGGAGTTATATGAGAGTCAGTAGCAGCTGGCTAGCCTTAGCCTCGCTTAGCATAAAGACTGGAAATGGGGGGAAACGGCTAGCCTGGCTCTGTCCAAAGGTAACAAAATCCACCTAGCAGCACCTCTTAAGTTTAGTAAATAATACGTTGCATTTTGTTCTTTGTTTTTTATTATTTGTACAAAAACAGACATATAAAAAAGATAAATTCCAGTTTTTAAAGGTTTTTAGGTTACTATTACTTGGTTGGATCTTGTTGCCAGGCAACCAAAATAGACTCCAGGAAGTAACCTGTCCAGGCCTGAAAGACAGTTGGTTGGTATTTCTGTATGTCAACTTCCAATAACCTGTACAGAGGTGGCAATCTTACTAATTTGCGACTGCATTTTTGTGGCAGCTTGTGGATGTAATTAACTTCCAAGCTATGCAGAAAGATTATGCAACACTCTTAATCTTACCCACAAAGTTGATGTTTGCGTTGTCGCTCACTCTTTTAATTTGCCACTCTCTGCTCCTCATCCTCCCCCTCTGTTTTCCTCGTCCTCTCTACTCTGCAAAAGTGGCAGATCTTTGCATGACAAGATGGTACCTTGAACAGCTCTAACCTTTCACAGTATGTAAATCAGCAGGTCCGGGGCGCAGCACTGTGCTCACTCAGACATGTAAACCAGAGGCTATGTTAATTTAAACAAGGGCAAAGAGCCTGTGTGTCAGATGACTTATTGCTTACTTCATGAATGGCACATCCAAAGGAAGTTTTTTTTTTTATTATTGTTGTTGGCCTTTGAATGAGAGAAATTTAAGGCATTTTCCCTGGAAGAATGTAAACTATTAATCATCCTGAAATGGGGCAAGTTTGTTTTGGAGGAGTGCCAGTAGGAATCATTGGTGACACAGCATTGAGTTACAGGTAGTAAATGGATTATGTGTGCTTTAGATGCTGCTGCTAAATACCGTTTTATGTGTGTAGTCTGTTAAACCTGGTGTACCTCCAAACACATTAACTGCATTGATCTTCTCCAGGATAAACCCCCACTTTGCACTTTGTACCTTGCAGCCATCTGCACTGTCTGTAGCTTCCTTTGGGGAGGGGGGAGGCGAGGAGGGGTCTCCTGTCACCGTCTGCCCAAAATCCCTCACCCCAAGAGGGGACCCAAGGAGGGTTTATCCCTCCGTGACAAACCGTCTGTCTGCTTGAAAGCCAGAGACGTAACAGCTTTCTCAGGCTAGAAAATCAGGCTTACTACTGTTCACTCCATATTCTGTCTGTACTCCAACTGGCAGCACCGTACTCAACACAATAAACTGTCTCTCTTCTCTTATCAGGCCTAACTGTAACCCTAATCGGCATGCTGGCACATGCGTCCCTGCCATTAGCAACAGTAATGCGTCACAGATTCTGTAATTCAATATAGAAAGAGTGTGTGGTGTCTGCAAACTGAGGCCTGTAATGAGCCGAAGACGAATGCCATTGTAGCATGATAATTTTTAATCATTCCTCCATCAGTGTATCTTATTGTTGGGACAGTGATGTGACTTCTTTGAACAGCTTGACTCTCTCTTTCTCAGCTTGTTTTGGCTGTTGAGCTGAGAGATCAGGTGACATGGGGCCACAGATGATGTGACATTTGGGGGCTTTGCCGGGGTTTGGATAGGGATTCAGTTTGAGATGAACAGCAGAAGTGCGTTTCCCAGTGATATACAGACGATTATATTCAGTATGGCTGTTCATGAAATGTGTATATTCTCCTATACATAGATTTCCCTCAAGCTGATGTATGAATATGTTTTCCTCTGCAGGTGTGGGACTATGAGACAGGAGACTTTGAACGCACACTGAAGGGCCACACAGACTCAGTCCAGGACATCTCTTTTGACCAGAGCGGCAAACTGCTAGCATCGTGCTCCGCAGACATGACTATCAAGCTGTGGGATTTCCAAGGCTTTGAGTGCATCAGGACCATGCATGGTAAGAAGATAAAACTGTTTATTTTAGGGCTGCAACTAACGATTATTTTTACTGATTATTCGGTTAATCGTTTAGTCTATATAATGTCAAGAAATTGTGAAAAAGGTTCAAGTGACATCTTCAAATTGCTTCTTTTGTCCAGCCAACAGTCCACTTTATTTTCAATCATAATTGACAAAGAAAAGCAGCAAATCATTACATTTAAGAAGCTGGAACCAGCAAATCAAATACAAAGTTGCCACCCTAGCTTATTTGTGTAAAAAAATAATCTGGACGTGCTTTTTATGACCACTTTTTGGCAAGTAAGGAAAAAAACCTGAGAGTAGAGAACAATTTACAGCTATGTTTCACAGCTGCCACCATTTGTGTTATCTCTGTGATTGTGCTCTGTTGTGGTTATTGCTGTATGAATGCAGCTTGTGACTTTACGCAGGGCTCAGGTGGTGCAGATGCTGTTCGTTATCACATTTGATGCTGCTGATGAGCCTCAATCTGCTCCAATTCACAGCACCCAGATTCACGACCACCTCTGACAAATGGACTGTTTTAGCCATCTTGTCTCTCTTAGTACCCAGACTACTCTCCACCACAGTGCACTTCTCCAGGCACTTGTATCCAGCTCCTCTCCTGTAATCATGTTTCTCTTATTTTTGTACTTTTCTGAAAAGCTGCAACGCCATTGGTCATGTCATCAGCAGTGGCACACCCCCCTCTTTTATACCGTTTGCCGAGTAAATGATGGCAGCGTAGTCTACATGTGCCCTCAGGCCCTGCTGATTTGAGAACTAGCATTTGAATCATTTTTTTTCTTTGTTGGATTTGCGAGAAGGCCCCCCATCAACCAACCAGCAGCAGCCCAAACAATAAGAAGCCTCAGCATTGCTCATTTTCTTCTCCTCTTCCCACATGTGCTTGAAGTGCCCCTTTAAAGCCTGACTTTGAAGCAGACATGAATGAATATCCATTAAATAAATAAGCCTACTTAGCGCCCAGACGAGAAACGCTCTGGCTTTATTCAGTTTATGCTGTAGTTGTAAATCCTGCATTTTGTGCAAGTGAGCAACAGATTTCACTGGTTGTGAATCTTTTTAGTTGTAAATGAGGGTGTGAGCTCCTGGCACATTTCCTCAAACAGACGAGCTGCGTTCACACTGTGCAGAAAAACATTTAAGTGCAGAGATCACCGTCTATTACACAGAGCCTGCTGTCTAGTTCTTTTACCCTCCATTTCCTCTCCATCTTTCCTTTTACTACTCCATTCACTTTTAATTCATACACTCAACCCTTTCCTCCTTTTTTCCATCCACTCCTCCTTTTTTCACATCTTCAAAAAAACATAAGGCCAACTGGTGAAGTAGATTAGTGCCGATTTGGACAGCAGTTTAATTATCCTCTTCAGCACCAGATAGCACTTTTCAGTGTAGCTGCCACCCATTATTATAGCCTGATGGCATGTGCCTGCGCGCGCACACACACACACACACACACACACACACACACACACACACACACACACACACACACATAACCACACAGTTAAGCTGGCCTTTTAGAGTATACTTACTGTTGTCTTCATCTGTTTAGCAGCTTAAATATGGCCCAGCGTCTAGGTAATTAGGCATCTCTTATTCTCCACGGAACAAAGTAAGCCCCAGCAAATTGGCTGCCTCGCTTGTCATTTAATTGGCTAATTATGACTAAACCCATAGTTTTTCGGCGCTGTTGGTGGCTGAATGCGTGTTTTCTAAAAAATCGTTGGTGAGTTTTGATTCCTATGATTCTTCTGTTTCAAGAAGGGTTGATTAAAGAGATTGTGTGTGTCCATCTGAAATGATTAGATTACATTTTAATCTAGGTTCAAATGTTGCGTTTCGTTGCTCAGAAAACTTTATGATGGTTTCTCGTTCTCACTTTGATCTTGTTTTTGTCTTTTCTGTTTTCTAGGACATGACCACAACGTTTCGTCTGTAGCCATCATGCCCAATGGAGATTACATTGTTTCTGCCTCGAGGGACAAAACCATAAAAATGTGGGAGGTGGCAACTGGGTACGCACCCTCCAAAGACACCCTTAAAACAACTTTATTTTATTTAAGTATGATATTCAGATTGATTTATTGCATCCACTCTGACAATGCTGTTTTCTGTGCATCAGCTACTGTGTGAAGACCTTCACAGGCCACAGGGAGTGGGTCCGTATGGTGCGGCCCAACCAGGACGGCACACTGATCGCCAGCTGCTCCAATGACCAAACGGTGCGCGTGTGGGTCGTGGCCTCCAAAGAGTGCAAGGCTGAGCTACGGGAGCATGAACATGTGGTGGAGTGCATCTCCTGGGCACCAGAGAGCGCCTACCCCACCATCCAAGATGCCACAGGCTCCGAGGTAAAGGACCGCTCAGACATGGAGGGTTTGGAGGCATCACGAGCCCTCTGCATGCATTTCGTTGCACCAACTACAGTATATTCTTGATCAGTCATACACTTGATTACATTGGCTAAACTTCCTTGATTGAAAACAGACCAAACAGGTAAAGTCATTGTTTTGCGCCATGGCAAACAAACTCTGATTATAATGTGGTTTTCGTACACTATCAGATGAGTATGTTCCTTCTCTACATGCGTAGCCATGTCAGTGAGTCTTGTACGTCACTGCTGGGGCTCACAGCCACGTGAAGCTTGAAAGCTTGAAAGCTTGAAAATGAAGAGTGTGTGCATGCATACACCAAAGGAATATCAGCATGACCTAGAGTCAGCCCACACTCCCTCCTCATGCCTTGTGATCTCAAGTGTGTCCAATTGTAGCCTTGTCAGATTAAAACAATGTTTGCCCCTGCAGCAGTTGTCCCAGTCTAACCTGTGAGCGGTGAAAAACAGGGTGCACTGGTGTTGTTTGGTTTATTGAAACATGCACATAAGTTGCGTTTTACTGATGGAGACCTGATGCCAGAGAGACAGCTTTTGTCCCAAAGATGTGCAGTGATTGCCAGATTTTCTTTCAGTTTTGTTTTGCTGTATTGTGACTAGACAAATAACTGTACACAAAGTATTTTTTTAAAACAGATGACAGAAACAAATGAAAATGTACAAATTAAAAGGTAGATGGCACAGAAATGGAAAAAGAAATTTAAAGAAATGTAAAACAAGTCAGTTTACAACATTGATGGTGTTGTCCAGTGTTTCTCAGTAGGTTTTTTGTTTGTAGAAATTGTACAGACAGAATCATAAAAGCAAGGTTATGTTTAGAAAAAACAGAAGAAAACTGGATTTGTGAATGCATTCACAGACCACAGCAGTTGAAAATGTAGATTCACCGATTCTCCGGTTTTTGCTCAGATGCACCTGCCAGCCTGTTTGAACACAATCTCCACTGATGCAGTAAAATCTATTAGGCATGTAATGACTGTTACTTCCAGTGTGCCTGAGCTTTTAAACATCTTTGTTATTGTGTTAACAGTACTTGGTGGTTAATGTAGTGATCTCTTTCCCATGGTGACGGATGATGTATGGATTTCAAGTGTGCCTTATTTCCATTCTAGTGAAACAGGAGTTGATGCAAGGCCGTAGTACAATTCCTTAAAATTAGATTCAGTTTTAAAAGCATTTGGTCTTTGATTTTTGCCTGATTTGGAGATTTAATGTTTTAGAGAAGTATTTCTGTGCTACAAAGAAAGAATTACACGCATGTTGTATAAGTGCTGCACCATTATTCTCCATACTTAATTTTTCTGTCTTTGTGTCTAACCAGTCCAAGAAGAGTGGTAAGCCAGGCCCCTTCCTGTTGTCTGGCTCCAGAGACAAAACCATCAAGATGTGGGATGTTAGCATTGGCATGTGCCTTATGACACTGGTGAGGACCATCTTAGGCTAACAGCCGTTACAAAAACCATTTCATAATTTGTGTGTGTATCTGAATATTTGGGTAAAATGTCAAGAGTGAAAGCATTTTGCCTCATGAGTGTGATGCAACTGGTGTCTTTAGCAGTGTCTATTTGTCTCACAGGTTGGCCATGACAACTGGGTGCGTGGTATCCTCTTCCACCCTGGAGGCAAGTTTATTGTGACCTGTGCAGATGACAAGACCTTAAGGATCTGGGACTACAAGAACAAGCGCTGCATGAAAACCCTGTGTGCCCACGAACACTTTGTTACCTCTCTGGGTAAGCAGCCCCTCACCTCCTGAAACAAAGCTTCATTTTTGTTATTGTTTGGCCAGTTGGTCTCCTGAGGTGCAGCGGGAACCTCTCTCGCTCATTGGACAGTGGAGCTGGTTTCACAAATATCTGCTGTAGCCAAAGGTTGAATAATTGTAAAGGAGCCCAGTTTCTCCACCGGCAGCGCGTTGAGCGTCCTGAGGGTTGCTGGCAGCTGGGGTTTAAGAGGTAGACAAGCGCTTGAGGATTTTCCTGCCTCCCCCTCCTCGTATGTGCAGCTTTCCAGCAGATCAAGGCTCGGGAACTCTCTTGAGGAGCTCTTCAGCCAACTTTTCCTTGGCAAGCCGTTTGAAACCCAGTCCTCTTAAATCCTGCTTCAACCAAAGAGGATATCGCTGTGAGCTATTGATATGATGAATTCTGGAGAGGTGTGGAAAAGACAAAGCACCTTTGTTTGAAATCATTTGAGAAAAAAATATTATTTTCCACCATTTTCTAAAAAGTATTAGTGCTTTTGCTCAAATGTGTTTGCATTCCAGCCTGATAATCGGACTGAATCACCATCTCACCTCTTCATTCAGCCTGCCCTGACATCATTTTCATGTTTGCTCATTTTTGGGAGGCTTTTTTTTGGTTTGGTGTTTCCCCTAATGAATCGGTAGTAAGGGATGCATCTTTGCTGCCAAAGTTTTTTTCAAGGGCTCAAAGGAATGAAATGCTTTGTTGTCAGCAATTTGGCCAATCAATAAGTTGACTTACACATTGCTCCAGTGATCTTGTTCACATTTCTCTCTATTTTTTGGCAAATTTTCAATCATTATTTTCACTGAATGCATCCTTGAAAAAATTGGAGATAGACTATCTGAAGCAGGATACCGTCCAGATTACTGGGATAAATGTGTGCAGAAGTCTTGTTGTATTAATTCCTCAGTAATTCTCATCTTAAGGAGAGCTTATTTCCTCTCTTTTGCTTTGTTCTGATGATCTTTTGTCTCTTCCACAGATTTCCACAAGGCTGCTCCCTACGTGGTCACTGGGAGTGTAGATCAAACAGTAAAAGTGTGGGAGTGCCGCTGATTTGGACCTTGGAGGATTGGACCACCACCCCAATTACCCAGGCGCTCCTCTGGATCCCACCTCCCTTCCTCCTGCCATCCCACCTCTCCCTTTTCATCCCACCTCCCCCCTCCCCTCACCTAACCTAAACCTCACCTGCACATCATCATCTCCTCCGGCTGCACTTACCACCATGGTTATTTACCCATCGCTCTCTCTGGTCCAATAACTATTGTCCTTCTATGTAAATTCCTTGATGTAGATCGAGCTATTAAATGTTACACAAAAAAAGTATTCTTGCATGGTAATCCAAAATTGTATACTGTAAATTTACATAACGTCTAGAAGTACCATAGGTTTACCACGGGGCTGGCCGTCTGTCACGCAGCCTTACCGACCACCCGAAGGCAGATGTTTTTGACTGGGTGTAAAATGTAGGGCACTAAAAACCGATAATTTAAGAAATGACAGTGTCTTTATGTGTAAAATTTTTTTTGTCTATTTTTTTATTTAGGATTTTTTTTTCTGTTATTTCTCTCCTTCACTGTCGTAGTCTGTTGGTGCCTAGCTTGGTGAAACTTTCGAGAGATAAGGCAGGAAGAGCATATATGATGCGATAAGATACGATTGTCTGTGGGGCTTTGTTATTTAAATAATCTGTAGCTTTATAACATCACTTCTCAAGTGTGCATACCATTTCTCTTCATGTGGAACTAGGTAATATTTTAATGGCTGTATATACGAATGTTTCAAACTGTTGTCCTTGGACCTTGGGGGCTTCAAAACAGCTTTGTACTCTTGTCATGGTGGCACATGAACCACTGCTAGGCTTTAGATAAATTATCCCATTTAATGAATCTGCAGAGAAGAATAAAAGTGGCTTTGTGGATAACCACAGGAAGCCCAAATGTAGAGAGCAAGTTTGTTTGGCTTTCGCCGTCAGTGAGCACCCTGGGTTACAACAACACCTGAGCAGAGTTCAGGGATTACACCCGTTTTAATCTCAAGCACTTGATAAAGACCTTGGGTGTGTCAACTTCCTGTGACCTTGCATGTCCAACTTGAACTGGAGCCTCTGTCCACTCCTAGTCCCCTGACTAGTCAGTCTTGGCAGGGTTTGGTGAACCATAGGAAATATGTAGTCAGAAGATGCTCACTTGTCCCACGGCGCCTTTGAAGACTACAAGCACGAGCTTTGTGTGAGATAAACCCGCTAAAGAGAAAACATAAAGGCATGATGAGGAGTCAAAGTGAGCCCCCTGGGTTTGATATCTGGGATGTGCAAAGATCTCTAATTTCTGAGGGGAGAAATATATGTTCTGCTTAATGAAAAATGGTTTTGAGTAAGAAAAAAATCAGTTTTCTGTGAAAATATGAAATGTAAATTTAGCTTGTTATTAAGAGATTTGGCAATTTTGTATTATCGCACTAAAGGATGAACTGGATGGGAATTTAGGGTTAGTGAGGAAATGCTAGCAGCAGACATGCTAAGTGATCTGTTGATGGTGTTTGTCTGTAGAGGGGTCTGATGCTGAGGTTGTTTTTTTGATATATGGAGGAGAAAGCTAAAGCCTGAGCAGCTGGGAACTCTACCGACAGACACCTCAGACCACCTCATATGTATGCAAACGTCTTCTGAGTGGCTTTCCTCAAACTGTAAAACAGGAAGATTTTTTTGGAACGACTGGAAAATAACTGTAAACCAGTCCACGCTGTAGGAACAACCATTCCACTCCCCTTGGAGGACAAAAAGAAATGAAACATCTTGCTTCTAACTGTAGCTGACAAGGTGATTCATTAATCTTGCACATCCCTGTTTTCACTGAATCTTTGGTCGTTTAATGATGATCAAAGACAACATTAAGATTTAGTGATGTTGATAAAATGCATAAACCTATAATTTCTGATTAGCCGTTTCATTCCAATGCAGTTCTTGGCTAATAAAGAATTCCACTGCTTAACTGATCTTCTTACCTTTGCTTCTTTGCCACATTTTCCTCCTCTTCCTGTGTGTACTGGATGTGGTGATCTGCTGCTCAAGCTCCTGCTAGTGGCTACTGTGAGCCTAATGTGACCTGTTGATGTAGCACTGCTGCATGTAAACCTGCACCAGAGGCAGAGCTGTCAGAATGATACTTTTTAAAAAGCTTAAACACTGGAGCCTCACTGTCAGAGACCGATTGGTTTAATAATGAGGTGAAGAAGTGTCTCTGTGTACTAAATGTAGGTAGACATTCAGGAAAATATGGTTAGTTTTCTTTAATGCTGAGACTTAAATGAGAGGATTGATACCTTTCCCATATTTGTACTGTAAATACAAAGCTGCTGCTAGCAGCTGGTTAGCTTAGCCTAGCATACATGCTGGAAACAGCTGGCCTAGCTATATGTAATGATAACAAAATCGGTCTGCCAGCACATATAAAACTCAAACAACACATTGTATCTCGGTTGTTTAATTCGTATCAAAACGAAGTGTAAAAACAGCAATATGCCGTATTATAGTGGGTAGATGTTGGAGTATATCTCAACCGGACGCCATTTCACCCCCCTGAGCGGCGAAATCATGACCTGCCCTACTCTTATCTCTCATTGGCTAGTAACCGGATGTTAGCTCCAACTACATATTTATCATACAGATATTAGAGAGATTTGCCAACCTTCTCATCTAATTCTCGGTAATAAAGCTCACAAGCCTTGTTCCCCAAATGTCAAAGTACTGCTTTTACATTACTGTGTCCTTGGTTGGCTAGCTTAACAAGTTCAGACAGCTCTGTTCACTGGTTGTAGAAAGGCTGGTTTTGTTGTGTGTGTGATTTCTGTAAATGCATTGGGATTGTGGCAGACTAAGATGTCCCAAAGGAGAATCCTATACTCTTTCAGGGAATAGTACTCATGTCTCCCTTTGGTGTGTGCCCCCCTTACAAAGGTCTTATTTTTTTCTACAAGCTGTTTTCCCTGTCCTTTTGGGTGGAGAATCAGCTGATTTTGTAGTACAATTTGGCATGGCTAATGAAGATGCCATTGTGTTAAATGTTCTAGCTGAAGCCAAAAATAGAGACACTTGTCAGTACAATCTGGTTTAGCTTGATAAATCAGCCTCCTTTTGTTGGTTCAGCACTGTGTGACCAACTTTTGAAAATGAGTCTCTTCAGGATCACGCTATGACAAGCCAGACCATTAAATGTAAATGAAAAACTTCTTCCCTTCCTTGGTTTTTACTCAAGGAAGGTGTTTAATCAAAGGTCAGGACGATGTGTGTTCTGTTTCTTTTGTAAGAACCGGTGGAAAAAGCTACAACACAGTTGCTGGTGTTGTTTGCAAGTGTGTGCCCTGTTGAAGAAAAATCCCCTTTTGCCATTCACAGGTCCCAAGCAATCCCTGTGCTGCTCTGGTCTGGTGTGTGAAGGGACTGACAGACAGGTTTTGACTGTCTGTGGGTCGTTTCCTCCGGCCTCAAGTCCACCTGTCCTCTGTAATCTGCCCGTGAACCACATCAGAGGGCTTCAGACTGCACAACAAGCTCCTACAGGAGAGCTCATGATGTTTTCGCCACTATGGTCTCACTCTTCACTCAGCAAACTGTTAACAATATACCTGGATGTCATTATTGTTTGCGATATAATAAAAGAAGAAAATCTGCATCTGTGTCGTCCTGTTTATTTGTTTGAAGCTGTAAGTTATTGCAATGTACTCTAAACAATTGTATATTGGGACAAACCTTTGCACGAGTTAATTTTATTAATCTAAAGTTGGATCAATTAAATTATGATTAGAAGATGACACACACTCAAGAAGCAGTTTTTATTTATTTATTTAAATTAATTAGATTGTTTGTTTTTTAAACAAAACCTCATGGATCAAAACATTTCCCATTTATTGTAGCAGTAATAGGAAAGGGTTTAGTTTAACAACAATAAAAAGGACAAGAACAGCAAAAGGGAAACTAAATAAAGTGGCAGATTGAGATTAAAATGTGAAATTCTAATATTTGTTACTTTACTCTGCTTTTTATTTAAATATATTACGTTTAGTAAAAATGTAAAGCCTTGACGAGAAATGCTAAACATGGATATTCTTGTAGAAAATTATTATATTTACAACAAAATCAATATTTGGGTCTTTACATTCACAGTGTATTATGACAGACATATATACACACATATGATAATAATGTTAAAAATGATAAAATTATCAGTATAAAAGAGGAAAGTGAGTAAAATTGCTTGTTTTTTTTTCCGTGAAGTTCATTTGGACGACTCTGCGGCTGTTTCTGTTTCCATGGGAACCGTTTTTGATGACGTCAACGCGCATCGGCGTAAGGGAGTGACGTCGAGGGCATCCAGGAAGAGAGTTGCAGAAAGTGCACAACGTTTGGACAACGTGAGTTTTCTGAGCTTCTTCTCTACAGTTGTTTAGTCCAATAAACTCACCACCGGTCGGGAAGTAATAACAGGCTTCATCACAACGAGAAAAACTACATTAAAAGGTAAGCAGACACGATTACTGGCTACACGTTAGCTTAAAATGTTAGCTTACTGCTCCAAACTAGCTCCGCGAATACGTTAGTTTTTACTCCAGTTACAAGACTGAATATAAGTTGTTCCTCACATTTAAGTCCGACAAAATTAGCAGCAGTTAGTTGCCCATGTTGACTATTTTTCAAAGTTTCATGTCGCTAGTAAACGTCAGTGCCTCATTTCTCACCCTGTTAACTGTTTCAAAGTCAACTTTTTGTGCCTGTTGTTGCTCCATGTTCACCCTGGTGTATTCCCATTCCTCTTCCCTCCCTCCTCTCCTATCAGCTCGCTGGTCATGGCTCTGAATAAGTCCATGCATCCTCGGAACCGCTACAAAGACAAACCGCCGGATTTCGGTTACCTGGCCTCCAAATATCCAGACTTCCAGCAGCACGTGCACACCAGCCTCACCGGAAGACCTGTGTAAGTACCTGAGCGTGTACAGCGTGTATGTTTACAGTGTGTTCGTACCAACAGAAGACAAATCTGCAATGAATCTTATTGACTGTCCCTTCTTGATCTCACATCTCTCACCATTGTCATCAGTTACATTTTTGACTATTAGGATGTAAAAAAACATATTTTGCATCGTCTCTACATGCACAGGGGCTACTTGGACACATCTTCAGTGATTAACTCGGCTCATAGGGTGTTTCGGGTGTTTCATCATCAGACACCCTCGCCCAGGTGTTTAGTCCTCCACTTGTCCAAGTAGTGCACCACTCCATGAAGCCACCATGAGGCCTTTTCAGCAGCCTCCATAATGTTCTTGGTGGCTTGTCCGCACCGCAGTCCTTTAACTCTAAGGAGTTGAGTTTGAGTGTTTTCTGTAATGATCAGACTGCAAAGCCTTGGCACCCAACTTCCAGTGGCTCACAGTGGGCTCTCCAGCCATTGGTCCATCACTCCATGGTGAGACCTGCGTATTTAGCCCATTTGCGTTGATTAGCCTCTTCAGTCCAGTCTTTCCAGGAGACAGTGAGTTCCTGCAGGACCACTCATCAGTCATTTGTCGACTCTGAAGTTAACACCATATGTGGGTGGAGCAAAGTGGTTGCAATGTTTTCTGGGAACTTGAGCTGCATTCGGAGGTCGACTTTGATCTGCCAGTCCTGAGTGGAGGCAAGAAGCCCTCCTGATGAGTTAGGCTTGTGTTGCACCCCCTCCCCAGCTCTGATGAAGGTGATAGACAGTTTGGGGGCATGCTCGTTCTTACTGTCTTGGATCGCTGTGCAGATCGTTTCTGATGATCTCAGACCTTGGTCACGGCGCTAGCGCTATTGCCCTTTCCCCAGTGCCTTCAAACAGCAACTGAGGATGTGCTCTAAGGTTCCCCTATCAAACACTTGTGACAAAGATATGTCACAGAGGCGGGATAACCAAACTGAAACTGCATTATAATATCTTAAGAAAAGGTTTCCTATCGGGGCATATTGGACAATATACACACCAATATATCTCGGATAGGCTAACAGCGGCTGATAATATCGGCCAACTGATATATCACTCAGGCTCTAAAACATACAGCAGCTCTGGTACCCTGTGAGCTTCTGATTTATTGCACGTAACAGAATTGATATTGAGGAACGACAAAAGTTGGATCAAAACATAGCTAATAATTACGACTGGGAAACTCAGTTTCCTTTTGGCCATATTGTGTATACTCTTACAGTGAACACAAACATCTTTTTCACCAGTATGCCAGAGTCGAGCCCTGTGGATCTCACTCAGCAGCGCTCTTGCCCCAGCTGACTCAGTCTGATCTTTACTGCTCGTTCAGCTTCTGGCAACAGCAGGAGGAAGAAGTCTGGACAAATGATTAATGGACCCAACATCAAAAGATTTTTTTTTCTCTCTTTTTCACTCCATCCTGTGTTTACTGCTCTCTATTCTCATTAGAGAAACTTCACAAAGTGAGTGTGAGTGACGGCACTCCCAATTTAAAAAATAGGTTAGTCTGTCAATCAAACTCTGCCCCGTCAGCTTCCTGTGTTTCACCTTTTATTCACCTTGTACTGGACACAAATTATAGGATTTGAAACTCTGCTGGCGGGGATGTGAGTGTGCCCTTCCCAGTATGATGCTGCTGAGAAGTCATGGTGTGAACAAGTCCATGCAGAGGAACAAAAGGAGAGTATGTCTGGTGGGATTAGTAGTGTTGACGTCGATCAGTGTGAGCTCATGATTGCTTTTTTTTGTTTTGTATGTGCAGATGTGGTGCTGAGAGCTAAGGTTTGGGTACGATATTGGCACTGGTGTCTAAAAATTTCAAACAATGCCCAGACTTTTTTGTTCTAGTTGAAAACACATTCAAAATGGCATTTACAGTTTATTTTGGTTTCTAATTTCTAATCGTTTCAGCAAGCCATGTCAGCTTGTCATTTTACATTTTTCATTCTTCTTCTTCAATACAAATGTCCGTCAAAACTCCCAGACTCCTGGTGAATGTAAGAGCTGACAGTTATTGTAAGATTTTGTATTTGAGGTCTGCTGTTCATCTGTCAGGATGGAGACGCTCTCCTCCCTCTTTGTTTGTGTTTGTATGAAACAGGTAGCACGTCTGCTCAGTGAGGAAATCACTTGTGTTATGCAGATGAATGCGGACATGGTGTCACTGCAGCAAGTCTGAACATCTGTGTGTGACTGTGAGCATATTGGTGTGGGCTGATCCTTTTGTGGTGGTGAGGTGGCCAGTCAATCATCTTATGGAGGAGCGAGCGTGCATGTGTGGGCACGTTGTAAGGCTCGACTTGATGTCCGTCTGTGACGGGTGTTAATTATCAGTTTGTAGTGTCTCTGTGTCTGTCTGTGGCTCACTGTCTGACAGACAGACAGACAAACAAAACAATGGGCTGGTAGCATCGGGGCTGGACTTACAAAATGGAAATTGAATTTAGACAATTTGGGAATGAGACAACTAGCCTATAGCATGTTTGTCATTTTGTTAGAGATCAAAAAACATTACTTTTGCATGATCTACTTTTTTCTTTTCTTTTCTTTTCTTTGTGCTGTAATGTGTCCTAAGTCCAACATCTGAAAGACGTTTTGATCTACACATTTCCTTTAAACAAATAGTTAAGCAGCACACTGAACAGTGTTAAGACATTGGCTCAGGATGGAGTCAGTTGCCAGTTTCTTCTCTTTGCCTGCTACATGAACACATGATCACTTTGTGTATGTGGCACCAGCTCCAGTTAGCCGTCTGCAGAAATTTGGCTCTCCTTCCCCATCAGTCTGTCATTCCATCAGTGGAGGGATTAGTGTGGTTTTGTATTTCCCAATGAATTCATCTACTGGGTTTTTAAGTATTTAAGCAGTGAGTTAGGGATGAGAGTAATCTTGGGGAGACACTCACTCAATCCTTGGGGGAGATATGTCTCCCTTCATTTAGGGATCGTCAGTGGAGAGCACTGATAGCAGCGGGCTGAGAGTGGAGCTCAGACCAGAGGCAGCGGCAGAAGAAGAAATATGGGAGATGTGATTGGAATTGAAGTGAGGAAGAGATAAACCACAAAATGGTCTGAATGTTGGTTTGTTTCAGTTTTTTGGGAAGGGGAAGGGGGGCTCTGATCAGGGAGATTGAGGGGGGTGGGGGGTGGGGGGGTGGGATTAGGAGGCATGAATGGGTATTAAAAATGCAACAGCCTGGGTGACATTTAATTTGGTAGTCATATTTTTTATGGGCTGCGAAGACGATCATCTGTGGAAGGATTTTCACTTCCGTAATTAATGAAATGTTACATTTTCACACCAGTTTTGTTCGGATATATATTATTAAACATGTTCCTGGCAAAAGAGGAGAAATTAATGAATAATTATGACCACTGATGCCAAATTTTAAATCTGATAAATGTGACGATCAGCAGCACCTCCCTCACTGGGAAGCCTAGCACAGTCATTACCATACAGATATTTTTTGCTATCTGATCGGGGAGCGATCACTGCCTCAGGTGGGACATTATTTTTACATATTTCACTTACGGCTCTTAATATGCAGGCACAACTGTCACCGTACTCCAAATAATTTATCTGAAAACCAATTAATTATGAATTATAATTTGGGTTGTTGAGGCTGGCCACAGGTTTCTGGTAAGCAGATCCAATAACTTTATTTAGCTGACCTGGTCACTGGTGTCCTGTCCTGGTTGCATCTTATAAACTCAACTGATCTGGGTAATTTTATTGGCAGCTGATGAGAAACCCTCCCCCCAAAACATAGACCAAAGATATTTTTCTATTGCTTCTGTCCCTCTTATACATACCAGGGTCTTCCCTACTGGTATAAGACTTAAGCGGAGCGGCCAAGCCAGTTTGGGCACCATCTAAGCCAAGTGAATGTAAAATCAATGTGGAATCATGTGAAATTACTAATTTCTTTTTTATGACCATTGGTCATTTGCTTCTAACCTCGATACAATACCTTGACAAATATTGATATTTGATATCACAGGTAAAAGTTGCCACAACATTGAGGGCATAACATTTCAGATATAACAAGGTAAATATAATAAGGCTTATGTACTGTGTGTTAACACAACAGCATCTGAGTAAATTTACCTCTGGAGGAGGTGGGACTATAGGCACGACAGTGGTGCATGTGTCAACTCGCTGCAGGAGAGGAGAAGGAAAAAACACAGGTAGTACAGGAGTATCAATAAAAACTTTGTATTGAAACCATTTGAGATATTCAGTATCGGCTATATCGACATTTGCAAATACTAACCACACTGTAAAAGTACAAAGCTGCTATAAAATCGTCAAAATTGCCCAATCAATGACCTCATTCCAGTCCTCCCTCTTTGTATTTGATGTTTTCTGTTAATTAAAATTGGAATTTTGATGACTTGCCAAACTGGAGTAACATTATTATTCATCAAATTATAAACCTAAATATTCAGAATATTAATCCTGAGCCAAACATATCTGCTCGTTGTTATTATGACCCAAACCAGCCATTTCTACAGCATCAGCATATCTGCAGAACTGCAAATATCCCTAAATAAGTTCTGACATGTTCAAAATCTTTATATTCATGTTGTGTTTTAAGTGATTCGCTCATTTCTGCTCTTGTGAGGATTCAAAATGTGTTTCACTCGGTGTTAAAAAAAAACACCTGACACGAGAAAAGAAGCTGCTGCTAATCAGCACAAAAATTTTCCCTGCACACTCATAGTGAAGTAGATGTACCTTGAAGGTCACCTCTCCGTGGACAGAGATTGAAAGAGCCTGTGTGTGTGTGTTTGTGTGTGTGTGTGTGTGCTTCCATGCTGATCATGTAGCGTGGAGGTGAGAGTGAGCTGTTTGTCTCAGCAGTAAACTGTCCTCCGCTCTAATGATGTCGTCCTCTTCATCCATCTCAACCACAGACTTTTCTGCCTCTCAGTATTAAGAGTAAATCTGTTCTTCTTCTCCTTCTTCTCCTTCTTCTCACAGAACACCTTTTATTCACTCCTCACCTGCCCCAGTTGTTTAACCTGAACATAAGCTGGAATCGAGTTTTGAGCTCCAACTTACTCCCTTACTACCATCGAATCGAAGTGTAATATATTGTGTCCTATCACAACTTTTTCATTCAGGTTTGTCCCATTCTGTATCCCGTCCGCCACACTAATGTCGTAATCACGCTGCGGTGCACCTACGTGGCAGCAGAGGCGTAAATCGCGGGAACGCTCACGCTCCGTCTGGCATCAGCCATTGCTCCAGCGTGGCCGGATTTGCGTGCTCCCCTCATCTGTTCAGTAGGTGGGGTTGCCATGGAGACGTGCCATTCGCAGCGCTGCTGATGGGAGTGATCGGCCTGCATTGCACACACACTCAGAAACACACACATACACTCATCAGGGGCTAAAAATAGAGGGTTGGCCTGAGCAGCCTCGCTCTCTGAATATTGATCCTTATCTAATGATGCCTCTGAGGAGAAATGAAAGAGGGCAGCGTATCTGAGAGCTGGACTTTCATTTTGGAAAAGGGTGAGCTAATGCTGATGTATCATTTCTCCCTCATTAGCCTGATTCCTCCCCAAAGCTCAGCCTGTTTTTTAAAGTGCTTTCTTCAGTCTTTTGAAAACGTGTCGTACATCCTCAAAGGCGCCAGGTGTTCCTCCAAGAGGTCACACTCCTCAACCCGCTGATTAAACCGCACCATTAACCTAATATGTTCATTAGGTGAGGAGACACAGGGCAAGATTGATGTCAGGCTCTACAGGTAAATCGCTTCTCATTTGTATCAGTCGCACACCTGGCTGCTGGAGGGTCGTTTGTCTTTGTTATCACTCCTCAATGAAGAGTTCAGTGACCAGAGTCACCTCAGCAGAGAGGCAGGTTTGTCCTCTGTTTTGCTCACAGCAATGATTTCCGGATTGAAATTCAGGGAATTTTGAGCTTTAATTAGACAGCCAACAGCAGATAGATGATTGGAAATGAGGGGAGAGAGAAAGATGGGGAATGACTCCCAGCCAGATGTGAATCAGAGGAGTTTGTTGCCCTCAAACCTGACCACTCACCAACGTTTTACTTTGCTTTCGTATCTGTGGTTCAGTTCAGTCCCAACAACGGAAAAAACACAAGGACAAGGCAACATACCAACTTCCTCTCACTTTCTGACTGATCAGCAAAATCCTCATGCTCATGTCCTGACTTGCATAAACGCATGAAAAACCTTGGCTAAAATCAGATATCTACTGACAGCAACACCCCTTTCATGCTGGCAAAAAAACCCATTAACACCCAATAGCATCTGGCTTCTGTCTTCAGTGTGAAAAGCCACCATTGGCATTCATTTCTGGGTCAAATGATTCTGCAGTAGTCACGGGTGTTCATCAGCTCTAGCTTCGATGAACAGTGATTTAAACATGACACTCAGGTGGACACGCAATCATTTGCTCATTTTCCAGTGCGTTGTTGTGACGCGCGTTGAAGTACTGGATGTTGGTGCATAAATACTTTTCCATCCATCTCCGTTCAAGCAGCGCTTGAACATTGTTCAGTTGGTGTTGAGCTTGAAACCGGTAATCCTGAAATAAAAGATATAATAAGTCAAGTAACCAACATAATATTGTCACTGGCCTCCGTGCTGATTTCAACTGTCCCTGGTTGTGTCGCGACGTGGTTGTGAAACACCAGAACAAAAAACAAAAACAAAAGGCAAACTTCAAATCTACTGGCAGTTGGAGAGGAGTCTATCACCTGTTTTTGGTGGTATCACCTGTGCTTAAACAGCCTGCATTCACATCCTCATTATGCTGTAAAAGTGGTATAAATCTGTGGTTGGTCTGCTTTGCTTTCACAGCACAAACAAACCACTCCAGAGTCCCAGTGGAACCAGAATGAGGCTCGGGGCAGGATTAACCTGCCAGAGGATACTGGGGCAAAAAGAAGCTGTGGGCCCTTATTAAAGCTGCTATTGATTGATTGATATACTTGTATTTCAAACACGTAAACAAAAAAACATTCTTTTTAAAAACGAAGCGTGTACCAGAAAATGTATACCACAAATTCAATAAAGGCATTCTCAAAAAAGAAGTATAAACTTATGTAGGTCATATAGAGGCACCTGGATTAAACTGAGACTGTGAAAAGTGCCTTGTAGTGCGTTTAAACCTCCATCATATGCTCATCCAACACATTTGCCTCAGAGTCCAGTATTTCTACAATTTTATATCAGTTATTTAGTGATTACATTATTAAATACTGATTTTTAACCTGGACCTCACGAAAAAAGATAGTAAGAAGTATAAATGCAGAAGCTACCTGAGGGCTTGGACCATTTCAGTTTTTATCGTGCTTTAGTGTTGCTCGGACAGACTTTGGCACCAACATGATATCATTTGGCACAATGCTGAATCGGCCAGTCAAAGATTAAATGATTGCCGTTACGATAACCTTAAAAATCCTTCCTTATTGTATAGTTAACTGTGGTGCAGAGTTTTGGCTTCTTGTAAACCCTCAGACTCTTTGATCTCATGCTCAAACTTGACTTCCTGGTCTATACCTATTGTCTCACCTCTCCCTAAAGCAACACATGACTGTTGTCCATCTAAAAACGTACTTAAACTTAGCTGTGAGAAGCATTCAGGTCATCACACAGACCTTGAAGAAGTAAAAAAAAAAAAAGGTGGAAATTCGGTTGGCCTTTTATTTGTTGTGAAATATCACTGAAGAGGAGCTGAATACAAAGAGAGCAAAACATTTTCTGTCCATTTCTAACCAATTTTCACAGACGAAACAATAAAAATAAAACCAGAGGTTAACTGCTTTGGATCTCTGAGTTGTATCTCTGTCTCTACCAGCAGAAGATGGTGGGCTTTTTTTTTTTTGCTCCCACCAAACTAGTGAGGTGCCAGACGCTGCCATCACGAGGATGTGTCTAATTACATCTGCCAAGGTGCGAAAGCGCTCAGCGAAGCTTTAATTATACCTATCTCGCCCACTCGTTCTGTCTGCCGTGCTCGTGCCCACATGTGTGACAGCTGAAACCATTAAACACGTCGAGAGGAGAAGACGGGAGAGCCGAACGAGTGGGACTGAGAATTGGGAGTAAAAAATGGGAGTTCTCAGCGATGTTGTAAATGTGAATTTCATTGTCATTAGCAGGGGATTGGTTGAATTGATGTGCTGCTTATCTCCCTATTGTCCCTCTGTGTGTGTGTGTGTGTGTGTGTGTGTGTGTGTGTGTGTGTGTGTGTGTGTGTGTGTGTGTGTGTGTGTGTGTGTGTGTGTGTGTGTGTGTGTGTGTGTGTGTGTGTGTGTGTGTGTGTGTGTGTGTGTGTGTGTGTGTGTGTGTAATGAGGTTCAGCACAGAGGGTTAATGAAGTGCTGCATTAAGACCAGTTTGGTAAATTGCTGTCAGGTTGGCTCATTGGTAAAACAAAGAGGATCAGCAAGTCACTACATTGAAATCATCCTTAAGGGAAATTCTGGTTTCATACAAACTTGGATTTATTTTTGTAGCTTTGGCCACGATTCCTCCTGTCAGTGATAATAACATCATATTCACCAACTTAAATGCTGAGGTCTGAACACATTTAACACATTAACGTCTTTAATGGGGTAAGACAAGGAGGTCAGATTCTGCAAGAAACACAAGCAGCCAGACGTTAATGCAGCTTTTAAACCTTCAGGCTAACATTAACTAAACTTTTAGGGGGAAAACAAATATGCAAACACTTTTTATGCCTTCGTGCCGGCGATGGCCGTGGCTGGAGGCATCATTATGTTTTCTGGTTGTCCGTACGTACGTACGTCCCCTTCTCGTGAACACGATATCTCAAGAATGCCTTGAGGGAATTTCTTCAAATTTGGTACAAATGTCCACTGTGACTCAATGATGAATATAATTTGGTGGTCAGAGGTCAAGGTCACTGTGATCTCAAAAAATAATCTTTTGGCCATAACTAAAGAATTCATATATTGGTTGAGACAAAATTTAACATACAAATGTCTAATAGGATGAAATGTTGAAGTTATGACATTTGATATTCCAAAGGTCAGAGGTTAAATGCACTGTGACGTCAAAAAAATGTTCAGGCCATTATTCAACACCATAGCTCACGAAGAGCAACTTGACTGTTGTACAGAGGCACACAACCTGACTTTTAACCTGTTGGGTTTTGGCTTTTTTTTTTCTTTCCTTTGTTTGTTTGGTTTTTACAAATCCTTTTTCTGTTTAACGAAATAAAGCCACGTTTTTTTAAAGTTAAATGCCAAAAACACAAAAAAAGAAAGCAACAAAACAAACGAAAGCACCCTATCTCGCGGTGTTAAATGTGAGAAAAATTAGCACCAAGAGTGGGTCTATTCTGGGTCAAGAACCATCTTCCTTCCAAGTTTTGTGGAAATCCGTTCAGTAGTTTTTGTGTAATCTTGCTGACAAACCAACCAACAAATGAACAGAGTTTTGATCCAAATTACTGTGTTTTACTATAGGCTTTTCATGCTGACGTGAGCTAATTCAGTCCTTGTTGTTTCTCCTCCAGCGTGAATTTCAAGGAGCCAGAGGCGGTGAGAGCGCTGACCTGCACCCTGCTGAAGGAGGACTTTGGTCTGACCATCGAGATCCCTCTGGAGCGCCTCATACCCACCGTGCCCCTCCGCCTAAACTACATCCACTGGGTGGAGGACCTCATCGACGGCCAGAAGCAACCACGCAGGGGCATCGACATCGGTACCACCACTACCATTTTGTGTCCATCTTTCCGTTTGTCTGTTAGGTGTCTCCTTCATCATGCAAATAAATCGAGCTGACATTCGTTTTTGTCTAACTGAGGAATTTCCTGTTCAGTCCTGGCGTCAGTGATTTACTCTGATATTTACACATGGAGGTACAAGTAAGAGGAGAAGAGAAGTATCTCAGCTTTGGACCGGATGTAGTAAATGCAAACATGTAAACAAAAATGCAAATATGCCCCCCATAAGGAAGAGTTTGAGACCTGTGCTCTTGTTTATTCTTGATACGGCTTCCAGCAGCTCAGAGCGGCACACAAATAAATGTCAGTCGGTGCTCCCAGCTGGTACACATGAGCCCAGTCACTCCCAGTGTTCCCAGCACTTACCAGCCAAATCCCCATCCACCTGTCACAGCTTGTTTGCCGTTCTGTCTGTCAGCGAAGAAGCTCTCCATCTTTGCGTGTGTGCGAGTGTGTGTCCTCTTTAGGCCCTCCGGTCACTGATTGGTGACCCCTCGATCTTTCTGTAAGCAGATTGAAGCTGTCTCCTCCCTGATGGATCACCGCTGGGTGTTTCCTTTACTAACTGGTGCCACCTTTGTCTGAACCACGACTGAATAATGCAGCTCAGCTTGTCATATGTGAATGATTCAATAACAGCTGTTGGAACTGACAGTTATTGTCCATTATGGACACTAAGTTAAAGATAATGCAGTCCATTTACCGTTTATCATAAACCACATATTTCCATATTGCTCAATGAAAGTCATGACCATTCATCATCCTAATGTGTGTGTGTGTTTGCTCAGGCACAGGGGCGTCTTGTATCTACCCCTTGCTGGGAGCCACAATGAACGGCTGGTACTTCCTGGCCACAGAGGTGGATGACATCTGTTTCGACTACGCTACAAAAAACGTGGAGCAGAACAACCTGTCTGACCTCATTAAAGGTGAGTGTGGTGCACTCATCCTGAAGATCAGTATATCTCCAGACTCATCGCAACCACAATATTGGTCAGACAAAACAAGCAAGGTTATTCCCATCATCTCTCACAGTTTTGTCACATTTTATACATTAAGCAATTAATCTATAAACTGCGACGACATGGCGACAATGTTACTGGCCACACTTGGCCGTTTTGTGCCATGTAGCTTGAAGTGTGAACGTAAGGCCACAGTTTTGGACTGAGATTTTTAAAATTTTTCATAATTGTCTGAACATTGTAGTGCTGTCATGATTAGCTAAATCATTCCACTCACTTATCTTTGTCTCACTTTTATCCTAGTTGTCAAAGTCCCTCAGAAGACTTTACTGATGGACGCGTTGAAAGAAGAGACAGAAATAGTGTACGACTTCTGCATGTGCAACCCACCTTTTTTTGCCAACCAGCTGGAAGCAAAGGTAACAGTCTCCCTGCCTTTAACATTTTAAGCTTGTGTCCAGTCTGAACATTTAAATCCAACATGGATGGACTTCTTTGAACAGAAGTCTTTGGCTCACTGAGAGTAAACAGAGCACTTGTTGACCTGACATGAAACACTATTTGTTTGCACGATAGTAACAGGCCTTTAATAGGATTTCATCGTAATCTCTGTCTGTCTTGTTGCTTTCACTCCAGGGGGTAAACTCCAGGAACTCACGGCGACCTCCTCCCAGTTCGGTGAACACGGGCGGGGTGACGGAGATCATGGCGGAGGGCGGGGAACTGGAGTTTGTCAAGAGGATCATTCATGACAGCCTGCAGCTCAAGAAACGCTTGCGGTGAGGGAATGAACATGACTTTTTTCCTCTAGTTGCAACTGTATTGTTGCCTTTCAGGCCCAATAATAGACAAGAACTGTATGTATTCTGGGTTACACAGCTACATATGTGAACTGGCAGATGGATAAAAAAGAGCGCTGCAGTTTTGTCCTCTTTGAAGAGGCTTTGAGAGGTTTAAATGGCCACTGAGAGCTCCACTGGAGGGGAGACACCAAGAGCAGAAATGTGCAGATGGGTCGCTGCTGCACACTGATGGAGCTATCACCCAGAGTTGGTTTAATGATTTTGGCACACACTCGCCCTGTGCTGTATCCGGGAGCCCACAGGGAACAGCTGTGTTTGGGTGGTTGGATGGGTGGGTGGGGGTGTCTCCAGCGGCCGTCACTTTACCCTCCCCCGTTACCAGGGCTGTCACGGGGGCAGCAGAGTGAGACACACGCATAGAGGGAGCTGCAGAGTAGTGCTATTAAAACTGATTAGACATGCCACACCTGCTTGGCCTACAAGGGAGTACAGTGTGTGTGTGTGCTGCATGCTGCGGTGTGTGTGTTTGCATGACGCGACCCTGAGAGGGATCTGATCTCTACACCTGCCTGCTCTTGTGCAGCTAGAAGAAAGGAAGTGAGAACGAACCCGGTCTTACTGAACAGGTTTGAGGTTCGAGCCAAACCAACCGGAGCTTGCTGTCACTCCCAAACGCAGGCTGGGACACCAGAGCCTCCAGGTGTCCATGGAAACACACTGCCAGCTTCACCGATTGGTCCTTTGAGACGCCCCACACCACCCCGCCCTGCTCCTCTTTCCTTCTTCTTTCCACTGAAGTGTAATTACTGTCAAACAGGGGCAAGCCACCTCAGCTCCCAGAATAACACACGTCCAAATGCCCCAAAAACCCAGTTAGAAGTGAGGTAATACTCCTCATTTATCATGCCATTGATATGAAAATTACCGTCTCTGGTAATAAGATTGTAATCACACGCCTGTGCTTCAACATGTGAGGAGTAGAAGGATGAATATGGATGCTAATGCAGCTGCACACTTGGGGATGTTTGAAAAGCCGCCGGTGAAGGAGCTGCTCTGGATGTTTCCTCCCCACTGTGACAAAAAGTGGAGGAACATCTGTGAATATTAGAGCTTTTCAATATTTCATTATGTCAACTGAGGCCGACCCGTTGCTCAACCCTCTGGGCGTCTTCGTACCTCCCAAACCTGATTTACAAATCAGCGTCCTTTCTCACGGTCATACACAAGTTAAAACAGCTTTTTAAAATGAGATTTCATCTACAGAAGCAGGGTGTGACTAGCTTTGTACATTCAGGGATGTGGCTGTTTAAAAAGGAGTTATGTTTGACGCCCTTAAACCAAAACATTAAAACAGGAATGCTGTTTTAGGGCTGCAACAAACTGTAGATCATTTTCTAGATTAATGGATTAGTTGTTTGGTCTATAATATGACGAAAAAATGTTGTTGTTTTTTTTTTTTCAAAGCCCACGATGACGTCCTCAAAATCGTATTTTGTCCACAACCAAGAGATGTTCAGTTTACTGTCAGAGGATTTTTACTTTTTATTTTGTTAAACAACTAATTGACTAAACGTTTTTGAAAATGCTTCATTGTAACCATTATGTTTTTAAGATGAGGAATATACTTCTTGATTTTTAACATTATTTGGTGTTTCATCTCATGTAAACCAAAAAGCCTTTTAATATTTGAAATGATAATCCTGTCACTATGTTTATTAGTACTTGAAAATTGGCCAGACTGGCTCCCTGATGTGTTCATCTTTCCTCCATCTTCCCCGGCTGGACTCTACTGCTTATTGATCAGGACCAACCTCATCTCTTTATTGCACAGCAGAGATTATTGATCAGGCCCCTACTAAAGGAGAACATCAAAGCAGCTTTTCCTCCACTGCAGACTCACCCGGATGTTTTTCCTGTCTCTCATGTTTTACTTGGTCTCTGTGTTGCTCCACAAAGCTCACCTTGGCTCATTTGATCTCTGCGTGGCACGCCAGCCTCCGACACACAGCTGGTTAATATGGCTTCTTTTTTCTGCAGGTGGTACAGCTGCATGTTGGGGAAGAAATGTAGTTTGGCACCTTTGAAAGAGGAGCTGAGGAAACAAGGGGTGAGTACCAAACACAGATACATCTGAATCCACAGCTTTTGATCATACAGGAAAGAGCTCCTCCTGTTCAGGGTCAGATAATAGATTGTTAAAACAATCTCTGCCTCTCTTGTCAAACTCTTCTGGGATTGTGCGTTGATGTTAGAAAGTCAGAGCAGCAGAGAAATAAAACACATCAGCTCTTTCTAACATGTGCCAGCTAAGCAGCGTCACAAACAAATGAGCCATGAATGAGCTGATTTCTGTTTGCGGTGCATGACCGGATCACACAGTACTCTGAAGCTAACATGCATTAGCGTCATTAGCCTAACTAACAACCCGGCACATGACTCCTGACTGCTGCAGGCCTCTGGTTGGGTGCCAGTCACTTCACTCACATGCTCAAAAAAAAAAAAAAAGAAAAAAGGAGGAGACTTGAGACTCTGCACCTGCCATCCCTCAAAGCTCCTCCAGAGGTTTTAGGGTGCTGTCGCTGCTCATCAGAGTGAGTGCAGCCTTGGCGAACGTCCAGAGAGGAGACTGTTGCCCCAATTTTAAAGTGTGTGTAAACAGAAACCTCGCCTGGTTAATATGCTAATGCTTTCATCACCCATTACTTGATCTTCTCTCCAGCGTCTCCTCATCTCTCTTTGTGTTTTTTAATTTAGCAAATGTGCATGTTGGTGACTGTCTCAGATACCGAGCTCCTTAACCTCTGACCTTTTTATCTAAGTAACCCTCCTCCTCTTATTTACTGAAGAGGTCCTGAGAGACGGTAAAAGTGCTCTGTTAGCACAAGGGTTTTAACACCGTGTGTGTGTGAATCTTCATTTTCTCACCCACAATTAGAGATGCTCACAGCAGGAAAAATGTCTGAGATTTTAGTTCACTCGCCTTCAGCAGACCTGCAGACTGAGCATGCCCAGTTTACGCCACATGTCGAGGGTTCATTGAGTGTTTTGTAGGATGAAGCTTCAGAGTAAATTCAGTTAGAAAGTATTTGGTTATGTAGACGTGTTTTACATTTTATCTCATGCTTTCCATCCCATAATCTCAAAACTCGGGCTCACTCGGAGCAGCCAGCTGGCTCAGTGGCTCCAGCTGTGAGAAGGTTTAATTATGGTATTAAGTTTTGTTGTTCTTCTCATTTTATTCTAGGGGTAATTCATTTTTTATATCAGTGTTGATTCATTAGAATGGGAGCACTGTGTTTTCCATGTTTTCACAAATTAATACAATGAATCTTGACGATCTTGACGATACCCAGATATACTAATATTTTTTTTTACCACTTTTTCAATTGGGTAACTAAGTGCATTTCAATTGCCCCAGGTAAGCATGTAGTCCTTATTGTTGAGCCCTGTAATCATATAATTTGGAGTACTCTTACCACAGCCAAAACTAACATCACAACCAAAAACTAAAATGTGATTACTGGCAAAAGAAGGGAATCAGGTTTTTGACCAAATGTGATCAGTTTCTGTGCTATAATTACTGTCTAGAAATATTGATACATATTGTTTCAGAATATTTGAAATGATTTCATTACTCATTTTATTTATTGTTTAATTACAATCATAAACGTTATGCCATCAGTGTTGTGTCAGTTCCCCCTATAGTATCAATTATCTGTGTTTTGGGGAAATGGAAATTAGAAGTGACTGTTTTCTCTTTTTTCTCAGGTTCCTAAAGTGACGCACACAGAGTTCTGTCAGGGACGGACCATGCGGTGGGCGTTGGCCTGGAGTTTTTACGATGACGTGATTGTTCCGGTGAGTCTGTGTAGATCTTGTTTCTCTCCTCTCGTACACTGCTGCACACTCCAGACTCAACAGATTGTTTTGTGCTCATTATGGCTGAGTAGTGAAATTCAGCACCTTTTGTAGTATTTGAAAAATAGACTTGACATTTGGTCCCTTAAATAAACACACAGGTGAGTAATCTCAACAGTCATTTTGCTGTGTGAGCTGCCCCCTTTCCTTCTGCTGGATGTTTCCAAAACCCCACAGCCTCCTCCTCAATTATGCATCCTCTCGCCCCTCTGCAGACTTATCCTCTTTCCCTCCAGCCCCGTTCCATTAGAAGCACTTATTCCTTCCTCTGGGGAGACGTTTATGTGATTTTTAACATGCTCTACCCAGGCAACAGTTGCCAGGGCAGGCCTTGTGTGCGTACAACACCAAACCATTTCTGGTCTGGACAGTGAGAGAGCTGGAGAAACAGAGAAAGCAGGCACAGTGAGAAACAGTTATAGGACTAAGAATAGTGTTGGAGTGACGACAGGTGGAGGTGGGAGGGAGTCAGCAGGTGCAGCTGAGGCCGTGTGACGAGGGCTGTTTTGTTGTGTTGTTGGACTCGTCTCTGTTTTGGCCTTTTCAGCAGAAAAGCAGTTGAGCAGAATGATTGGCCTACATTTCCTCCTGCGACCCTCCTCCTCCACTTTCACGCACATCCATCGTCATTTACACTCAGGAGCTGCTCGCCTTCATTACAAGGCAGACCCCTCCAGCGCGTGTGTGTGTGTGTGTGTGTGTGTGTGTGTGTGTGTGTGTGTGTGTGTGTGTGTGTGTGTGTGTGTGTGTGTGTGTGTGTGTGTGTGTGTGTGTGTGTGTGTGTGTGTGTGCGCGTGTGGACGTGTTTACATGACAGAGGTTTCTGCATGTGTAATTCCTTGCATGGTTGAGTACCTTATTCCTGCCTGCATGCGTGTGTTCCTGGTATATATATATATGTATGTATGTATGTGCATGTGGGTGCTCATTAATGTTACATATAGACTTTAACATATGTGACACGCATGCAGCCGTGACCTACTTAACCCTCTTCTTACCAGGTCAGCCTGCAGACCACTATTACTGTCGTTACTTTACGTTCATCTTCTCTTTCTTTCTCTTCTCCTGGTTTGTTTTAAGTTTATTTTTCTCTGGATTCACAATATTGACGGGAAGACACCCTCAGCCAACAGTCTTTGGTATAAATGGTTGAAGATTTTAAAATTAAGATCAGCTTTAAATTGCAGCTGCGTGTGACAGCAGCACAAATACAACAAAACATAACACACAGGATGCTAAACGGCTACTTGTTAAGCATCTGCTTTCCTGTAAATGATCCACTTTTCCCAATGAAGGTCAAAAATGTATAATTAACTCTCAAAAGACAGGTCAACTTTTCCATTTATTCCGCAGAAGATCAGCTTTAAAGGGGAACTAACGCACCCAAATGTCAGAATGAACTGGCTGGCTGTCCAGTTGCATTGTGGGTAAAGCTGGATTATACTCCCAAACGGACACATACAACAGGGAGTCCTCAGAGTTACTGCAGAGGGGCCAGCAAGTTATTGTTTAATTATATAGTTAAAGTTTTTATTTATTCAAAACTCTTATGTCTCTGGAGTACTCCTTGTCCAGCTTCCTCAATGTTCCTTAGGTGCATCATAACACAGTTGTTTGGAGTGGCGTCTCATAATGTCTCTTATGGTTGACATTACAGTGCATTGTCAAAGAACAGATTTTCTTTACTGTAAAACATAAGTATGGTTTGACCTCCAGGTCATCACAGATCCTCCAACACAGTTGTTGTGTACTTAGCTTTTGTTCTGGAGTGTTATAAAGACACTGAATCATACTTTTAAAGGTGATAGGAGTGATATTGAGTCTTGAGGTTCTTTTCATCACCAAGAGGTACAATGGATAAGTGGAAAGAATGGATGGGCTGAAGGGGAGGAAACGAGCTGATAAAGAAATCCAGCAGAAACAGACAAAAGGTTGGAGACTGTGGATTGTGAGATTAGAGCACATGCGGGCAGAACAGACTGCTGAAGGCTGCCAGGCTTTATCTGAGCCCTGAGGCGAGTTGTTGATGCTCATACAGGCCTAGAGGGGTCCAGGAAGGTCCAGAGTTCAGGAGTCCATGCAGGGGGGTCTGGGAGTTGACACAAAGAAAACAGGGGTTTGGAGGAGAGGGGTGATCAGAGTATGATTTACAATGTTTGCCTGGAGGTGAAATCTGCAGCATTTTGTTTCTCCATTGTGTGTTTGTGTGTGTGTGTGCGCGCTCGTGTGCTCTCGGGAGGTCAAGATGGATGATTGGATGACATTATATCTGAAGGGAACAGCTCTTATTGGACCTGTACGCTTTTACTGTGCCTGGTTCTCAAAATTAGGGCAGGCTTTTATTGTGAGGTTGTCATTTACCCATACTGTGTGTGTGTGACTGTAAGAGAGGGAGTGTGTGTGAGGTGAGAGTGGATAAGTGGGATTAATAATGGAGTGAAAGAGCAGCAGAGTCAGAAGAGGATGTGATTCAGTGGAGAGGTGTGTGTGTGTGTAAAACTGCACACACGTGGATTTTCTTGCTCTTTGTCTGAATCTGTGTCCATATCTGTGCATGTTGACTGTGTGTGTGTGTGTTTGAATCTGTGTCAAGGATGCTTCGTACAAACAGACGGGTTTGGCTTGATGGATTTTATTGATTTCCGTTCCTTGTACAATGAGCTGCAGGGCTCGCCGAGCGTGGAGGAAAAAGGGGGAGAGACGAGACGTCTGTGAGAAACAATAAGAAATAAAAGAAGCTCTAACAAGCAGCCAGACGAGGCAGCGTCCATCGTCAACCCATTAATTAAAGATGTCCATCTCTCTTTTAAATGCCCATCTACAAAGACCATAGAATTGACTAAAAATCAATAGATGATGATTGAAAAACGGGAAATTTTGTCAATGAAGCAGATGCAGGGAGGATGTGTGAATTAATGTATTAAACTTAAATAGAAGTAGCAGAGGAATATAAAATAAAGATAAAACAATATTTTACAGACTACAAAGTCTTCCTTTGTATTAACTGAGTAACGATTAATCCAAACTTGACTCTCAGATCAGTGCAGCAGTGTGAAGGTCACAGTCTGCTCCTTCCCTCTGCCGTTTGTAGGTCAGTCGGCCATGCTGTCTGCTCCGTCACAGTACAGTGCAGCCGCAGACCCCTGCTGTCTCCCCACTTTCAGTCAGCCTGCAGTGACTTTGCGAGTGCGGCGTCGGCATATTGGCTGCAGTGCTTCTCGTAGGGGACCGTCGCTGCAGAGCGTCTGTTGCATTCAGACACGGACGGCTAATGACCTCCACCGCCATCACAGCGTGACATTAGAGGCGATTAGAAATAAGGAGCAGCCTTTAATTCAAGGCAGGTTCAGGAGGAGCTCACGTGGTTTGACCGCCATCTTGTGGTGTGTAGTGAACATGCAACTGATACTCATCATAGCTTATAAGGATCTGTCTATCTTCCTGAGCAAAGGTATATTTTAGTATTTTGTGGGTATTTTAAGGCTGTATTAGACGGTAGATAAATATAAATTGCATTGCCATCCAGGTAAGTGACTGTGGATAATTGAGGCAGCTTGTATGTGTACAGTATTTAGCTATTGTGATGCCTGATCATATACCTGGAGAAGATCAAATGAGCTGAAAAGTTGGTAATTAATAAATAATTCAGCAGAAAAGCAGGCTGCAGGATTTCTTTATCGTTGACTTTATATCTCATAAGATAATAAGATAATTATAGATTGTAGCTCCTGTAAAGTAAAATTCAGCTGTGAAAGGTTAACAGTAGGGCTGAACAGTATGCAAAAGAAAACATATTTTGACGCTTTGGGATTTTGATAATATTTTAATAAAATGTGCAGTCTTCGTTATCATCAATGAAATAAAATTATAAATCGCTGTGACTTTATAATACTAAGCTGTTGAGAATTAGGTATTTGTATTATCTCCAGAATATGAGTTTTTATAGTACGATGTCACTTAAAGGGAGGTAGTTGAAAAGGTTGGAGATCTTCTTGGACACATCTGCGATCTACAACATGCAGGTCTTCATCTCCTGACACATGCAAGTTCCTCTCTCTCATTTAAGCCATCTAAACAGAGCTCCAGTCCGTATCACTATGTCTTTCTTGGCCTCTATGGTGATGTCTTCACTATTAGCCATCTGTTTTTATAATATTTATAGTTGTTGTTGGTTTTACACACCGAAAAGTTTTATTGTATCTATAGGTTTGTAAGAAAACACGTTATAGCTAATGTCTAAAGAATGTGTGATATTTTATCTGTGTACACACACTTGTTTTCTTATCTACTGTGTCAGCGTTGTGTCTCACGACCCTCAAAGCGAAGTTGGAAGATAATACATGAGGAGCAGTGTTTACGTGAAAAATCACAAATATAAACAAAAGGATATGAAACTGACAGCTCTGCTTTCAAAAGAGAAGAAAAATATCAGATACATGTCGCACAGTTTAGGAGATCACACATCTTTTGTGTGGAGGAAAAATCAGAACAAAATATGGTTATCTAACTGAGTTTGAGCTGACGGTTGAGTCGTAGTTTTGGTTCTGGATTTGTGAATTTTTCTGGAAGTAGTATTTCTTGATTACAATTATCACTTAAGTCACGTCTAGCCTGTGATTTAGAACGTCTCAAAATGTCAACAACAACAAAATTTGCAGCCTCTGAGTTTGTAAATGACAGAATAGACCAGGTAAAAGAAAAGCAAAGGTAGCAAAAGTAAAAAAGTGCAACCAAAGTGCTGTGTTTTATTGACTGGAACATACATTTTTCTCTTTTGTCATTTCTGACTGATCTAGAATTAATATTTTCACGTGTAACTTAGAATGACTCATGTGCTTCTCAATCCTGTTGACTGTGATACCACAGGTATCTTGACCGTTGTTGACTTCACACATGCTGATAGTTTTGTCTGACTGCCACTCTGTTTCTCTGATAAACTTACTTTATCAGAGAACCAGATTACTATCTCTGTAAAGGACTGTTGTTTAATTTTTTCCTGATCTCCATCTTTTATCTCAGTCTCCTCCCAATAAGAAGCGTAAACTGGAGAAGGCACGGAAGCCCCTGTCGTTCACACTACCAGAGGCGGGACTGAAGGAGCTGCAGGCCAAGGCCAAGGCTTTAGGCGGTGTTGCCCACGGCCCTGTGGAGAGCATTGCTGCACTGCTGGAGAAAACACTCACTGACCTGCGGGTAAGCTTCAGGGCTGAACTGACAGTTAGAAGAGGACAATTTAGCCCTAGTTTCGCCCTAGCTAAAGTCAAAAGACCCGGGGGACATTACTGGTACTTAAATATTCTGTCAAGTTCTTTGACCTCAGTAACGCACATCACATCTCCAGTAAACCTCATCAATAGTCTGATTGTCTTCTGTGTGGTTCTGCAGGTGCTGCACAAACGTATACCATGCAGTAAAGAGGAGCAGAGCCTCTTTCTAACAGCTGTGGAGAACACCTGGATCCACGGACGACAGAAGAGACGGGAAAGGTCGCGTCAGTTGCGAGAGCTTCCTAGGGCGCCTCACTGTGCTGGAACCAGCTCTCAAATCATTGTGGCCACAGCTGCTCCTGCTTCAACCCCTGCGACTCATAACCAGTCTGCTTCCACACAAGACAGCAACACCCAAGGTGACAGCGCTGAAGATAAAACTACGTCTGCAGGGGAGAGAGCTGGTCAGCCAGTAGAGCAGGTCGGCAATGGTGCCTTTTCAAATGAGGCGAGTAAGGATGCAACACACAGCGAAACTGGAGAACAAAAAGAGGTCTTAGAAAACGTATCAGGTGAAGATGTGGACATGGAAGCAGGGCAGGAAACTGTCCCAAAGGAAGCGCCTGCTGCAGCCAGCGAGCCGCCCTCCAAGCGACCCCTGAGCCCGGGTGCAGTCGAACGCTTCCTGTTTAAGTGTCTGCTGAATGTGACGCTGGAGGAGCGTGACGTTGTGATTGAGATGCACTGGGTCGAAGGTCAGAACAAAGACCTGATGAACCAACTGTGCACTTACCTGAAGAACTCCCTTTTAAAGTCTGTTGCAAAGTCCTAAGCGGAGAAAAAAGAAAAAACGGGTCCTTTTTATTTTTAAAACAGTAGATTGAAAATGAAACAACAGTGAGTAAAATCACAGAAATATTATTTTTAGAGATGATTATCTGGACAGTTGAAATGTTTATAATACTTTACTGTACAGCTGTACAGCTTTTGAGAAGTTTGTAATGTGTTGAACTCACTGTGACTTCTGGAGGTTTGTTCCAGTTGATGTGTTGCCTTTTCATGTCATTTTCTTGTACTTTTCAGTTTACCTTTTACGGTAATAGATACTGTACATTTGGTCTTTTGTGCTCAAACATTTGCAATAAATGTTCATTTTTCTAACATGTTTGCTACTTCAATGTGCATCTTTTATTCAAACGAAGCATTTTTGGTCTGTCGTTGATGCAGTACCTGTAAATGGCCACTAGAGGATAGTGTATGTGTTTCTTCTGTGAGGGATTAATCCTGTCAGGATCTTTTGTATTAAGATTTAATCCTTTAATTGCTGCTTTATTAGACATCATCTTTATGAATGGCTTTGGAATGACACATTGAACCCTACGTGGTTTGTCAGTTGGCACATCTTAAATTTACACACAGGCCGTTGTAATTTAGGATGTTCCTGGAGCCCCTCAGTGTTTCCTGTGCCTGGAGAACGTTAAGTATTGTGATCCACTATTATTACTCTGTTGTAGCTGACACACTTCCTGACTGGAGCTGAATGAATAACAGGAAATGAGAGCTAAATATCCAGGGCCGTGTGTCTGTACGTGCAGATTCATTGTTGGTGTGTTGCAAGCAAAAAAAAAAAACGGTTCCTACTCGTACGTCATGTCCCTCAGGTTCGCCAGGACTTTGACTCCACCAGCTTGTGTGTGTGTGTGTGTGTGTGTGTGTGTGTGTGTGTGTGTGTGTGTGTGTGTGTGTGTGTGTGTGTGTGTGTGTGTGTGTGTGTGTGTGTGTGTGTGTGTGTGTGAGAGAGAGACAGTCATGTGAGAGCAACATCAAAGTTTAAAACAGGCACTTAGTGTACTATTAGATTAGGTTACTGATAACAAATGTGTTTTAATGCTTTAAAAAGGTTACACTTGGCCATAGGGCCTTCATAAGTAGACTCTGAACTTACAAGTCATTCAGGCTATTCCTGGATCTAGTCTGATGTAATAAGAATAATTATACGAAAAAGTCGACTAGAGCTTAAATGATTGGCTGATTAATCATCTAAGTGACAGAAAATTAATCAGCAAGAGTTCTGATCATTTATATCTTCTCAAGCCATTAATCAAACAAAAAAGCCAAACATTTGCTGTCTCCAGACCCTCAAATGTGAGAATATGCTGAGAATTAAAAAAATGTAGTTTGAAGATGTCAGCTTGCCCTCTGGGAGACTGCGTTTCTGTCACAATGTTCTAACATTTTAGGGCAGTGATTCTCAAAGTATGGCCCACGAGAGGTCATATCCAATAAATAAATAAACATTTTTAATTTCCAATTTTTGTTTAAAATTATAATTAAAAGTGTTGTTCATTTATTTGGAGGAAAATACTTACATCTTAGTCTTGTGTTGATCAGAGTTGTGTTAACATTTTGGGTGAGCCCCAGAAGATTTTCTGCTTTCAGAGTGGGCCATGTCATTCTTAACTTTGGGAATGGCTGTTTCAGAGAATAAATTATTGATCAATTCACTAAAAGATAAATAGAAAATGGAATAATTAGTAAATAATTGTTGGCTGGGGCAAATAAATACCAACATTTTGCTGGCAGGTTACATATGGTATCAGGTGTACTTATCTCTATTTGAATTCCCCCTCCAAATAAATCATTTTTGTTAAGAATATCATATATTTTATAATGACTAAATGGTGAAGTTATGGCATTTATTTCTTTTCTGCCTCATCAGTGCAGGGGTATAGCAAAGGATTAGCATACAAAATAGTTGAAGTACCACTTGTTATGCATAATGGCCCATTTCAGAACAATGTAACATGTTATTAGATTTTAATTTTTGAAGCATTTATGCTGCAGCTGGAATTTCACCCCAGCGATCAATAAGGTCTCAATGTGCGTACTGATTATACATGTGGAATACATGTAATGTAATGTAAATACATGTTTAATCCTGATGACTCCTTATCAAGATTAAAAAAGTCATCTTATTGATATTTCTTTTCTATAGTCTTTATTTGCATATATTTGGTGTTGGAGTCAAATGTAACGGAAAGTAATCAAGTTACATTACTTTAATGTTGTGATACTTGGATTAGGTTACTGACTACCTAACTATCAGGCAATTAGTAACTAACTGAATACATTTGTAAAATAACTAAATGTAGTGGAGTAAAAAGTGGCATATTTCCCTCTAAAATCAACTGTAGTTGTATAAAGTGCAGTTGCAGAAATCAGGAAAAACTTAAGTAAGGTAAAAGTTCTTGAGTAAATGTACTTTCACCAGCTACCTCTGCTTGTAATTGGTTTAACTACTTCACTACACTACACATCTGGCCTCTAAAGCACTATACCACTCTTAACTCTGGACATATTAACAGGGATACAACAACATACATGACTTGTATCCATGTGGTGCAGACGCGACGCCTTGTTGTTCTTCACCCTGATTGGTGGATTAACAATACATCACTGAGATGTAAATCCACTGCAGTGATGGTGACTCGACTTTGCATACAATAGACAATAGAAAACAAGAATTACATGTAAACACTTTAAAGCCTACTCGGGTAAAAATAAACAGCCATTGGGGCTACCGTAGCGTTTCCAGAGACATTTTTAGAAACAAGCCACAACTAGGCATTACAATTTAACAAATATGACACAAGTGAAGTATAAGTAGAAATTATGAGTCATCGATTAAGCTCCCAGTCATTATAAATCGTTACTAATTAGCTAAATGTTATCTTAAAGAAGGCTGTTTACTTGTTTGGCTAACGTGGTTGCTAAGCGACACGTCGCAGTCGGCGGTGTTAGCATTAAGCTAGCTGCCAGCCGTTTCTGCCGACATTTCGTGCATTTTTCTTTAATTAACAGCGGCCAGGCGTGTGTATGGTCACTTTTACAACCGTGACCCACCCGTTTGTAACACAGTAGTTAATCCCCATCCAGCTCTTTCTCCGCGTTTTGTCGTTTTCTCTCCGATGTGCACGGGAGGGGAGTGTGTCCGTCGGTGGGCGGTTACAAACGGTGCGTGATTCACAAACCTTATTTGTTCCCACTACTTTGAGCGCCATCTTGTTTGTAACTCTCCTACGTAAGTGGTAGAGTTTCTACTGAGGGGGTATCCGATTACCCTTTTTTTTCCAGCGTTAGACTGGGAACCTCTCCCTGTAGTGCAGAGGCGCATATAGCATTTGCTTTATCGCCTTTTTCTCTTGAAAAATCGAGGCAAAGTCTCCGTAAGTGGACAGAAATGAGCATCGAAACGCTTCTAGAAGCAGCCAAGTTTTTGGAATTGCAAGCCCAGCAACAACAGAAAGCACGTGGTAAGTTGGTATTTTATTAGAAATATACTTTATGTCTCTAATACAATGTCAACCCTGATGAGCACAGTGACAAATCCTCAACTATCCAGTGAAAGGTGTGTCCGAGAGATTAGTTTTCTGAGTTACAGAGTTACATCAATTTACGCCATTCATGAACTGATTATAGTCAGAAAATCGCAGGTTTGTTGTTTTCACATTAAAATACGAGTAGCAACTGACAGGACTGTGTTCAAGTCCGAAAGCGACACGTTTAGTTTTACTTTCATATTCGTTTTGATGTAAAGACGTGTTGCAGAATTGTATTAACTCAAACACAAACATACATGTCTGTGCATGTGACAGTCTGCCTGGGATTTAACCCTAAATGGTAGCTGTCCACAATAGCTAATAAACATCCTCGGGCTGCTGCAGTATCAGGGGTGACTGCATTGAAACCTGCTGCATAGACAGGGGTTGTTACAGTGATATGCTGCACGGTTGCATCACTGTAAACTTCACAGATCTCTCGCCATCTGCTTTACCTTGTCGGCATATCCGTGAGTGATTGCACGCACTGCTAGGAGACATTTAAAAATCAAAGAAACAAAACATGAGGGTGTGAAGGGCGGTGGCGCAGGGGATGCCAAGCTCGTTTTACATAATGACCTGACATCGTCTGCCGGGGATCAAGTGACTCTGGCTTTAAGGCTTCCCCTACTGTGTTGTTACTCATTCCTTCCTCCTAAACATGTACTGTGTTGCAGTCTTTAAACACCGTGTACCGACATGTTTCACGTCTGCTTGTTTGTCTCGTGTACAAAAAAAACAAAAAAAATCAAACTCCCCAGCCTTTCAGACGCTCGTGGAGAGCTTTGAATGTCTGTCGATGACGTGTACGAACCAGCCACGCCTCCATATGTTAACAGCAGGTGGGGGTGGCCCCGCCCCTTTCACCACGTGCGTGCCGGGCAACCCCTCCCAAAGATTGTTTATGAAGAAGATGAGTCACTTTAGTAAGCCTCCAGCTGCACCAAAAGGATCTGTGAAATACTTTTCTGAAAATTAAACTCCAACTAAGAAGAGCAGCATGTCCAGATTCAATGATAATTGTACTATGTGCTAGGCTATATTACCAGGCCAAATGTGCTAGGCTATATTACCAAGCTAACTGAGATCCTCGAAAGAAAAGCTGGAACGCACAATTTACATCGATGATGGGAAATTTCTATCATTAGCTCTCAGCCGTTAATGAAATTAAAGTCTATAAATGGAGCCGTTAATGCAAAGACAAATTGCTTTCATTGACTTAATAAGCGCATCAGCTACACACTACAATGTGCTGTTGTTGCGCTCATGATGTCAACGAGCCACACAGTGTAGACAAGAGAGCCAAACATGTTGTCATCAGTGTGTACGTTGTTTTTTACAGTCTCAGAGGAACACACCATTATCAAAATTTACAATACTTGTTCCACAAGGGTTGAGAGACGAGGGAAATGTCTACCAGCTTTTAACATTAGTGGTGAAATAGTAAATCATCCATCACTGCTCACTACATTACCGATATTGGCTGAAAAAAGCAAACGAATTGTGCATCCCTAAAGAAAAGATGAACTAAATGTAAATAGCTGTCTTGTTCATTAGTAAACAGATAAACAGAAAGCTGAGATGTGTAGAAAGTAGAACATACCCTTCACACACACATTAAGCACCTTTTACACATGCTGTCTGCGTGTTGTTGTCTGCCAGTCGGCCTACTTAGGCATTAGTAAGATTTGTAGGGCATTTCTTTTTGGCTAAAAGTTCCCACATTTCCAGTACAGGCAAGCACAGTATTACAATGTTCTTTTGGTACAGCTTGAAGGGAACTGAAAATACTGCAACTAGACCTGGAAGATCCGTTTGTAGCAACAGATATGACTCAGACAACAGGTATATATTCAAGCTTCAGAAGCTAAATTACCTATATAGAAAGCTTGAGACTGGTTCAGCACAGAATGTAGTTAACTGCTCTCCCTCCACGTTAATGACAAGATAACAAGCCAGCAGCTTAGATACGTTCAAGTAAACAAGCTCTCCTTGTGCATTATACTTCCTTTTCTTTCTTTTGATAAATGCTCAGTATTCAAGCCTTTCTCCTCTACAATTGTCATGTTTCAACAGTCATCATTGAAATTTTCCAAAAAGGAGACCCATGTGTGACTTGATTATAGCAAATGGATATTTCAAGAAAGCTCAGAGTGAGAGCTCTTGCTTCTTTCCTCTCCCAGCTCCTCCCGCCATGCTGCATTGGGAGAGCAGAGTCCTCCTCCTCCTCCCTCCCTGCTACTGTAGAGCAGGTCACTGTGTGGAGAAAAGTAGGCCAGTGTTTCCAATGTGCTGCTGCGGTTATATAACGTCTATAGAAAATCCTCTTGTTTTTTAAGTGTTTCACTGATTTTCTCTCAGAAAAGGCACTCCTCTGTCTTGTGTGCGTCGGTACCACCAAACTAAATTATCAGTGTCTAACAACAGGGCATTCAAAATCTTTAGAAACAGTACAGAACATCTTGTTCTTTTCTAATTTTCTTTACTTTGAAGGCACAAATTAGCAGTGCAACGTAACATATATATGTAGCAAAAAGTGACACACTTGACTGTTAAATATGAGACTATAAAATTGTTCTCCAGAGCTCCAGATGTCCCTTCCTCTTTCACATGACTTTTACAACGTTAGAACATGTTCAGAAAGCCGCATCACGGTCTGTACAATATTTGCATAGAACAAAAAAAGAACATATGAATACAGGTGTTTATATCTGCTTCACATAATATCAAATCAGCTGCTTCGTTTTGTAATAGTTGGGCTGAGCTTCAGGGAAAAGTTTGTTGGTGTGCGTCAAAGCGGGGCCATAACGTTCCTGAACCTTGAACTCTTAACTGCTGGACAAACACAACTTTGCCAGCCAGGTTGTAATCATGGGGGACCTGGGGGACACAAGCAGTATCCATCATATCGAAAAGTTTAATCCAAGCGACTAATGCTAAATACTAACCTCTCAATATTTCCAATATTCGACTTGCTTTGAATCTCAATAATTGATTACAAAGGCAGACAGATGTCACAGTGTAGCACACCCAGTTGCTGGTTTATTAGATACACTATTTAACTAACGCTAAAACTAATGCAGTCTAACACAATAGTCCTGAGGTAAACCCTCCCTTCACGAAAGTTATAATGTTTAGTTTATGTTGAAAGTGTTTTAGAGAGGTGTTGATTGTTTTGGAGGCTGCAGTCCATTTGTAGTGCTGTTGAATTACATTGTGTTATACTGACAGGTGTTTCTATTATTTTAGCTTTAGTCCCATTTAGCTGAACTACTACTGTACCTGATGACCTGGCAACTGATACTCTATTTTAAGACATGTTTAATCTTCTGGTGTGATTTATCTTTACAGTCATGATATGTCACACAGAGTCTTGGTTGTTTTAGTGATTTTATGGTTATAATCCCTAACATTGATATTATTGTGTTTTCTGTGGCTTTTATAAATTTCCCTAGATGTAATTAAGTCTTCTCTGCAACTGTATCTGTAGTTCTGCTGTGAAGGGAACGGTGTGTAGTGCTGCAGTCACCCTGATCCACTTCATAATAATGTTAATGACGACTACATGTTTCTGACATCTCTAACACTGAACATCACAGCTGCCATAGCAACGACGCAGCCGTTTCTCCAACATCCATACATTATTGAGGGCTTTTGAGTACGATTGGAGAGAACAATAAGGCTGATGAAGCTCTTTGATGCCAACTCCTTTTTATTGCCAAAATACTGCAGTATTGCACATATTATTAAGTGTGTCATTTTCTCTGAAGTGTCAGGGTTTTTTACATTTACACTCTCAGCTGATGGACTTTTCTCTTAATTGATGTGATTTCTTCAAAGATGACTGAAGTCACCACCTTTTACATTAGTAACGCTGGACACCTGTTGTTGGTAAAGGTCCCTTAAGGTCTTGTTTACACCAGGCATTGACATGCGTCCTGTGTGATTGGATCACAAGTCGACAGCTTTAAGTCTGTCACCTCACACCTGGCAATACAATGCATCGCCACATGCGTCTCGAGTGAGCACTTGTGTGGACCTCACCTCCCTGCTCTATATGTAAATAAACACATGCATCATTTATGTTTGCCTACCACATACATTGTTGTTTTTAAGGGGTGACAGGCAGGAATGTTTTCCAATGCTTAGACTGCTGGAAAATAAAAGAAGAATAAGCCCTTGGCGCTCGGGCAATCATTCGGCCTAAATGGAAAGCAGACAGTCTCCATCCACGACCATTTTGCTAGTTGTTGTGTCTTCTGTCTGTGTCTTGCACCTTAATATGAAGCAATTGGTGCGTGAATTAGTACATACTTCTTGAGCATTGGACGGTTGAGCAGAATGTCCTTCATGTAGCACACACTGCTAAAAGATTGAGGCCTTTGGGCACAGAACACATACAAATGTGGCGTGAGCGATCTGATCTCAATGTGTCCTCAGTGCATCTTGGGTGCACTCACACCTATACGTAGAGCTGTTCACTTGTGATCTGATCACCTAGCATGCTAATGTAAATAGGGCATGAGGTAAATTACAGTAGGATGTACCGCCATTAGAGCAGTGTGCTTGAAGCTTGCTAGGGTTTTTACAAAGAGGCACAGAAAAAGAGAAATGCTTTCCCTCCTACTAGCCACTAACTGAGAGATGTCTTCCCGTTTGCCCATATTTATTTATAGTAATGGTTATAGTCACTACTTGACCACGGAAAGTGATCACATGAAATAACATTCTGCTAATAATGGAGCACTCACTGCTGTTTTTGTCAGATGTTCGTCCTGATCTTTCTGGAACCGTTTATTTGTGTTGAGAAACAGAAACCTGCTGTGAGCGACAGACATCATGTTACACAAGTTTTGGATAACAGAGGTCAACAAGTTCTGTGTAGAGACACTTGTTGCTTAAAAATTTGAGTATTTGTTGTAGTTGAATCAGGAAGAATGTGGCAGGTAGTAGTCCATGGTTTGTGTGTTTTTATGTCGATTACCAAAGACTTATTTTAATAGTTTGTCAGTTGTTTGTTTATACGAACAGTCACAACTGAAAATAGGCCTGTTTTATGTCTTCTCATATACTCGCATATCTCATATACAAATATCTTAAAGGGGCACTATGTAGTTTTGGAGAAGAAATTCAAACTTTAATATTTACATTATTAATGAGATAATACTATAAAGTCAGATATATTTTCCATAACTGAATAAACAAGCTGTTCTCACAGGAAAATAAGGTCCCCAGAACACTGTTTGAAGCTAGAAAGGTGGCAGGGTCCGCCAAATATAAACAAAGTAAAACGGTATGAAATTGTGTTGTCCTTTTAAGGTCATTTTGTTTATTCAGTATATTCAGTCATCAAAACAAAGTTTGGGTATTTAGTTTGTTTCAGGCATAAAAAAAATATCAGTCAATATAGATCTTTCTCTTCTGATTAAAATTTCTTCCCCAAAACTACATAGTGCTCCTTTAATCAAGGTCAGGGTTCTATTATTGACTGCCTCGTAATGATTTAACAACCATGAAAGGTATTTATATTTTTTGGTGTGATACTGTGGTCTATAGTATTTTAAGTGTCTATTTCTTATGTTCACCTGCCTTGTTTCTTCCACAGAGGATGAACTAAAGGAGAAGCAGCGTCTGGGGCAGCTGTCAGAGGAGAGGCACTCTGATTTGACCTATAACTCAACAACCCAAATCAACAATGTTTCCAAAGCAGAGGAGCTCCGCACTGAGAGCAGCCCGGTGCCCATACCACCCTCTCTGCCTCCACCCTCCATGCCCATCACTGTCATCCCCATCCCCGTGGTCACTCCCAACCCTACAGGCTCACCCACTCTGCAGGTCGCCACACTCTCCCCTCCACCTGCCGCTACTCTGCCACGCTCTCCGCAGCCCAAACCCGACCACCAGAGCTCTGTGCTGACAAACAACCACAAGCAGCTGATACAGAACCATCATCACCCACAGCTCGTCGCCCAAACTAACAACACTAAACTGTTGCAGCAGACACCTCAGCAGCTGGTTCAGCGCTATCCTGGTTCCATCGTCTCACCCCCACAGCAACATGCCTTACTCCCCCAGTCGGGCCCTGTGCTCCAGCAGGCTCCTCTACAGAACGGTCCCATCAGCCGGGGGAGTCCTCCCGATGATGGCCGCAACCTTGACAACAAGAAGAGGCCTGGAGGGTCAGTCTAAACCTATTAACTTGTTTACATTATTAATCAAATAGGTAATTTTTGTCAATCAATACATAAGTCTGTAAAATGTCATTAATTACTTTTGAGCTGTAGCCTCCTAAAACCTAAAAGCATTTTTTTGTAACAATTAAAAATGAAGAAAAACAAGCTAAATTTAGCTGTTGTGAAGCTGTTATGTTATTGGTATTTATTTCACCGCTAAATGACAGAAGTTCTACTTTAAATTGGACTTGCACGACAGATTATTATCACCATCACGAGCAACAAAGCAAGAAAACTTGTCTTTGGTTGATTTTGATTTTTCTTGTCACATTGCCCTTTTGGACACCAAATTCTTACTGTGCTCTCGTTTGTGCTCTTTCAGGGCAGGCACAAGAGAGGTGCATAACAAGCTTGAGAAAAACAGGTGGGTTCAACCTGTCTACCATAGGGCCTCATTAAAGAGAAAGATTATTATTTATATTGTTACTTTTGAATAATAGTGTACAGGTTACATAGTGTTTTTCCCCTCAGTATATTAACGTTTCATCTGAGTGATGCCTTTTTTATAGTCGCAGTTCAATTTGAATGCTAAGCTTAATCTTTTTTAGTCAAATACACAAATTGAATACCTAGTTGTGTAATCTAAAGTAAAGTGCAGCTCCACCATTTCTGCTGACTCAAATGCCCTGTCTGTGTCTTGTGTCTGTCAGACGAGCGCACTTGAAGGAGTGCTTTGAGACGCTGAAGAAAAACATCCCGAACATAGACGAGAAGAAGACCTCCAATCTGAGCGTGCTAAGAAGTGCGCTGAGATACATTCAGGTACACTGCTAGTTTCTGAGGTGTTGGTGCTTAATGTGTACAGTGGTGTCTGACTATTGCAAGTCCATATAATTATTTTACCACAAGCCTTTCATCATTATGTGAATGCCTCTGAATGCAGTGGGTCAGTGCTTGGACAACTTGACTCTCCTTTTATTATGTCGTCTTCAGACAAACAGGTCACTCTTAAGTTATTTGGTCCAAGTCTGAAGCAAGTCCCAGGTCATTTTTTCTTCTCCCCCGTCACTTTGAAACACTGACAGCCAGACTTAAACAAAAATAGAAGTCAAGTCATGAGTCTTTAACTTCTAACTTGAGTCTCAAGTGATTTATTTTATGTTCTGTCAAGTCATCAAAACAGTGACTTTAGTCAACTCGGGTCCATGTCTCTGTTTTTTGGGATGGGACAGATTTGGCTTAATGCTGGTATGAACTCTCTAGCAAACAGACTTTGCGTACATAAAGTGTTTGTATATTTGGCCGATAACTAAATAACTATATTTTTCCAGTCTTTAAAGGTAGTCTTTGTAAGAAAGCTGATTTTTAAGTCTCTTTCCCAGTTCGTCAAATACTGGCGCTTTGGGATTGTAGGTCGGGTCGGTCACCATCCCAGAGCATCAGTATTTGTCGAGTTGGGAATGGGACTCAAAAATCCACTTTTCTACAAAGTGGAAGTTTAAACCTGTGTTTAATTTATTGTATTAATTGTTAAACAAATTATATTACAGAACTAGAGATTATTATTATCAGCTTCAGCCTGTGTTCTGCATCGCCAGATATCTGTGAATCTAGTGAAGACTTGTTTGTACAGGTTTATTGACACTTACGATTACTACTTAACAACGCTGCTTCCATTCTTTCAAAGCTTTTTTGGAACTGACATATGATCCAGAGTGTCGAGTACAAGAGGAGAGGCGTCTGTTGAAAAAACAAATAGGCGCACCATTAGCTCACCTGGAATGAACCATGCATTAAAAAAAGCATACTCTTATGAATAAGCGTGATCACAAGTGTAATTATCAGGATTTGCATATTGGGTTCTGAACTTGAAGACACAGTGATTATGTGTGTATGGCTGTATGTGTTTTCTTCCAAGCGATGGTTATTTACATAATGTGGTCCTGCTATTCACAGACAAGTCTTTATTTTTTTAGGCCACAATTGATTTTAAAGGACACAAGTACAAGATAAGTGGATGTCAGGTGGACTTATCATTAAGTCTGCGATAAAAAATACATGTACTACCAATACTCAGACCAAAGATGTTTGACACCTATTGAAAACCTCTTGGAGAATATCTTCAGCTTTCTGCCACAACACAGTCCCACCTTTTGTATTTCTGTGATTAGTTCCTTCTTTCCTGAAGAATCTCTAATACTTCCTCATTTGTACGGTATTTAAGTGTCTCCAGTGTTTATTACCAGTAATGTGTGCCATGTCCACAAGTGACTCACCATGTGTTTGAGTCAGGCCCTCACTGTGAGAGTATCCTGGTTGTAAACAGCTGGTGCAAAGGTCTACTGGTCTACTTCAACTCTTTCAGACTGTGACTGTGCTGCTGAGCGTGTCACATTGTTTACTGTGGGTCATTTTTCTCCTATAGATAGATACTATAGGGTGGCAGTTTTAAATCTGACAGTTCACCCATGGACTTAAGTTGGCATCAGGTGTTGTAATTTAAGAATGGCGGTCATATTTGTGCTGTAATTATTATAACTAAACAGTGCTTCCAGTATTCTAGTTGAAGTTTTTGCTGTAAATTTACATTTTCTTAGTTATGACTGGAGTTTAATGTTGGGCTTACATAATATTTAGGTACTTATTTGGTTAACTTATTAGGTACTTAGTTATGAACACTTGCTCATGAGCTTTTAAGGCCTCCATGAAAGAATGAACCCTATAGTTGTTCATTTCCTTCATTATTATATAAGCGTTTTGTTGGTATACTAATATAATTTTTGCAGAAGCCAGTGAGCTGCTGATTTGATGCTCTGAGTAGCAGCAGCAGCAGTTTGGTTATTCCTCTCTGCGGGTGGAAACTAGGACAGCGTAGGTGCAGCACTCGTCACCCAATCTCCCTCCCTCCCTCTGTGTGATTAAGCAACATGGTGTTCAGTGTGCTGCGTTCCACTGGCAGACTGACCTGCCTTTCTTTTATTCCTATGAACAGCTGAGCTAGACAAGAGATATATTTAAAGCCAATAGACGAAGGACAAAAATCAGAGCTGATCCCACTTCTTTTACAAATGTACAACCTCATGAAGTCTAGGAAGACACAGTGGTTGAGGTATCCCATTAAAATTGAATTGACCTTAAGCAGTATATAGACGTATATAACCCTGTGTTATAACAGTTTATGTGTTGTAGGTCACCATTGTACTTTGTAGGTTACACTTACGTGCCTCTTTGTCACCAGGTGGCTTTTTTCATTGGTTGGTGTTTTGTTTAAGAGGGCTGGAGTAAAAACAGGGAACTTAAGGTGATGGGAGGCACAAAAAAACAAGACAAAGCATGTGCACACTCCGTCATCTTGACATGGGTGGTACAGACGCGTGTCCTGCCTGCATACGACTCCCTCCCCGCCCCTGTCCTTTCCCTCCTCTGTGCTGGCAGCAGAGAAGCAGCCTAAACACAAAAACACGGAGATCAAGAGAGGTTCAAATAAGAGGCTTTAGGCTCGGCATCACATTTCGCTTGATTTATCTAGCCTGTTATGTTCACTTGGAAGTCAGTGCACAAATAGTAGTGACTATTGGCTACATTTTACAGAAAGTCACTGACTTAGTCAACAACTACATGGTTCAAGTTCAACTTCCTCATTCCAAGTCCAAATGACTCGACAAATATGTCCAGAAACCTTACATGCAAATAGATTATTTTTATTTTTTGATTGTGTTAGTTAACAGAGCTGTACATGATTCTGTGTACATCTAGTTCCTGAAGGCTTTCCCCTGAGCCTGTAGCGACGCTGTGAAGGAAGAGGCTATAAAATAAGCACTGATGCATTAGAGCTCCTCCTCTCTGCTCCCCCTCCCTCCATCCTCTCTCTCTCTGAGCTTTTAAGGCCACATGAGCAGCAAGCACATGGCTAGCCTGAGCCGCGTGACGTCACCCCCCCGTGCTGGGCCCCCGCCCAGCACTGCAACAGGCAGGACTCACCGTACCAGCAGGCTTAGCTGCCAGCAGCAGGGAGGGAACATGGAGCGGTAAACACAAGGCTCGGTTTACTCCGCTCGCGCTTCATTTCCCCCTCAAAGCTGACCGAACTTGTTCCTCCCCTGCTTGCCAGTCTGAAACGTGTCATGCCATCTGGTGGGGAACATGTAAAGGGTATAGAGGTGTTTAAACATGCTTAGCATTTAAAGTAAATGCCATTTCAATGTGCACATAATGGCAGATTTCACTTGAAGCATTACCTAAAAGCAAAGTTGCGCTGATTGCTTTGACATTTTCTAAATCATGAAAAACCATGAAAAATAATCTGTCTTATTGGCAGTGAAGTTTTTTAAGGTCTCAGCTTAGTCTTGTCAAGACTACAGTCAAGCTCAGCAACTGCTACATTTTGCTTGATGATGATTTTTATGGAGAAAGATGAGAAATTTCTCTATCAGCAGGGTTATTTCCTGTCCAATTGTTTTACACAAAACACAACAGCAATATGTCAGAGTACCACAACACAGCTGCATGTGCTGGAGCATGGTCTGGATTATCGACCAGTCCAAACCACGATAAGGTAATTAGGTCAGTTATGGCCAGCACAAGCTTACACACAAGGAACGGTGTGCAAAAGTAGGGATTTTTTCTGCAGACAAGCCTTTTATTGTTGGAAGTCAGGCACCACGTGAAGCTCTCTGTTACAGCTCGAAGGCACAGTAAGACAAGGGTTTATGGTTACAACACTGTCACAAGACCTGAATGCAGAAGCGTGATCAGTCAGCCAGGCTGAGCAGCATGTCTGCAACGTGGCCTCTTGTGCTCCTGGCCCTTTAAGAAAAACCCAGCCTTGTGCCGTCTGCTGCAAAAGTGAGTCAGTGAGTACAGCTTGTATTGCTCTCTTTCAATCCCCCGCTATCTGCTGCCCTCCCTCCCTCTCCTGTTCTCTGTGGGGCCATGTGCTTGGCACTCGCATTGCTTGGGACGGCGCTCGAGCACTGTTTACCTTCCACACACACACACATAATGCAGCCTATCCCTGTACTGATCTAGATTTTCACACGAGGCCGAGGTGGGGCCTCGTCTGTTTGGAGGGAGGAGGACCGGAGGCTCGGGGGGTGCGGCCATGTGCAGAGAAACAAAAAGGTACTTGGCACCTTTTGTCCTACCAACCTGGTGACATGATTAACAGGGTGGTGAAATCATGTGGCATCCATCTGCGACAGACTCGCTGATCAGGTTTACATAGTTAATCTTAGGCTAGCTGTTTCTCCATCCACCATCAGCACTGTAACAGGGAGAGTTCACTGGGTTTCGGTGTTTGTGGAGCGATTTTTCTCTCCATGAGTCATAGATTGTGGCATGCACATTTGTGGCGCCACTCATGTAAGGCTGCCTGCTAATACATGAGGGTAAAAGGGAGGCAGCCAGCCCTTTTCACTCCACGCGTCACGTATTTTGTATGTTTTGTATTATACCGTTTCATTCTGCCTGACCGACTGTGCTTAGTGTATCAGAACATCGATGCTCGGTGCTGTTGACTGATCTGATTTTCAAAATTACACACAGGCTCTATTTAAAGAAACCTCTACACGTTCAAACAATGTCAGACAACACTAAACGGCGCTTTTGGCACATAAAGGTGTGTGTGTGGTCTTTTTGGTCACCGAGGAAACCTTAAGGAGGTTTTCAGCTGTTTCCATGGCAACCAGAGGTGGGGGCATTTCAGTACACTATGTGTCGAAGAAGCCGAGGATCCTGTCAACGTCCTCAGACTGAAGTGCGGATATCAACAGCTCTTCTGGTTGACAGAGAGTGGCTGTCGATGGCTGGCCACAAGTTACACATCTGTGTCCAGATGTTCAAGAGTGCGCTGATTAATGTGTAATGAGTGTTGTGCGAGTTTGTGAAGTATACGAGAAGTTCTGCTCTCTGCGCTTCAAAAGACTATTAAAATACAATAGCTTTATTGTTTGAATGACAGTGTTTGTGGCTGAGAACACTTGAATCAGAACGGTCTTCCAGAAGCACTTGACCACTGTCAACATTTCACAAGTAATGAGATACAACAGATGTTTTCTTCTTGTTCGTCGTGAACAGAGATTTGCCAGGATATTGCAGATGATAACCATATCTGTGTATAGGTCGGTCGACAAGTAACAAAATACTGTAGGTTTGAGGTTATTTAGAAAGTGTCATGATTACTCATAGTTGATCTATCAGAGAGTAGAGACACTTCTTCAGCTGTAAAATGTCCTCAAGTGTATATATCAGTATGTATATTGGTCATACACACACATAATGGCTAGTTGATAGACAGAAAACAAATCGCCAACTATTTTGATCATCAATTAATCGTTTCAGTCATTTTTGAAGCAAACATGTCAAATATGGGGTTTTGGATTTTTCATTGGACAAAATAAACAATTTATAGATGTTTTTAGATTTTGAAAGTTTTTTTTTTTTAAAGACTAACCTATTCATTGATTAACGGTGAAATAATCTGCAGATTAATCAACAATGAAAATAATCGTTAGTTGCAGCCCTAAACGCTAAAAAAACGTAAGGATTGTTTATGTAAACACTTGTGTATCTACCTATAACTACCTACCTGTATTGTCCTGTAATTACAAGTGAAGTTCTTTGCTTAAATAACCAGATTAAATGAGTCATTCATGTGGATTTAATTGGATTTCTTTTGTTTTTGTCGTATCGTTCCTTTGCCAAACTAATATGTGACTTCCTCTGTGTGTGTATTCGCGTGTGTGTGAGTGACTGAAAACAACCCTAATGGGACGCAGCCCAAGCACAGACCGCTTGGCCCGTGCATTTCTAATCCTGGATAAGGACTAGAGACAGGTGCTGATTTACACTGGACCCGCCTTTTGTCCCCCTGTGCTATTTCTGTACATGTAAAATATACTGTAGATGCACCCGTACAAACTCTACAGTCTCTCTACATACAGCTACAGTAAGACAAGGTCAATACAGAAGCACTTTTCTTAATCCCAATCTCTCACACATGACTTGCACAGGTACACTCACACACACAAATCCACGGTGGTATGAACACTAACAGGAAGTCCACCCTTTGAGGAAATGGCTTTATGATCCTGAGTCATCAGGTTGCTGGTAACAGATCTCTCACAGTGTCATTTGCCTGAGCCTCTCCCAGCGAGGCCGCAGTCGGACACTTTGACCATAAATTAAACAAGGTGTTGGATGTCAAAACACTAATCCCTAACAGCATAACTCTGTATTATATTAGTCAGGGATTGAGTTCTTCAGAGTTTATATAGTGTTGCTTTATTCTTACACACTTGTTTGTTACAGTTTTCATACGGTATTTAAACTTTTCCTCCTGTTGCTGTGTACAAGGAAGTCCAGTTCAGTTTGTTTGGTTTTGCCTTGTGTCAGCTGACGGGTTAAGGGGAAATTGGGTCACGGAAAGCCACTGCCTGGAAGCACCTCCTACTTTCCATACTCGTCTCCTCCACCTCATCCTTCCCTCCTGCTCCTGTAGCCCTGTTATTTTGCTCCCTGCACACAGGCTCTGGTCGCAGGTTTATTTTTAAATCATTATTTGTTGACCTGAGCCTTATTAATCAGATGTAAGGACCGTATGGGAGGCTTTCTTTCTGAGGTTTTTCTGAATATTTTCTAGTTTTCTAATAGTTTCTTTACTCCTCTATGATGGTAAACTGAATATCTTTGGGTTTTGGACAAAACAAGAAAACTAAGGACGTCATAGACCAAACTACTAACGGATTAAACCAGAAAATAATTGACAGATTAATTGACAATGGAAATAATCGTTAACTGCAACCTACTGAAGTGATGTGCTTTGTTTTGAGCCTTTTTCTCCAGCGATCCACTAGAAATCCACTGGTTGTTGGTGGATGACTAATACATGAAGTAATGAGAAAATTTCCCCCTTCTGTTGATGACTGACTAAAGCCGAATGTTGAATTGTCTGTGATTACTTACTGTGTGAGGAGGAAGAAAAAAAGGCCTCTTTCACAAATCAGATTTACTATTCACATGGTGAGAGTGGTGGAGTTCAGAACATTTACTTAAAGTCTCAGAAAAATTCAATTTTTTTTCAGTCCATTACAGAATACACATCTGCTCTGTGAGCAGCCTGTGTTCTCCTTTGAGGCCAAAACAAAAGCAAAAGGGAAACATTTCTGTTTTATATTTTTACATAGATGGAGGTTTTAGTTTGATACAATCAAATCCTGCAAAAAGCAGTGACAAGCAGGTGGTTACACTGACACACACAGCAGCCTGCTACACAACACAAAGCCACAGACTTTGAACAACAACCACATTAGCTTCTTTTTGTGCCCCTAATATTTTGTGAAACCCAGTTTGAGGTGAACATGAAACAATATATCACAGTCTGTTACAGAGGCCTCAAACATTAGTATAGAATTGAATCAACACATCTCTGACAAAAGCAAAGCTTCACAAAGACAGGATTCATTGTACTGTCTTATTGCATTACACTGCACATGTGAACCCAATAAACTGGTAAAAGTGTTTCTTTACTGGTGGCAGCTCACACTGTCAGTATCAGGAGTCACTCAGGTCAGCGATTCAAGAGTTTTACCCTCTTTTGCTTTCTCTTTTCAGACGTTGAAGCGGAAAGAGAAGGAGTACGAGCACGACATGGAGCGGCTGGCCAGAGAGAAGATCGCCACACAGCAGCGATTAGCAGAGCTCAAGAACGAGCTGAGCCAGTGGATGGATGTGATCGAGATCGACCGCGTCCTCCGACAGACAGTACAGCCAGAAGAGGACCAGGCCTCCACCTCCACGGCCTCAGGTGGGATTATGGGAGGGCTGCCTGTGTATAAATATTAAGAATATTTATATAATATAATAATCATAATTATAAGTTATGTTAATCCTGCTAAATGTCCCATCAACCACATCACCAAACCACTTTTTGGTAAAATAAATGCAGCATTAGATGTAATAACTCTGAGCTGATTCTCTCATATGTTGCAGAAGGTGAAGACATTATGGATGATGACCTAGAAGACGAGACTGCACCCAGAGCACAGACTGCCTTACCCACCGTGCCTCAAATCATGAAACCTGAGCTGCCCAAGACTGCAACACCCACTCAGACCCCCACCCTGACACCCACCACCACCAACACTACCTCCTTCATTACCCAACACATCTCCATCCAGCACAAAGCCCCTCAGCACCAGCCTCAGCTCCAGCCACTGCCGGTGACTCCTCCACAGCCAGTGTCCAAGCCTGTAGCTCTACCTACACTCATAGCTACAACATCCAGCACTCCCACCACCCCCAGTCAGCCCCTGATCCCCACCCAGACACAGATGGTGACCATGCCCAGTCTACACCCCACAGTTATTGCCCATGCTTCTGTGTCCCACCCCTCCGTCATCCAAGCAGTCAACCACGTCATCCAGGGAGGGGGTCCCAAACACATTGCCCACCTGGCTCCCGCCACCACCACCAGCTCTGTCCAGTTAGCCCCCGGCCATCAACCCATTGGCCACATCACCGTACACCCGGTGGCTCACCTGAGCCAGCATCTGCCTGCCCTCTATCCCCAACCGGTGGCTGTCACACAACCAGCTGTTGTCGGTCACATCACCCACACAATCAACCATGCCCACGCTCAGTTGAATGGCACTGCATCTAGCCAACCAGCTGCCACCATCGTAGGCAAGCAGACAGCAGTGAGCACCCAAATGGTGGCCCACCACCCGCAGCTGATGGGTCAGACAGTGCTCAACCCTGTGACAATGGTGACCATGCCCTCCTTCCCCATCAGTACTCTGAAGCTGGCCTGAACACTGCCAAGAGGATCACCGGGCTGGAAGACAGAGACGCCCCTCGACAGGGGAGAACCACACGCCTCAGACCAGGCCATCGACGAGGTCACAGTGAGGGCAGGAGAGCTGCTGGACACCTCGCTGACCCACAGAGTTTCACAATCATTCAGAAGCACTGCAGCCGATAGAAAGCCAGGATCATTCCTCAGACAAAACACAAACCTCGTTCAGTACTAGACTACCAGTGTCCTGAAATCTGGATCCTGAATTTAGGACATGTCAGGCTGCATGTGGTTGATAGTCATCATGTTGTGTGCATGTGTGTGGCATAAGTGTCGTTTTAGACCCTCACTTGCCATCCATTGTTGCAGATAATGGAGCAGAAGTCATTTTCACAGGAAAATGCTGCACTGCCAGCACAGTGTCACATGACTGCACCCTGTTACAGTGTTGATGTAGGTACTGACTGGCGTCTTGACTCCTCGCTATCACTGTGACTGCTGTGGATTAACCAACAGCAGATCATATACTCCAGAGGCTGCATTGGGTTTTGAGGGCTGTGACAGTGTAGGATCAGAGTGCTCGACCTGCCATAACCACCAACACATTGGAAATGTGATTTAGCGGAGCTCCTCCTCTCCAGCAGAGGCACATGCTGCAGGGCTGGAGCAAAATCACGGACTGAAGTCGAGCTCCCGAACTGGAGCTGCAGTCCTCATGATGGTGCATACAGCAATAGCTCCCCCTGCTGGCTGATGGAGGTCAATGTAAAGCTATTTTCCCTGTGACGTGAAAAAAGTCAAATGAAGATGATGTCATTCAAACAACAGCCACTTAAATTTAAAGAAATACTTGTTAGTTATCTCTTTCCTTCAAACAAACTGGCAGGTGTACTCTGAGCACGAGTTTAACTTAGTGTTTTAGGATCAAGTTATGTTTTTGTCACAGCTGCTAATATATTTTAAAACATTTTTGCCAAAAAGGATCCCTTTGTATATCTACATGCCCCCTAAATACTAAATGTCTGAGATAAAAAAACTCAATGTCTGTCTGTCAGATGCTACAAAGCGAGGGAGTTGTGTGTTTAGAGATTTTGAATGTGAAAACATAAAAAGGTCCATAAAATATAGCTAGAAAAGTGTGTTTCTGAACGTTAGTAGGATGTGTGTTTGCATGCGTTGAATGCATTCATGACTGTAAATTCAGTGATTGTGTTGTGAAAGTGAGGACCCACAACAGTGCAGCCTGTCTTCGACACATTGCAGTAGGGTGGTGAGATTAATTTATCATCCATAACTTCGGGTTGGGATCGCTATAAAGTGATTTCAGCAGCTGACATAAATCCAATCAATGTGTTTTTTTAAGACTATCCTTTTCCAAAGCACTGTGAACATTTCTATTAGTCTACACGAGCAGCAAACCTGCAGTTTAGCACAGCACCTGCTATGCTCTCCTAATTTAATCTGAATGTACTGACCTGTGAAAGGATGTGGAGTAGAGCACTCATCAGAAGGTAAACCCCTTTTTTTAAAGTTGAAAAATGCGATTACTTTATTAAAGTATGTGTATGTAAAGTGTAACATTTAAAACTGACTTTGTATTTTAAGATTTACTGTTGCTTGTTTCATCTGGAGAATAATTTCTTCTGTTCAGTGTAAATTTGATAAAAATAGTTGTTTTTTTTCTGGGACCATGTACAAAGCTGTATATCAGGGGGGTGACGACTACACAGACCTCTTCCCATTTTGATATCACATTCGGCCACTTTGGAAAGTATTCACCCCTTAATGTTTTTGTATTTTGTTCTGATGCAATATGATTACAACAGGGACCTTTTTATGTTTCTTTTTTTTTCTCCTGACAACTCAAGTACAAAGAAATACCTTCAGATTTTATGCAAAGGATCAATTGAACAAATGCATTGTGAAATCATATTGTAGCAAAACAAAATGTGAAAATGTACAGGGATTCAGATACTTGAAGAAGCAACAATATACTTGTGTGTTTTCCCTATGGAGAAAGTTTAAGGTGTATATAGCCTGTAAATGTTGGGCTGCATTTAGATCTAACTCTATTATGTAAAAAGCTGGGGAAAATATGTAAAATTAAAAATTTATAAAAAAAAGAAAAACTTAATAAATTGTATTATGTTTACAAATGTCTGACGGATGTCTGTGTTTGAGAAATGTCTGAATAAAATTGTGATTTCTTTTTTTTTTACAATTACTTGCAGCTGCAACTAAAACTTATTTGTACCATCAATGATCTGGCAGTTATTTTCTTGATTTGTTTGGTCAATAAAATATCAGAAAATTGTAAGAAAAATAATAAAATAAATTTAAAAAATATATATCCATCCCAGTTTCACATAATCGAAGATGACATCTTTGAATGTCTTATTTTGTCCGACCAACAAGAAAAACACAAAGGTACTGAGTTTACAATTATATATAACAGATAAAAACTGGGAAACCAGAAAAAATTGACATTTTTTTTACTTTAATGAGGATGAATGACTATGAATAACTGTCTAATGATTAATCATTAGACAGACTAATCACATAAGATTGACTGTTATCTGATATTTTGTGTGGCTAGATGCCTCAATTAGCCAGATTTGGTACGTTTAGCTAAAACTACTAATAATACGGAGGGGTTTTATTTTGTCCACACCATTTAAATCAATGATGGTGATAGACTGAGCATTGCAAGTGCCCCTCTGTGTAACACAATACAGTTCAAAGGCACCACAAACTAGCAGTGTTGTATAAACGTACCTAAAAGTAAAGATATGTCAAAATATTACTATTTTTTAAAGTGAAACTCACCAATACAAACTACTTGAGTAAAAGACTTGTAGTATCTGATCTGAAAATAAATGTTAAAACAAAAAGGTTCAAAAGTACAAGCTAAAGTAAATTATATGGGATTATCGGATCTGCTATCCAGCATTTTTATGATTATTGGAATCTTTTTTTTATCTGATTGCTATAAAATAAAATAAATAACTAAATAATATAATTTGCCTTTACTTTAACTCAGTAATAATTTAGGGCTGACCCTCATTTACAATCATTTAAAGTAAAGGAAAAGAAAACAATTCAAACAGGTCGGCAAATACTGTACATAAAAACAAAATACAGTTAAAGCGGGTGTAAAAAAGAGATGGAGGATTTGGATACACTGGAGGGGTACCCAAGTATTCATTTGTAAGGTGCTTTGTAAACAGTCTGGGGGCATAGTAGCTGAAGGTAATTAATAATAATAAATAAAAGAAATGCACTACTTTGGCAGAAAAAGGAAGATATACTGTTATTTGCCTCAATGCTTGATGATTTAGTTGTTAAATTTAGTCATAGGTTTACAAAATCAAAAAAAAAAAAACAACAAAAAATGAGTAGTAAAGTAAAGTAACTTACTTACTGTTAATCTTGTGTTCATGTAGCTAGCTTCATTTGCCGCCCTCCATAGTGTCAACATGGCGTCGGCTAACCGACTTCAACAGGTCTTCAGGCTGCTGTTAGCTTCAACAAAGGCTCATTAATTCACAGATGAACTCAAATCTAAGTATGTGGTGGCTAGTGACACAATACAGATTTGTTTTGGGAAAAACAGGTTTAAATAAACATTTAAACGGCCAAACAAGCTAGTTGACTAGCTGTTAGCTGTTAACTGCAGCGACACCAGAGGGGCGGGGCCACACGTCAGAGACAGCAGCACTCCAGTCAGAACTCCATTTACAAAACTCTTAATTTTACTGTACACTGTGTAGCATATGACACTGTTTGGATTAGTTGATTAAAGTGTGTTATTAGTTAAACCAGTTTATTAAAATCAAGCCACAACATAAAGCAAAGCCCAGTGTGTGATGGAGACATGAAATTATATTCATATTTTATTACAATATTAGAATTTGTACACATTGTCCTCCCCGTCCACATTTCATTTATAAATTTATTACATAAATATACTCCAAAAAGTAGAATAACAAAAGACAAGTTTAATATAAAAAAAAAAAAAAAAAAATTCAAAACAAAAGTAATACCTGACTCTGGGACAGAAGCTCAAGGAATGTAATTTTTTCTTTTTCTTTTTACATAACAAAGGTCACACAACATGGCAGAGTCATTTAATTTCTGAAAAAAGGGGCTCGTACTTGGAACATAGACATGATTAACAAGAGAATCAAGTTCATTCAATAATTTTGATCATTACTCCTGGCTTTGATACGTTTTTCAAACAATATTCCTCATTTCAGTACAAAATTATATTCACACAAGAGGAAAATCCAAAATTTGGGACAGTTAAGCTCGTCATTATTGGCTTTGGTTACAAGAAACATTAAGGTTAGCACACATCCAACTTAAGAGTTCCCTTGAAATGAGGATATAATCATAACCAACCAAAATAAAGAAAAAAATCCACCTCTTCTCAATCCTTTTTCCCCCCCAATGATGAAGTAGCTACATATTTCCATTGCCCATAAATAACCTCATGATCACTTAATTGATCTGCAATCTGAGTAACCTTCACAACAACACATGCAAAAATAAATACACTGCATGGCCTTTGATGCGACCCTTCCCTTAGACACTTGCCTCATGCAAATTAAGGGTCTTGTCTTATCAAAGTCCTAATCACCTCTAACAACTAACAGGTGTCATCAGCTCTCACATGTGAACTGGTGATGGTCATGATCAGCCCTCGAGATGAACCGACTCGGTTTTGGGGAATTCTCCAAATAATAACAGAGTCCTCTGTCATGTAAAAGTTTGGATTATTTTGAGTTGATATGGCCGTAAGCATTGCAGTGAGTTAAGACTGGCCAACACTGAGCAGAGCCACTAACATCCATGCTGTCAGGCAGCAGAGGTGGCAATTACAGTATGATAAACATGCAGACACTGATAAAAAAAATAAATGAATTTAAACATTCCACACATAACTACTATAGGGAGAGTTCACTTCCAAATCAAAAATACTTAGTTTTTGCTCTTAGCTGTAGTGTTGTTTATCTGTCTAGATTGTTTTGGTATCAGTTGCCGAGTTTTGGAGATATCGGCCGTAGAGATGTCTGCCTTCTCTCGAATATAAGGACTAGATGGCACAAAAAAAAAAAAAATCTGACAAATTCAAAAGCTATGTCTCTTTCCAGAAATTATGACCAAGTTACTCATCATAATCCACAGAACTTGTTTCATGTAGGAACTATTTTCTTTGCATGTCACCATGCAGCGCCATTCCCGAGTTGGAAAGTCATTCTTCCGACTTCGGTGTGTTCGTGTGCGTCATGTTGGAATGTGGGAGCAACGCCAAAAAGTTGTTTTGCATCTTATTGCTCAGAACGTTTAAACACCACCGTTGACAGCTGTTTCTAGTGATCGAGAGGCTTGCTAACTAAGCTAATTAAGCTAGCCAACATTACAGCCCAGCTGCAGAGGACACAATTAATATTTACATCCTGCGCTGTCACGACCCTCTTCTCCATGAGTGGTTCGGCTGAAAGAAATTAGTTCCTGCATGAAACTGCTCACAACAAGGTCTGTAGATTACGTTGAGTAACTGGGTCATGATCTAAGGAAAGAGACGTTGCTGGTGCTTTGAGCACCACAAGCCAAGTGCCAGGTAGCTCCATTAAAGAAGGCGGGTACCTCAACGACTGATATCTGCAAAACTCGGCAACTCATGCCAAAACAATCTGGATGGATGAATAGCACTACAGGTAAGAGGAAAAAGATGTACTGTTTATTTTGGGGGGAACTGTCCCTTTAAACTGGATGAACCTCAGCTGGAGGGAAAATGAAAGATAAAACAACACACACAAAGTCAAGCAGTGTAGAAGGGTAAATAAAACCAGGAACACGTAAAAGATCAAAAACAGTAGAGCAAATGTTTATGAGTGTAATATAGAAAATTAAATTATTACAGTATATATGCATGTTGACCTATAGAGATAGTAAAAATGAACACTTGCACCAGAAAAGTGTGCTTAAAAATAATCGGAGCAGGTCAGCGCACGTAAACCTCATGTCAGACCTCATGTAAAAAACAAAATAAAATAAAACAACCTTGTGATCATGTGGCTAAATAAAAAAAAATTCACTCTCCTTAACATTTATGTCGACTAAACAAACCCTGGAGAGGATTTCTTCAAACAAACAAACAACAAACCTGTTTGTAATCATTTTCATGTTCTGACAGGACAGAGAACAGTAGAGATGAGGGTCGAGTGTTTTGCAGCAGTGGTGTCATAATGTCAGAGAGGATAAAGGGAGTCGTCGAGCCGCAAATGTCAGAACATCTTACCACCTCCTCGCAGGTCCCTGATCCATGTGTGACGTGCTGTTGATGAGGCTGAGTGGGATGTCAGTGTTCTAGAGAGGAGTAAAGGTTTCCTGGGTTTTCTTTTTTTTTTTTTTAAATCCCAGTTTAAGAGAGTGTGACCATTGTCCTGCGTTAATAGGCGTCTTTCTGAGTGTGCATTTGATCCTGGATCCTCTGCAGCATCTCCTGCATCCGCCGCAACTGTGAGGAGAGACGGGAACAGTGTTAGTTAGAAGCACGGTGCAGCTGATTATTTACACATGACTGCACAGACAACAAATCAATAACACTCGGGAGATCAGTCTGTGCTGTCGTGATCACGTGACCTGTGACGAGCGACTGCGGCGGGACCACTGGCTCCTCCGCCTGCCTCTTATCCTTCACTACAGAGTATTTACTTCTACAAAAGGAGCCTCCCAGGGTACAAAAATATACTTGTAACAGTTTGCTGGTTAACCAGTTAATCATATTCTGTGTTTGTTTTTAGTTTTTGGGAGATCAAAATGCTGTTTTTTCTTGTCAAAAATGTTGTTTTGCTTTAGATTTACATTTGTTGGAAGCCATTAATACTGAATAACATTGTGCTGCCTTTGCTGTGACACCACGCATGTGTTGAAGTATTACACCCATTTAAAAACATCGTCCTTTTCAACTTTCTCAACATACAGTGAGGTAGTGTAGTGTACGAGTCAGTTTAAGATTATTTTCATTATTTATTAATCTGACAATTATTTTTCAGGAATCAAGACCACAATTTCCTACAGTCCAAAGTGACATCATCAGACATCTTGTTTTGTCGGACGCCCAAAATCTTGATTTTAACATAATATAAGACAAGAAAAAACAACAAATTCTCACATTTGAGAAGCTGGAAACAAGTTCTGGCTTTTTTCTTTTCTGAAACAATTACTCAGTTATTAAAATAGTTGCTGATAAATTTTCCGTCGACTAGCCTATCGATTTTATCGACTAATCGTTGCAGCTTTACTGTCATATTTAACCATTTTTTAATGTTAAAAACAAAATAAAAACAACTGAGGAGAAATGATCTCTTTATTTGGTAAAATTAAATAGATTTAGTGGGGGAGGAGGAAGGAACGTCAAGCAAAACGGCTGTAATAATTCACCATGAACAGATGTATCATCGACTGTGTTTCTACCTGCTCACTTCCTTTACCTTTACTGGGAAGTCATCAGTGACTGGGCTCATGTGAAGAGTCTAAATATTAGGAATATCTTTTCATATAATGGTATTTCGTCTAAGAATATTTCTTCTTCTTCTTCTGACAAAGACACAGTTTATGTCATATTTCACTCAAACTGTATTTAGCCCTCTGGGGGTACGGAAACTGTCACTGTTGTATTCTAACAATATTACTAAAGTCCCTCGTCACAGTTGATGGAAGAGTTGAACCTCACATCGAACACTTAGAGTTAAAAGCAGTGCTGCCTCTTTCCAAAGTGGGATTATGAAGCTTTTCTCAGCACTGGGTTTGATCTGGGGTTGTGAACAACTGGACAAAAGCTGTGGGTCTAACACTTCAGCTGGCTCCTGCTCTCAGAGTAAAGGTCTCATTTTATGACGACACCACGATTATGAAACAACATTACAACAGTGTTGTTACCTGGATGTAACTCTTGCCCTATGAGTAGGTACAAAATAGAAGTAGTCATGCTTTAAGTGCTTTTTATCTCACAAGCTCTTTTCCAAAGGACTTGCAAGAACAGGGGAGTCGGGGATTTAATGCATAATCACACAAATTCATGTTTTGTGAGGCTACTCATTGTCAGTCTCAGAAAACATGACCCGAGTGTGCTTCAGAAAGAAAACTTCTGTGAGCTAACGACACTCAGAGGGCTTCATCGACCAACGTAACATAGCGCTGCTCTGCGTGGGGCTGAGCGTCTGAGTGCTCATGGTGGTCAGAATTGTGTTCAGACTCGTGGTGGTGATCGTGCTGGTGGTGCGAGTCTTGTTCGTGGTCGGCGTGCCGTACCTCCTCGTCTTTCTCTCGGATGAGCTTTTCTGTCTCGTTGTCGTTCACTGTGGGCGCCACGGGGATGGGGAAGTCTGTGCCGCTCTCCCTGGTTAGTTTACTGCAGAGTCAGAGGGAAGTTTAATGTTTAATATTGAAAGTTCATTTGTGGAAAAATATTTCAATAATTTTTCAGGCCAAAATGACAGGATGAGGCTACAGTGCTGGATGGACCTGGATCTGAGATAGCATTGTCTATTGGTTTGTGTTGAAAAATACATTCAAGGTAGCAGATAAACAAGGAGAGGCTCTTTATAAAAGTGCCCAGACATCATATGTCTTAGTGGAAACTACCAGGGCACGCACCTTGTCAGGTCCACTTCCCACAATCATCATCACAAGCTCAAAAACTGTGGTGTGCACAGCCTAACTAACACTAAGTCTTCCTCTGGTGCTGTGTAATTAGCTGCTCTACTCTGTGTGCCTCATGCTGTTGACAGACTTAATTAACACTTTGCAGCAAAAATACCAAATAGGAGAATCTGGAAATAGATGCACGCATCTGTGAGGATAAATATAAGAAAAATCTTTAGTTAAATCTTAAATACAATGAAGAAAACCTTAGTTCCAAAGATATAAATCTTTATATCTTAAAAGTGATGAAGTGACTAAGGAAAAAAACAGATTAAAATATATTTTTTTAACAGATTTCTCTTCAAAAACAGTCTGTAAACATCTGTATTTTCTCTATTTTTATCTCTTGATATTCAATATATATGTATATGTATATGTTCAATATATTTTTGTCTCTTGCTTCAGTGTTGCTTCATACTTGCGGTTGCGTTCCTTCACAACCATGCGGGTCATGCTCTGGATGCAGTGGGCTCTGTAGTTCTCGTAGTGAGTCTCTCGGGTCACGTCCTTCAGATCTTGCATATGTGTGCGAACGAGCATGTTCCTCAGCTTCACGAAATCACAATGTGCCGAGTTCTCCACTGCAAACCACAGTGTGACGATCAGTTTCAACAACATGTGTGTCAATGCAACACGTAAGATACTGCAAACGATGATTTGGACCAGGAGGCCTACCTTCTACGATGCCCCAGGGGTAGAGACGGCCTCGCACCCTCTTCCCTTTGGCCTCTACCACTGTGTTGCTGCCAATGACAGCGAAGGGAATGCTTTCCTTGTTGGGAGAACAGAAAGGATGGTAATATTAAAACAGTGTTTGGTGGGGGAGGGTGGAGATCAGTTGGTTGTTCAGGATGGAGCAGTGAGTGGTGCAGTGCAGATGTACTTTTTGTTGTCGCCTCCTTAGTGCCATCATATCTTTCATCCTCATTTGAGTCTATTCTCCATATTTTTGTTACTTGCATTTCTAATAATTACAATAACGTCCTTAACTTTTAACCATTCACATCCATTATTTAAATTCCTCCATCTTTTCTCTGCTACAGTTAACACAGTGCTCTTATCAGGGGTTACTCAAGGACACGGGCAAAGAGAGATATACTGGCACACTGACGGTGTGTTCACTGCCAGAGAACGGTTGACTCATCATACTGTGCAGTCAGTAGTGGACTGACTGCCAAGGTCTTCTGCTAAATGGCCTGTATGTTCCCTTTTAAAATAACTATTAACTGGACAATCTTCTGTGATGTGATCAGGACAACAGAAGAGATTTATGTGCCTAAAAATTCCTCATGATATATGAAAGTGCAGTTCTGACTGCAAAAGCCTGCTGACTCTGAAATGTAGAAAATAAATTATGAAGAAAGAGCAAAGAGGAAGACACCCAGCAGCTCTGGCTCTCACCTTCAGCTCCATGTCCTGCTGCTTGAAGTCCTCATCTTCGTCAGAGTCACAGTCGGGGAACTGGTATATCTTGATACCATACTGCTCGATCTCCTCCCGGATCTACAAAGAAATGGACGAAGGAGAAAATAGGAGGAGTGAAAACATGTATTGTGGCTTTAAGATCAGTAATATACAAGTGGAGATTTATTTATTCATCAAGAAACAAATAAATTAGTTCTGTGAATCTCAGCCTTGCCTTGAATTTCTTTTTCTTCACCTCACTGGGGGTGAGTGTGTCTGCTTTGGCCAAGATGGGGACGATGTTAACCTTCTCGTGTAGAGCCTTCATGAACTCCACATCCAAAGGTCGGAGGCTGGAGGAGAAACAAAGCATACTTATGCGTTACACCCGGAACATGTTATCATGAGGGAAATTCATTGTTCATTTGATTATTTAAAGATAAAGTTGATTAAAAAAAACATTGAATTGTTGAAAACACATTTCATTGTGTCCATATGAAAAGTTGGGATCAAGTAATTTATCTTTGTGATGATCAAGATGTACATTTAAAGACATTAATGTGATGTAAAATATAAGACACAACATTAAATCTCTGGGTTTGCTCTCCAAGTGACCTCTTGGTGTGGAGTAATGACTGACTCTCGCCAACAGAGGGAGCAGTTTCACTTTGACTGTAAAAATGCACTGCAGTATTACTCCAGGTTTATGGTGTGTGTGTTCTTTAATGAGCACGCTGATGTGGAAGAGTGCATGTGCACAAATGCGGTGAAAAGTACCACATCAGCACTCAGCAAAAACAATTGATTAGAGCGAATTCACCTGAAGGCAGCTGAGGACTGCTTTAACTCTCGGCAGGAGCCTCACTGCATTAACAATTTATGGGGCTGAATGCACTGCAAGGATAGATATTTACTATAAATCTCATTTACTGGAGGTGCAGGGAAAAATTATGTGTAAAAGAATGCAAGTTGCTGTGATGTATTGTGTAGTTTAGGGAAAGTAAAGCCAGCCACTGATCTGATTCATCGCTGTAGCAGAGAGGGGTTAATATTCACGATTATTAGGAGTTATAAAAGAGAGAGAGGAGGCTAACTGCTCCCTGCAGATTTGTCATACCCATGACCGAAGGGTGAGATGAAATAGAGGCAACAGTGTACGCGGTTGTCCTGGATGTTCTTGCGGTTGAGGCCACTCTCGTCCCTGAAGTACTGCTCGAACTGCTGGTCGATGTAGTCAGCCACTGACTTCCAGCTAGAACACAAACACAAGAGGACGTTCAGTCTCTGAGGCGACGTTCAGTCTCTTACTGCACATGACTTTCTAAACACCGCAGCTCTGCTTGAATTTTTTTTAATTAAAAGATGTTTGAGGCGTACCATTCAGTGTTGTTTACAGCGTCCCCAAACCCAGGGGTGTCCACGATGGTGAGCTTCAGTTTGACACCTTTCTCTTCTATATCCACTGTGTGTTTGGTGATTTCTACTGTTTGTGTGATTCGCTCTAGGGGGAGGAAACAAACAGAACACTGGTTTTAATATATTGTAGGCCAAATATTTATCAGACTAAACAAAAAGCTGTGGCTGCCTCACCTTCAGCGTTGAGCAGCTTCCTATCTTTGTAAAGATCTGTGAGAAAGAGACTGTTGACCAGGGTGGACTTTCCCAGGCCGGACTCCCCTTCAAACAAAAAGAAAATGAGCCAGGCCTAAGACTCTCTTCAAAGTAAAAAGATGGGCTTAAGATCGAAAGTCTTCTAATGTGTAAACGAGGATTTACCTGCCACCATGAGCGTGAAGTCAAATCCCTTCTTGACTGACTTGCGGTGCACCTGGTTTGGCAGCGTCGCAAAGCCCACATATTCCTTGTCCTGGTCCTAAAACATACACACAAAGATGAAAGAATACATCAGGCAAGCACACATTAGTATGAATATTATGACTGCATAAAAACCATCTTCAAACGCTGTTATCAACAAGTCCAAACAATTCAAAATAAGCGAACATTCCCACAAAGGGTGTGACACCTTAATGAAGTCAACAACACAACAAAACCAATGCTATCATCTCAGAACCGCAATCATTACCTGTTCAACCAGAAGTATATAAGCTGAACCACATAAAGCAACAAGTTTAGTCACATCCTGTGAACTGTATTCATTAGTCTGAACTGTTCAGCACATTACAAACACCATCGCCTTCAAAGCAGGACTAAACCACTCAGATCTCGTCTGTCCTCTCTGAGTTTCTTGCCTCGGCCTCCTTGTGTTACCTCATTATTGTAGTACGGGTCAAATCGACCCCAGGGACTCCTGGGCCTGGTGGGACTGAGGGGCGACGGCAAGTCAAACTCCACACTTCTGCTCTGCGGTAAACTGGGCTCTGAACCTGAATCCGACTGCGCCCTGCCTGCCACGGGGGGCCGCAAATACGACGGGGTTTGGGGGCGGTCTTCGCCCTCAGCTTCCCTGTCTGCATCATGATGGGGCTCATGCACATGATGGTGGTGGTGCTTGTGTTCATGGTGGCTGTGCCCTCCTTGGTGGTGAGGGTCTTGCATAATGTTCTCCACCTCTGAGTCGTCGGATTGGCTCGAATGCTAGAGAGACCCAATGGTGGAAGGGGATGGATGGGGCAAAATATAGAGGGCGGAGGCAAAGATAGGTTTAGGAAAGGTCAAGTGTTGATGTAGAAGGAAAGGGACAGAGACCCAGAAGGCAGAAAATGCACTTTTAGAGAGGGTTGTAATATTTTATGGTGACTGAAAATAATGCTTGGCTTTAAATTCGACAGAGAAACAAAGAGATGGGATTTTTTGTCTTCAAGAGGCACAAGTTACAATGTTGAATATTCATTGCGGAAGAAAACTGTAAAAGTTTGTTGAAAGTGAAATGAAGTTAGATTATGGCAGCTATGGGTGGTTTAAATTTAGAGTGAAACAGGGCTATCGAGTTTGAGATTTGATTAGACTTGATTGAATTATAGGGGACTGTAGGGCCTTGGCGGAGGTATGCGCTCTACAGAGTGCCATGCTAGTTTTGAGCATGCTTTTATTTAACATATTGCACATGAATACAGTGCTAGCTTATCTTGTGACTGCCACAAAGATGACATCAATTTATCTAAGGGTATCTAACAGTTAGCTGTTGCTTCATCTCTTCATCATCATCCCTTATTTAATGATTTTCTTTACTTATTTATTGCTTTTATCCATTTGTCTTTATCTACATCCTGTTTCCAGCTGCATGTCTTTCATTTTACTACAGAGAGAATGCCCAACAAAGTGTCTTTGTACCCGGGTATAATGACAATAAAGATAAAGATAAATCCTAAATCTTGAAATGGTGTTAATGCATGGCCCATGTATGCGGGGCTCTATCTGATAGGTCAAACGTTTGCATGCTTAGTGTGAATGGCACCCATAAATAAAATGATTTTTGTTATTTGATGCATTGCAGGCTTTTGGGAAAAATGAAATTTTGCAGAGCTAACATGAGGCACATGGCCTTTTTAATGGTTCTTATTAAAGGACGACTTCAGGCATTAGCTACACAGTTTATTCTTCATTCCTACATTTTAGGGGTAATACACATGAAGCCACAAAGCTAAATTAGACAACAAAGAGTAGCTTCTCCTGTGAGAGGATTTGCAGCTGAAGTGCAGGCTGCTCTACATAGTGTGGACTCCAGTTACCACCCGCTAACACAGACTATGGTCTCTCTGCTAGTTGAGCACAAAGATAAATAATGCAGTGGCCCTCAGAATGCAATGAGGCCTTTAAAATTCAGTATGAGATGTTCTGTGACTCATGTTATGTTTATGCACCATACATTTGCTGAGGGTTAAAAGTAGAGCGAGTTGCTGTGTCAGAACACGTGAAGACCTCTTGGTCTGAGTAAAAAATACATTTCGCTTTTTGGAGAAAGAGTCAGTCGAGGCTCAACAGGTAAAGTTAAGGTGACCAAAAGACGAATCATGATTTTTTTCTTCTAACTCAATAAAAAGACATTGACGAGAAGAGGAGTTAAATTTGGGGAGATCTAGGGGGTGTCAGTAATACCTGTTCAGCATCATGGACCCTGCTGTGATTAGGGGAGGCAGGGCAGGAGTCCTGCTCCTCTGATGAAGAGTTAGCCTCGTGGTCACTGTCCTCCATTGCAACTGGGGCAACAGTGCACTCTGCAATCTCCAACCAGAAGGGAGCACACATGTGGAGCGGTTTTATCAGGAGGGAGAAGAACAGGGGGTTCATGTAAGGAGGGGAAGGAAATGGGGTACACGTGATTCAAGAGCCGGGAGCGGTACGACAAGAGAGGCGAATGTGTTCAGGCAAAACAGATGAAGACAAGGAGGAGGATAAAAAAAAAACATCAAATGATTAAATAAGGCCAAAGTCAGGACAGATGAAACAACAACATACCATTTACCACATGAAATGGTATTTCAGCACAGATATGACGACAGTTTGGTTGAGTAACCAGAGGGATGATTGAGCGATGCATAATGGCATTTTGAGGGCAGTTGTTTCCACACTCTTCCAATATAATGTTGGCCCAATCTGGCATCCTGCCATTACAGCTCTGCCTCATGTTATTAGTTCCTCTGACATCGCCATGTTCAGTGTTTAGGGCACTGCTAAAAATGCACCGGGTCCGGCCGATGTCAGCGCCAGCAGATCAGATTATCTGTGCCAGCTGCAGTTACATAATGCAGAGTCATTGAAATTTTGATGGAAACTCAAACACCAAAGTCAAAGACAGGGAGACACGCCTCTGCTCAAAGATTTCATTTGAGTTTAGAGCCACTCTGGATCTGTTTTTTTTTTACATATTCCCACAGGACAACTTCATATCCCTCCATCACTGTTCAACCAGAGTTAAAAAAGCTCCTCCTGTAATCCCTCAATGGTTTATTTCCTCCATCGATGGCCTACAGTTTTAATTATGCTGGGATTTAGAGCTTCAGGGCACAGGAGAAATTGATAGTTTCACAGTTTAGGAAATCAGTGACCTGCTTTCCTGTGCTACAACCAAAGCACAGAGATCAATGTCCAACATGGTGGATCCTGCGACCTACATAGACAGATAGACGACATGGTCGATCGCAAAGCTTTGACGAGTTTGAAGCAGAAACGCTTACAAGTTTAACAAACAATTTCACAATTTTTGCTCGATTTTGATGTTAAAATTCTGAGAGAGCAGAGACAAAATCTCTTGCTAAAATCCCAACTGCAGCATGCAAAGAAAAAGTATTACAACACAAACGCCTCATTTTCTTTAAAGAAGTGGATAATAGTTTCATCTCTCCAACCACCCCAAACTTCATCCACACAGAGCCTCACCTCCTCTCCTGCAGTGCCTCACCTGTGGTGCCTTTTATCAGCGCGTAAACCCTTTTCTTCTTGCCTCTGCGTACACTGCTCTTCATGCCCACTCCAGCAGGCAGCAGGAGGCACAGACCAGAGGCTCCAGCATTTATACGCCTCCATCCCAGAGGACACTGCGCCCTTCAGCCTCATCGAGCCACTCAGTGCCCCGGGGGAACTGATCATCAGCATTGATGAGCCGAACATCACCGTTCACAGGCTACACAACAACCCACAAAACATGCTTTAATGCCGAATCTACTCTGTTGCTACGATTTCTTAACACTTTTAATCAGACATGACACAAGTAACACTATCACACCTGTGAATCTCCATCTAATATTAGCCGTGAGTGAATCAGAGACACTCCAACATACTTAAACATTGATGTTCACTCCAGCAAAGCAGGTCCTAAAGGCAGAATTATAACCAACAACCTGTACAGCGAGTGCCACTTGAGCTGCTTAACATCCCATTATAATCACAACTGATATATTAAACATAACCTGCCATGCTAATGAGTTCACTAATTAAGCTAATAAATGCATTAATTATAAAGTATTTATCTTCCAACGTACTTGACTTCTGATCACATTAACCATTAAGCAGATTTCCTCATTCATATGCAAATATATGCAGCAAGCTGCTCCAAAATGTAATCTGACTACTACTGACTCTACAGACACAAAGACAAACACCACCATGGTAACAAAAAGTCTGGGTTAACACCACTCACCCAGTTATGATAAAGCCTCACCAGATATAACACGTGCTTTACTTTAATTGTTGATTAATTTGTCAATTATTTTCTCGATTAAGATATTAGTTGTTTGGTCTATGAAACGTCAGAAAATGGTGAAAAGACCAGGATAACGTCCTCAAAACTCATGTTTTATTCACAACCCAAAGACATTCAGAATACTGTCACAGAAGAGAAAGGAACACAGAAATATTCACAGTTACAAAACTGGAATAGGATTTTTTTTCCCCCCGCAATGTTCTTAAACATTTGAATTAAGTTGCCCCAAAGGGATTACATTGCACCTGTGTTGTGTTTGCCATCTGAGGCGATCTACTCAACCAACACCAAAACTTGTGTGTGAAACTTCTACACACCAATACATGTTAATATAGGGCCCATGTTTAAAAATACCAGATTTCCCCTTTAAAGCTTACATACACATTTATGTTACCTTCTTGAGGAGTGTGTCTATACTTTTCATTACATCCAGAAGTTTAACCGCTTTCCTTCAGCGGCATTCCTGAACGCTGACCCTACCTTTTGAGCTTTCTTCGCTAAGCCACAAACATTATCTGGTTACACTGTCTTCAATATGAGGCAGGTAGTAGATTCATTTTCCAGTAAGCACTCTAAAGCAGCTTTGGAAAGCAAACTTTTTCCTCCCTTACTGAACCATCAGTCCATGATGTTAATACACGTAGTCTTGATATTAAAGTCTTTGGAAAAAATACTCAGTTACAGCTGAAAAGGTTTAAGGGCACATTAGAAGTGGAGGAATTTAATTCTGAATTGGATCTGTATCTAAATTGGACTGCCTGGCTGCCCAGGTGGCCAAAAACACATTCATTTTCTCCATATTTGATATTTTAACAGCCAGCTAAAAGAAAACATAGAAAGAAGATGTAATGGATCTCACGAGACAGCAGATGAAAAGAGATAAACACAGCTGAAGAACAAAAGAGTTTGTAGTCTAATCAATGACATCATGCTTTTCAGAGCTGCCTGGTGTTCCTGGCACACAGCAGTGTTGAAGTAGGAAAAGCTCAGGGTTTGACATTTGTATTTCCCTACTTCAGGAAAAAGGGATACGGGAGAATTATTACACTCAAGTAATCTTAGAAGTTCAACAGAGAAGAGATTTGATCAGATTTTACAGTGTGCACTTTTTCCACATGCAAACATTTCCACTAGTCCAGTTCCTAACATTATTAAGCCCTTCGAATTTCTCTTCTCACACAGAAGCTGCAGCGCTTGATCCTTTGCTTGAATTTAATACCACTGACTCGCTCTTTTGCGTCACTCACTGAACTCCAGTTTTCCACAGATCCACCGCAACCCAGGTGGAGGTCTGACTGTGCTGGATCTTGAGCTATAACTCCTCAACTCTTCCAAAAATGACACAAACCTTTTAAGGGTACCGACCTAATAACGTCTAGGGATAGACCGATTATCAGCCTGAATGATTATCAGGGCTGATCTTCAGCATTTTTTACGATCATCAGTATCAGTGTTTTTTGTGTCTGATTGCCAATGAAATAAATTAAATTGAAAATTCAAAACTTTGGCTCCGTTGCAGCATCCTTTCTTTGTCTGTAGCCACCACTCTGTGTGTTTGAGATCAGCAACAACGCCCTCTTACAAGTCTCATGGTCAAGTTTCTGACAGCCTGTTCAAACTGAACAGCATGGCCACTTCCAGACCACAAAACCAATATCAGGCGATCATGTGTGAAGCAGATAAATCAATATATGCTGAAACATATGATTGACTGGAAATAACGAACATCAATCCAGCTCTGGTGAGCCATACCAACACGAAAAAGCCATACAATACACAGAGACAGTTGATCCTATTACATTGTTCCTTTCAAAAATAAGAGCAAAAACCTCCAGGTTAGTCCTCTTTTACAACAAAAAACTGTGGCCTAACTTTGTGTAACATTTACAGAAATGTCCCCTCATCCTTATTCAGCAAAATTAATTAAATTATGTGAAAAAACAGAATAAAACCCAGAATAAAACCTAATGGGCTCTGACATCCATTTCACACATTTTCATTAGGCTACCACACAGAGTCTCCCAGTGGAACGAGCCACAGCTGAGACCTGAACCAATTACAATTTCCATAACTGGCCGTACCGACATTTCAGCTCCTCTTGAGGGTTGGGTCCATCGTGACTAATACGCAACCTTTATCATTACTGGTGCCACGCAGTGATGAAACAGAATAAATAAGCGTCAGACCAGGTGAAAGCACAGTGTGGCTGGTTCAGGTCCAAAGTAACAGGAAGCAGCTGAAGCCCTGGAGCGAGACATGTGACTGGAAATGCCTCAGATAAGCAAGAAAACACAATGGCTTAGGAACTACTGTGTGACAACTATGCCTTCATGTACAGCGGGACGACTTCCTCACATTACTTAAAAAATGGCACATTCATTCACAAATAAATTAGATGAAGACATGTGGATGAAAACATTAAGCCTTCGCTAATGGCAACATATTCTGCTTCTTTGGCATTTTCTGCACTCGCATGATGAACTTCAGCTTGTGCTCAATCTAACATTTACTCTCTGTTGTAGATGCCAGTGTGGAAAGTCCTGTTTGTCATGTGAATTGAGTAAAGTGGGGCCAAAGCAATAATTTAACCACAGAGCAGTTTATTGAATATACAGTGCAGATGAAGGCATCCAATCATTTTAATTAAATTTAATAAGCAGTCTGAGAGGCAAATGACAGGTGGCGGCACGACTTTAGACACAAACGATTTTATGACCCTTTTCAGGTCAAAGCTTATCAAGGAGACCACTATAAGATAAGTGACCTCTTAAGATCTGAGACCTATTTTACGATGGGACTAAAACCTTAATGTCTAGCACATGCAGTCCCTGAGAAACAATTGAAGGACATGAAACCCAATTCAACATAAACAAGCTGTGAGGTTGACTGCGCTGCTTTGTTACTGTTGGATGGTGGTGGTGGGTTTGGCTGCCACAGTGCTGATAGATGATGATTTGTTGCCTGAAACACAGCTCTCGGGGGAAAGCCCACTTCAAATTCTCCCTGTATGACATGGGAAATGCAATCAGAAGCTGTCAGAAGTCATAAAGAAACTATATCGCATGTTGTTATTGACCCTCTGTGATGGAAGCAGATATCAGCTACGGGAGGAAATGCAGTCGACAGAGTCATTTATAATCCAGCGAGAATAATTACTACGCTACTATTCAATGAATGCTAAATCATTTTTGAGTGTTGGCAGGTATGCTTACTTAACTGTATGCATGTGATGTGTGGGAGACGGTGCATACAGCAGGGTCACAGTAACAATTTACATACATGGGGATCCTAAAATGTTATTCAAAGGCTTTAAAACAAAGCTCTTGTTTATTCCTCTTTAGTGAATGTTGTGGAATGCACAGGCTGAATACCAGTGAGGTTTCCCCTTGTGGCGAGGCCAGTAGCAGGTGGTGAAGTGAGCCATGTGCGCTCTGTGTGAATGCTGTGGTTGTTTGGATAGTTATAGCAGGGCTCTGTGTGAAGCTGGCTCAGTACAGAGAAAGAGAGAAAGAGAGACAGAAATAGTCCCCCTCTCACCACACACTCCCACAGTTATAGAGCTGATGCAAATATCCACGTGACCAAAACTCCACATATTCATTGCAACAGAAAACACAATTAAGACTCACAGTTTCTCTGTTTCACCAGTGTATATAGTCAAAGGAAGATAAAAAGATGCCAGCGTTTTAAAGGGACAGTTCCTCCCAAAATCATGAAATCATATTAAAATTTTTACATGTAATGCTTTTTATCCATCTAGATTGTTTTGGTGAGTTGCTGAGTTTCAAAGATATCGGAACTAGATGGCACTCAGCTTGTGGTGCTCAAAGTGCCAACAAATACATTTAAAAAAACAGTTTCATTTGGGAACTATTTTCTTTCTGCAAAACTACACCGTATCAGAGTGCAGAAGGAAACATGCATCTGCTCATGGACGAAAGGCTTGTGTGTGAGCTGGAACATTAGCAAGCTGAGTTAGCTTAGTTAGCTACTAAGCTAAAATAGATGCACGCTTCCTTCTGCTTTGTGATACAGAGAAAGAATAGTTCCTATGTAAAACTGCTCACAACAAAGTCTGTGGATTATCTTGAGTAACCACCGTTTTCCCACCGACTCATGAGCTCATGACAACACTGGCTTTAACCAGTACATCAACTTTTTACAAGACAAGATGCTCTCTACCTGTCGAAAGCTGTGTTAATTTACTGCTAATGCAAACCGAACATTTCCTACAGCTGCAGCTCCACATTGAATTGTTTTAGAGTTTAGTCAGGCTAGTCACAGCAAATGCATTCTTCTGTGAGTTTAGCTCTTGCGTCACAGAACAAAACATCATTTTTGGCATTTGTTGTCAGTGGATCAGTTTGAAATACGTCAGAGAGAAGTTTTATTCAGTCTGTAAGAGTAATGGAACAAGAAGGAGCTGTTAGATGAAGAGCTGCAGGCGACAGGCCACACACCTTCAACTTCTCAGTGAGGTGCCCAACTCTTTTTTCCCCATTAATGTTATCAGGTTCCCTATTACCAAATAGGTGGTTTTGCTTTTCTTTGACAACAAATTCTCTGCCATCTTCTAGTCAGTCAACTATCCTTACTCTAGTTATAAGTGAAATGTGATTCTTGCTGTTGCTAGTGCTGCAGAGAGTTTAAAATGTTAAATGTCTGTTGTCCAATTTAATACTGAGCAAAACCAAAAAAGCAAAACAACGGTGAGGGTGGTGGGCAAGTAATCAGTGTATGCCTGACCACTGTGTACCCTCATGTTGAGTGCATCAAATGTATTTGTTGGCACTGTGAGTGCCACAAGCCCAGTGCCATCTAGTACCATTATATTGGAGAGAAAATCAGACATCTCTACAGCTGAAATCGCCAAAACTCTGCAACTCACACCAATCCATCCAGATGGATAAATAGGTAAGAGAAAAGATATGTATTTTTGATTTGGGGATGAACTGACCCTTTAAAGATGGATGCATCTCCGCCCCAGATGTATTCCTGTCAGTCTGAACAACTGAACAATGCTTCAACCATCAGACACTACGACACTCACAACACTCCTGATGCATTAAGCTGTCACACCTGATCAATACATGTGTTTTAACATCTTAGAGATGGACAGCAGGGAAAAGATCAGAAACTCCTCTGTGTTCTGCAGTCATGTGGATATTCAAGATCCTCTCAGTAGCAGAAAATTGTCATTACTTGTGCAAAATCATATTGGAGCACAAAGTCGGGTCACATGTATTCATGTTAATGGTCCAGCGTGTGTGGCCAATCTATACTCTGCCACATGTGCACTGTATATGCACAGGGAAACCCTGCAGCCACAGACTACTATGTTGGGAGGTTAGGAAGAAAAACACAGAGCAAATCACACACAGAGAGATACACTTAATTGCAGGGTCAGCAAGAATGAAAGCAACAAGCACATACCTCTGTGTCACTGTTTGTTTCTGAATTTGCTGCCATATTATCCCTTCAGAACCAGCGGTATTCCTTCCCGACAGCCAGAGAACAGACAGACACCAGTATTTAAGAAAAGGCCTCGGAAAGCTCCTCAGAAAGAGAGTCACTTCTTTAGTTTCAGGACACCCCGTGTTACATAAGCACACCTATTCTCCCTGCTTCACCAATCAGATAGCATCCAGCTTTTTTCCAACCCCCCTCCCCCCAGCTTTGGACTGGAAGATCTTTTTTAAAAACAGGTACACCTTCGATTTCCGCCACTCTGCATCTGGAGCATTTCAATAGCGCCACCCTGCTCTCCAGTTTTGGTCAATCTGCAGCCGCTTTGCAGATGAGCTGCAGCTGAAGTGTCGGCAGCTCGCGTCTGCAGACTTCAGAAGAGGTGATGCTCTGTAGGGAGCTCCACAACATCTGCTCTGTCGCCTGGCTACAAGCCCCTGTTGCCCTCGTTCTTAAAGCCACAAATGTGAGATCAAAACACACAAATCGATCTCACACAAACGAAACACACATGTGCATGAATGAAGTGTCTCTTAAACGATTCAGAAGTAACGGAGAATCTAGCAAATCAGAATCAAAACGCAGCCGAAGACAACAGCGGCTTGCAACATAACTTCTTACAATGGCCGTCACATCCAACCCAGACCTCCCAGCTGGTGGTGCCAGGGCCAGAGTGGCACAAGAGGAATCAGTGTGTGTGTGTGTGTGTGTGTGTGTGTGCGTGCGTGCGTGCACGAGCGTGTGTGTGTTCATGCTGGGGAGGAGAGGTGACTTGTGGCCTACATGCTACAAATAATCTTTTTATCTAATACACACTTTCTCTGTCCTCTCTCTTGCTCACACACACACACACACACACACACACACACACACACACACACACACACACACACACACACACACACACACACACACACACACACTTAAGTGGGCCACAGCACAAAGCCTTTTCTTAATCTCTATGGATCTCTGTGCTTTGCAAGTCGTATAATACTCATTCATTCTTAAGGAATTAGGATTTTGTGATTAAGTTATTTCTTTGGGAGTCTAAGCTATATGCTGTGTGACTTCTAGTGACTTATCATAGCCTGTCTAAACCACAGAGATGGAGCTCTAGCTTGTGTCTGGGCTGGGATCTAATCGTCAGTATTTAAGTTTAACATGAGAAAGTCGGGGAGAGCAAAAACAGAGGCCGAATTCAGCTGAGAATTCATTTTCTGCCTATGGGAGGAACAACGAAACGTAACATGATGCCAATCTTAATAGCTCTCACTGCAAGTGTGCCAACTTATACAACAGTAATAACTACCATAAGTGGTTGACAGAGGGTAACACAAATAGTATCAGGTCAACACACATGCCAGTCTAACAAACCACACGGGAGGCAAATCTCACTAAATCCCCTTTTAATGTGACACATGTACAGAATAGGCCAGGGCGCAGAGAAAAGCGTAGGCTAACAGACAGGACACATTACTTCCTGTAAGGAAAGATGGTGTCTGGGGAGGTCTTCAGGTCTGCTTTAATCCTCTCTGGCTGGCCCTCATCATGAGGGTGATTATCATAGACTGTCTGAAAGGGCTGACACTGCCCAAGGGATGGATGGCTTTAGATATACAATCTCAGGCTGCACGCACACACACATAACTTATATGTTGGCACGCACACACACACACATGCAAGGGTCAGACACAGCAGACATGACAGTAAAGTGCTGTCTGTGCTGCTGTGAGGATCACATTGCCGGTGGTAATTAAAATGTCTCTTTGTCCTTGTTTACATTGTGAGGTTGTCTGGCTCGGGCCCAGCAGGGCTGCAGAGACTTCCTTGATAAAAGCTACTGCACAGTCCAGCGGCCGCAGCAGTCAACAAACACTGGTATTCAACAATGTCCAAGAGCCCAGCCAACAGGCCAGAGAGGAGTCTGATCTTCTAACTGCACCGAGACAAAGCATGACTGTATTATATGTGTATGTGGCTGTGTAAGAGCAAAAAGTCATTTACTGATTGCAGAGGATGCAGTGTTGGCACTGTGCCCCATGAGGATGGACAGTGGAGGCAGGGGAGTGCCACCTGCTGCTCGTGACTGGAAACAGCTTGACTTCAGTGTCACACATGTATGTGCATGTGTCACTAGCCACAGACATTTTGACTTTTAGTAGCAGAAGAGCTTAGGTGTTACTATTGATAATAATAATAATAAAAATGGCTTTGCCCTATTTAAGTGTCCCATTAAACTGTGACAATGATACAACATGAAGAATACCAAGACCCTGAAGCTGAATGTGACATATCAAAATGTCTGCTGCCTATTATTTACAAACTTAACATATAATCACCAAAGGTCTAGATCAGTTGTTTCAAATGGTGTACCATTGGGGTTTACAACTGTTACAACCATAGATTATTATTGCAATATACAACTATACACCAATTAGAAATGAGTTTTTAATTTACTATATCAGTACTTTGTACACATATTTTTCCTAAGACATAGACAAATTCTATATGAATATGAGGTGCACCAGTGCAACCAAAATAGTCACACCCTGGAGCCCTGATATCGTCACATTATGATTCAACTAAAAATCCAGACAAACAAACTCTAACTAAAACATCTGGACTTATGTTCCATGTACAGCACATACAGCAAGTTGCTATCTCTGATGAAAGCATCACTACATGGCAATTTTTTTAACTCAAATATTGGTTTTGTACTTCAAATGCATACTGTATAAACCAGCTCTGAACACGAGGACAACTTCCCCCCAAAGCACAAACAGTCATGTGACTTTATCTACAGCAGGGTGTTTTGAACACTCGTGAGGAAAATCCAGGAAAGAATGAAAACCTGTGTAGTGACAGGCAGACAGGAAACATGCAGAAAATGTAAATTGGATATACATTTTTCTCCTCAGCTGTCTGAGAAACTGGATGAAACACCTTAACTGTACAGTAGCATGCGGTGGACGCTGACGCCCTCTGAAGCAGATATCCACCACCTCTGCAGGAACATAAATATTTTTCCACAATAGCCAGGAATGAGGAGACGCTGGATATGCTGAACTTACACTTCCTACACTTCCTCCTCCATTCAATTAAGGCTCTTTATCGGACACAGAGAGATTCCTGTTGGAAAGCTGCTAAAGCATTTGCTCACTTTGTTTTTTCCCCCTTAAAAAGGTGACATGGTACAACAACAAAGGCTCATGTGGCTGTGGAGGGGAGGGGGGGGAGTTCCTCTGGACGACTTAAAGAAAGGGAGAGGCTTTTCCAGATTAGGCGAGGAATTCCTTTGTTCATTTTAATTCATTATACCCTCATATACTACAGTCATCTAAGGGACTTGGACGGACATAGCTGGTATCTATGTCATGAGATGCTGGATTTATGTGTCATGTATGGTCAGGCGCTGTCACCTGTGGCTTGTCCAGCTTGTGTCTCCACTGACCGACATGGACTCACACCAGCTCTGCCTGCAGAGAGTGCGATTTCCAGCTGGCCCAAAATCTGTCTCAAGATCTTTTGAGCATTTTAGATTTCACTGATTACTCTCAAGAGAGAGCTACAAAACAAATGCACAAAGAGTCAGAGAGAAAACGGCAGGAAATAAGGCAATTATGGCTACATGAAGTGAATTGTCAATTTTCGGGTGTTTCCACTTTTCGGTTTGTAATCTCTTCCAACAATTTCCAGGTCTGAAGTGCATCATTAGCAGAAGCATGGATGGTATGGATGGTAATGAAACCTGGCTAAATTAGGAAACTTTAGGACTTTAGGATTTAGGGCTTATTGAATCATCTGACACAAGGTGCTAAAATTACACTACAGAAGCCACAACAAAGGGTCTGGTTTCCCTTGAACTCGGTTATTTCATTTTGTTCCACCACCTTTGGAGAGAGACACGGACATTTTAATGAGCTGTACTGCTTATTCTGAGCCAAGATCCAGCAATTATTATGTCTATTGGTTTCCACTGAATTCCAGATAGCTAAACAAACTGTTGCTGATTCACGAAGAAACCACAGAACAAATTGCACGACTTGGATCCAGCCGAGAAAGGTGTGATTAATATTTATTTAGGAACGATATATTGCAGCCAAATAGAGTGGAGAAACACAACACCTGTGAGACAAAAGGCGACAGCAGACAAAACAATTTCAACATCTGCTGGGTGGTGAACTCTCTCTGCCCTGGTGAAAGGAAGTCAGCGGGTTGATGTGTGGCCTCACTTCTGCAACGCTGAATTCCAGCCCGTCTAACTCCCACATTACATGAACACAAAACCACCTTGTGTAATTGTTGGCTCCTGCTGGGCCTTATCACAATGCTACTGAAGAGGGTGAAGTCTAAAGCGGGAGCCACAAATCTGCTGAAACAGTGTTGGCATTGTGTCTACAACAGATTCAGTAAGAGAAATTACATTAGCGTCTGGACTGGGTTTCCTGTCTTGCCAAAAGGTGCCAATGGAGTGGAAACAAACACAAAGTAGTTAACTACTCTCAGATTCATTACTTTTGCAACAGTAGATTAAGAAGCTGCAGTCGGCAGTCCCCAGGGCAGGCGACGCTGGAGGTTGACTGTTCATTACATCATGTGTATTATGCATAAAAAGTTTGACTAAGTTTGCACTACGGGCAGAACACACGCCTGGGAGACAATCTGAGAAGTTTAACAACTTGCAGCTTTACGACTGCATTAAACGCACACAGTATGTAATTTATGCTGCTAAGGGTCTCTCAATCAAAAAAATGATAAAAGAAGTAATTGCCGTGGGATCATGGGAGTTGTTGTCTTCATTAAGAAACAAAGTTTTTTTCAAGTTATGTTTAGTCACATTTGCCAACTCTCCCAGAAGTTGTAGCAACAGGCGACCAAATGAAACGCAAAGATACCTTAAATAAAATTATGTTTTTCTCTAAGTTTGAACATTGTTGGAAACATTTGGGATAATGCAAGTACACAACTCAACAAAATATATGTCTGCAAACATGTGCCATGCGCTTTAGTTGACAAAACAATACCTCAATTAATCTCAGTTTTGTGACGAGAAGAAGAATTTAATCTGCAACAAAATGGTGTGCGCACCTCTACCATCAATGCAACTAATATCCATCCCTGCAACTAGGAGCACTACCTTGAGCAACCCCTTTTCTAAGTAAGGCTGCTGTGACTCAGCAGGAAGAGCTGGTTGTCCACTAATTGCAGGGGTGGCGGTTCGATCCTCGCCTCCTCCTGTCCGCATGTCAGTGACCTTGAGCAAGATACGGAGCCCCAAAATTGCTCCCCATGGTTGGGCCATAATATTTTGCTGTCATCTGTGTTTGAGTGTGAATGGATTAATGGGAATCAAATTGTACAGTTTGGATAAAATCATTTTACAAATGCAGTCAATTTACAATTTAATGGTCCAGTGTGTAGAATTTAGTGGCAACTAGTAGGGAGGTTGCAGATAGCGCAAATGGCCCTATTTGATTTGTCCATTCTGGGCTACTGTAGAAAACATGGTGGTGCATATAAATGCTTTGTTCTGAGGTTATGAAAAAAACAATGATTTTAAACTGACAACAGACAAGTTTTTGCTCCAACTTATTATTATGAAATAAATGTTGATTCCACAGTGTTATGGCTATAGTACAATAACACCATCTGCGCTTGATTCCCTGTAAGCCTCACTTTCAAAGTGCTTCTGTCTGCCACCAGGGATGAAATCTCCAGGGAAGATGAAGGCTGGCGATCCAGGACAGGCTGGCAGCCTGGCACCATTTCTATCAGCTTTCACATCTCTACTAGACTAAATGAATGAATAAACTCACATTTTGTCCTGTGTTGTTGGTAGTTGTTACTAAATCAATTTAAAATCGAATCAATTTTACTTATATAGCCCAAAATCACAATCACATTGCCTCAATGGGCTTTACAAACTGTACAGTGAACGACATCATCTGTCCTTAGACCCTCGATGCGAGTGAGGAAAAACAACTAATCAAACGGAAAGTGATCTAGTTGTCTTTGTGACAGCAGCGCCAAAACTAATACCACTTGGAAACACTTGTCATTTCTGCCCTTAAATGCTTCTAAATTCGACACACTGGCTACCTCATGAAAAATTATTTTTAAGGTTTAAGATTTCTGGTGTAAAGATCAAAAACTGCACAGTCACACACCATACAGGATTTACTATTTGAGCTGATGATGGTAAAACTTCCTGGAGAGCAATAAAGGATGACACATCACTGAACGTATTTTCATTTCATAATCCTTTCACAAGAAACCTTCCACATCTGTAATACCTCAGATTGCCTCTTGGGACAAGATGTCAAAGATAAGAGGAGGGAGGATGTATGATGCAGATTATGTCTCTGATACCAGAATGTTCTCAGGCCAAAGAAGACGTAACATATCGCTGCACAGTCAGGCTTCAGACTGCTGTGTCAACGTCACAAATGCTGATGTGCTTTAAACAATAATGTACATTTGAGACCAAAGCACAATGAAACACACTTGAATACACACAAGAGGCCTTGAAGCAGGTGGTCAGTGTGCATGTACACTCTTGGTACGGCCAATACACAATAGTTCTCACCAACACTATACAGCAAAAGTGTTACCTCAAGTGAGAAGAAGTCTGATATTTGAAAGTGTTAAATTGTGTGTGTGAGGTTATAACACTCTGTACCGACTCCTATCCAAAGAAAGCATCATTTTAGAAATCTACCACACAGACAAGCTTTGGTTTGTAGACTTCCATAAATAAAGTTTGGGGCGACTCAGGAGATAAATATACAATAGATTTAACATTTCTTTTCCTCCAAATAAACAAGATTGTGGCGTTTCATCTGGATCTACCGCTCAAGTGCAAAGCTGCCACTCCTGGGCCGTCTGAGGTCATCTCCCTGGAGATTGAGCCGTTCATCTCGTACGTCAGTGATTGTTATCCTCCTAACAGCGTCATCGATTGACAAGCAGCGGCCCCCAGAACCTGTGATTGACACTCCACATGAGGAATCCATGTGTGCTCAGGATTGTGAAGCTAATGAGCTAGTTAGAAGTTCAAAAATCTCACTACAAGCTGGGGCTAAAAGCTGTTATCAGGTTTGAGGTTGTTTGACTGCAAAGCAATGGCTTTTACATCTGGGCTTCAGCTGTGAATGAGCCAACTAGAGCTGATTTCCCACCCTGTCACTGCTCTCCTATGTGGGTTTATTCTTCAGCCAGATCAATTTGAAGTTCAGAAGTGTGTTTAAAAAGTTAACATTTACATTTAGACACCTTTTACATGACAAACCCACAATTATAGTAAATCATTTCTGCTAATTCTTAACAAGGATTCAGACATACGCATCAATCCAGGACTTGTACCCTCAACAGATGGCGATGGCGACTTCTGGGGTGGTGCCTGACTGGCCTGGGCTCCAACATGAACTACACATAATTGTCCCCTTCCTCCTTCTCTTTCCATCTGTTCTCCTCCTCCCGGATGTAATCCGCTTCTCTAATCTTGATGCCCAAACACACCAAGAGCCACACACACACACCAGCTTGGAAACCTCAACACGGGTACTAGCACATGAATGGGACGCCTTGCCAACTGACTCATCATTAGCACATGCAGCAAAAACATACGTTGGGCTAACTAATGTGCAGTCACCTCTTCATGTGGCCTTCACACTCCTCTGCTGCATGTTTGATTAACCTTACATACGGTACAGCTGGAATGAAACTAAAGGAACATCTGCCTGCCAGAAGCAGTCCCATATAGAAGAAAAAGCCCCAGCACTCATTTCTTTACATCCTTTTGACCTCTAACTGTGCCACCAAGAAAGACATGCACATTGCAGATAGAGTAGACAGTCCAGACAGTCATAATTAAAAGCATAGGTTTCCTATTAATCACTCCGGACCGGTTCGGAGGACACCGAGCATGAAGAAAACGAAGATAAACAACTGGTCAGAAACAAAAAGGTTATAGATAAAAACCTGAGCAGTGTGTCTGCCTCTTCACATAATAAAACCAGCAGAGGTTGTCTATGATAGATGGTTTGTCCTGTGTAGCAGAGCTCACTTCTCATCACAATGCAGATGACACGCTACACTTACCATTCTGCAGATGGCCAAGACAGACACACACACACACACACACACACACACACACACACACACACGACCCAGTAGAGGACAGCGACCGACTGCGAGCTGCTCCAGGTCTGTATGAACAAAACCTTTTGCGCCTCCAGCTGCAGCAGATCTACACAGTCTTACAGCCAGACATTAATAACGTAATGCTGCACAAAGACAGACAGACACGCTGCATCTCGGGCTCGACTGGCTGATGCTGCTGCAGAAGGAGCAGCGATGGAGGAAAAGGAGGAAAGGGAGGTGAGGAAGATCTCAGGAAGAAAACAGGTGGGAGCTGGGATGTAAAATACCAGGCACGACTGTCTCAACTTCCAGAGAACAACAATAACTCAACGCTAATCATCTTAATATATGAAAGTATCAAAAAAACAGACAGAAAAACAACCGTCTGTTGTCAGTTTACAACAGGAAATTGAATCCTGATGTTCTGTTTGGGGTCCTGGAGACCCCAGGACATCTTTAAAAGCCTAAAACATACTTCATATTGTTCTAAAGCCTTCATACTTCATGACTCTTCTGATAACATGTTTCAAAAGTCTACAACTGAACTTAATGAATTACTTCTGTTTCCAGATGTAAAACATGATTAAATACAATAAATGTCCATATGCTCTATACTTGAGTAATTTTTACCACTTTATCATCTCTTAACTAATTCATACATACATTCATCCAGTCACTTAACCGAAACCAGCAATTTCCATGCTAACACGACACTAATCCTCTTCTTAGAGTAATTGGTGCGGCCTATTATTCATTCATGAAAATTTAGGTTAGCGACTTCGTAGAGTTAATACTACTGACACTATTACTATTGCTTATCCCACTTAGCTAAAGCTTCTAACTGCTTCTGGTCGTGTCAGTTATTATGATGCCTTGTTATTGACGCTAGTTCCACTGAGGACCTGAAGTATCACCCATAATTGTTTACCTAGCATACTCCCGAGGAAACTCGTGGACAAATAGTGGACAGAACTTGCGGGTTTGAAAGGTAAACCCTTAAACCTGCATTCTTTGTCATGGCCAGCAGAGGGCGACTCCACTGGTTGCAAAAATAAGTGCGATTGTTTGTAAGCTTCACCTCAGTAAACAGTTTCCTAATGAGTTTATGGTCTTAATTGCTAGTTTTAAGTCTTCTTCAATACAGAATGATGTCATTTTATAAATAAAGGTCCCATTTAGAGTAAGATAGACGATAAAGCAGGGAATAGTTTTGGGCTAGCTTGTGATTGTCAAGTCGCGACCACGGTATATCTTTGGGTATTCATGGTGCATTCCATCTGAACTGGGAAGCCAGAACTTCCAACCTCAAAATCCAAGCTGTGAGAGCAGTAGAATATATTGTTTATTAGCACTTCTGTCAGTACTGTCCAACCTCAACCTGTGGACATGTTACTTCCATGTTTTGACTCTCAAAATACTGTGAAATGCATTTTCAAAAGGTGTTGCTCATAATGATTAACGATCTCTAACCTGGCTAGAACTGGTATCCCAAATTGTTGCACTGGAATGCTCTCAACTCAGGTATGACATCATTCCCAGCTCAGACTTCCAACTTCTGAGGTAAATGGAACAAACCAGTCAAAATCAAATCAATCAGGGTGTCCTCCCCAGCTCCATCCTCTCATCCAAATACGGTCACTTCTGGCTCCAAATAACCATCATAGCGATGCTAATGCCAAAGTTGAGGCTACCAAATTGTAGTCCACAAACCAATGGGTGACATCACGGTGGGTTTACACTTGAATTCATCTCAGAACCACAGTACACATTTTTATGGTTTACTGAAAGCAAATAATGAACCCAAGGTTACTGCTGCGGGATCACTACTACCAACTTTTGCAACATGTTTAACCACTATGGTTAAAAAATCCATGGAGGCGGCTGTCGCCCCTGGTTTGTTTAGGTAACTCCTGCCCTGCAAGAGTGTGTTTGGGTACATTCAGTGGGGCATGATAATATTTATTTAAGCTGCGCATAGCCTGCTGCTTCCTCACTTACTCATGAACAGAACAGTAGCTATGGTTGAGTTTGACAGCCTTTGATGGTGTCAAAACTTAGCACTTCTGTCCCTTTGAGCTCAAACTTGTCACTCAAGTTGGAGGTAAAACACAGCGATGAGTGCGCTAGAACCTTTTTTCTTCTGCTGAGTACATTTCTGTAACCTCAGTTGTGCTAAAATATTCACTGTCACCATTTCCACAGAGCTTTGTCGTTCAATTATCTATGAACCAAAGAAAGAGCAGTAAAGTGCACACTGAGTTGTTAGAAGAGTATTGCTGCACATTTCTGGAGAGTGCTGCACTATTCTTGAATCCAAACCAAAGAGCATGAAATTATGTATAGCACATGATGGCAGGCGTCACAAGCACTCGCACCTCAAGTGAATGAGGTGTCCAAAGAGCGTCAAAAGGAAATGGCACAGACTCAGTGAGACACCTGGCATCCTGCAGGATCTCACACAGTGTGAGGTTTAAGCCGGAGTCCAGGGCAAACAAGTGGAGATTTAAGTTGTACATTGTGATTATTATGATCTTATCATACAGTTAATATAAGTTGCTATTTGTTGGACTTTTTTAGTTAGTGCTGAAGTTAACATCTGCTGCATGGTTTTAAGTGCTGAAACAAAGATTAAAGTAGTTAGTCAACTGGCGACTCATTAAATCCAAGCTGACAACTTTTAATTTGGAAATACTTTGTTTCAACATCAACACTTTTATTTGACCAGAAAGTACTGAGAGAGTGTTTTATACTGGGATTTTAGCAGATGGGAAAACGTTTGACTAATAAATGTCAGACAGTAGCTAGCCTTATATAATGTGCTTCTTGCCTGCCAATGGTAAGTCAATAACTGTCATGTTTCTGTGGAAAAAGCAGAAAACAATCTAAAAAGGCGTCCTCATTCTTAAAGTGGGTCATAGCACCATCAGAGGGTTCTGTGTATGATTGAGCAGATCGAGGGTTTAGTGTAATAAAAAGGTAGGAAATACCTGAATAAGCATGGATAAATGGTGAACGTGAGGAGTGGACCTATTCAACTCAGCCAGCAATTTCTAAAATTAAAAAGGTGCATTGTTTTTTCTGTACTTTTGTATGTATAATATTTCTTTTTCAATTGTGAAAACTAAAAAAACATTGTGCAAAGTGCATTGTTTTAACACATTTAAATTTTGAGCTCTACAGGTCAGACATAGGGAATGTAAAGTCAGCCTTTCATTCAGTTTTCTCTCATTTCCTTAGTTGGAGGCAACATTTTTTATGCTTTAATTTAGCAGCCAAGGCCAAACACACAAACCTGAGAGGCTGTAGATTTTGAAGATACAGTGGATTTTAAAAACTGGGTGATAAATAACTTTTAAACTAGCTTAAAGACAGTGCTAAATGGCAAAGAGCTAACTCTGGGACTGTAAGAAGCCTCTTTTAAGGGAGCAGCAGTCAGAAACAGTCTGCTCTGTGAGTCAAGCTGAATGGAGTGACGAACTCCACTGTCAAACAGCCTTGGGGTTTTCATGGCTGCTGGGAAGAGCAGAGACAGAGGCACCATGGCACAAAGTGACAGTGATGTGGAGGGAAGGATGTGGGTGAAGGGCAAGTTCGGAGGAATTAAGAACAGTGACAGGAAGATGGTGAGAGGGGGAGAGAAAACGCTTTGAGCACTGCAGAGGCTGATGCACAGAGATCCAGAGATCACAGGCCCAGAATCAAATTATATCTCATAACCATCCACAAGGGGTGTTGTGTTTTTATATTTGGCTCTGTTCACTCTACCCTTCACAGGCATGACCCCAAAAGGACAAAAATGATCAACTCGTCTGTGAAGTGCAGTCATAAAGTTCACATTCCTGCATTTCATTCAACTCTGCTCAATTAGAGTTCAATGTGGCTATAACAACCATAAAAATGGGTTAACTGTACATAGCAGGAGGCCTCTGGCACTTTAAAGAGCATTCTGTTTCTGCATCTGTTGGAGAACTGCTCACTGTGGCTCTCAAAAAGTCAGTCCGCCAGATGTTCATAGTATAATCTCCACAAACCAAAAACTGCAGATTTATGTTATACTAAGTGACTGAAGGACACACGAAAGACTGAACAGGACAGATTACTGTCACTGTAGATATACAGTAACAGGCTAAACTATGTAATGGACAGCAAACACAGATAATGATGTCAAAGGTTAACTATTGTCGTAGTGACACTTGCACAGTATTTAACCTCTCAGCTGTGTAGATGTGGAGTGGATTGTAATCAGACAGGATGGACAGTCAGTCAAGGACATTAATCTGGTCGGGGCTATATTGGGCTCATGCAGACCATCTGGGACTGAGCAGTAAGCGCTTCTGTGTTGATTTTTGTTTAAATTAGTGTGTGACAGCCTGTGTGGCTCTGAGTTAAGCTGTAAACTCCAGATGCGTGTGTGACTGTGTGTTTATGTTCGCTGCTGCTTGTGTGTCTATTTATCTATCTGTGATGTGAGTGGACAGATATGCTGACAAAGCTGCTGTCGTCTAGCCAGCAGCTGTGCTGTGATAATAACAATAATCCAGTCAGCCACATCTGTAATGTAAAGAAGACCACAGCTATGTTAGAGGAGAACTAAATGGAATTTCATCTAACCACTAACATCATGAGTGGCTAGTGGAGGCTGTGATTGTGTCTAATAGCATTTCATTTAACTTATTTAAATAGGTTAAAGGATTAAGATGACTGTTCACAGCATTTGGAAATATTCAGGGCCCGCCAAATATAAACAAAATAAAGACATAAAATATTGTTGTCCTTTATGGTCAGTTTGTTTATTCAGTTTATTTAGTTATGAAAATGAAGAGTTTGTTTAGTTGTTTTTTTTTTTGTTTAGTTTAGTTTATTTAGGCATAAATTTCTGTAGAGGAGAATCTTTCTCTTTTCATTAAAATGTCATAGTGCACCATTCATCTTAGCCACTAGTGTTGATCATTATGTTCACTAACGCGGATGACAAAGTTAATAGAGAGCACCTGCAGCACACAGAACCAAAATATAGACTTCTGTCACTGGTTTCCCTCTGTCTTTTTTTTTTTACTTTGTGAACATAAAGTCATGCTAAAGCAATTAAGATGGACGTTTGGGTGAGATATTTCTCCTTTTCTGAAATGTCCACTCTAAAATAGCTACATTGAAGCACATTTCCAGTTTAGAAAAATATTTCTGACGAAAGGTCCCAGGGGTAAAGTACTTTCCACTGGTTGGATCACATAAACAGCTTGAAGTAGTGACCAAATGTAGGCAGCAGGACACAACAGTTAGTACTTTCTGGAGGGAAACCTACTTCAGCAGGAGTGTAAACCCCTGCCTCACAGAATGAGTGGAGGTTTACATACATGAATAGAAATGCAAAAAATGCATAATTTCTGGGAGGGACTTTTCCTTCTTGTTCCCTTCACCAGTTGGGAGCAGGAATCTGATTGCTGACCTTAGTCTGAATTCTCAGGCTAGCTCTATTAATAGCCCAGACACTAGCGAGCGCAAGACTCCTAAGTCAGCAGCCAGAGCTCAGTGACCAGGCCCGGCTTCAGTCTGGCTCTGGATGGACCCGGCTGTTGATTAGAAAGAAAAACAAGGCTCCCGAATCGCCTTCTCAGCTCATTCAGGCCAGTCATTCTTCAGTGTTTACGGGAAAAAGTACAATGCAGCTAAAAATATGGCATACAGTCCAAACATGGCAAGGATCTTACATTTCAGTCAACGCCCACCATGCACATCTCTGAAACAACATTGAGACTAAACTTGCATCTCTTTAAGCAGAATCACTGCAACATGACAATGCACAAGCCTTCAACGTTTCCCTCTAATACTGCAGAGAAGGGGGCACCCCTTTTGGCACGACTCCCAGGGAAACTGGGCGGCGATGTGAGTGAGACACTGCTACCATAGCCAGACTGCTCATTCAGAGTGGGGAAACTTTTGTCTCCAGAAAACTCTGAAAAACAGAAAGAATATTGGTGTACTGCAGCTCCAACACTAATAGAGCTGGTTGTAAATCAGTCAATAACTCGACTAAATCCGGCAAGACATGAACATTTTCCGACAGACCTCAAAGATGCTTTCAGACATGTCAAACTCTGTGTTTTATAGTGACAGACATTTATTTACAGTCCAAGCTTCTTTGTGTCACATAGGAATTCCTACTGATATGTTTGTGTGAGGTTTGCTTTCTTTAAAGCACCAGGGGGAATGGTACATTGTCTTGGGATCTCAAGCAATGCCAAGATATCTTTCTCCCGATTCACTTGAGCTGTAGTTTTCCCAGTGAAAACAATGTCATAACCAAAGTGGCTGAGTGGAAGAGGCCACAAGTGTCATTCCGGATAAACATGGTCTCAGAGCTACAACTCACTGTCCGCCTACGAAGTGTCTCCTTGTTGTCTTGGACGCAAAATGACAAGAAAACTTCAATACAAGGCCTAAAATACACTCTCTTGTCTACTTCTTTACCCATAAACAGTCTCAATGTCATCTCAAGAGACCCATTTTAACTACTAAGATGAGCAACACACTGTGCCCCTCACCGGTTACAAGGTCACATATTTTAAATCCCGTTTTTTAAAATGCCCTTAGTGTGTGTTTTGTAATTTGATTCGATACATCCTCAAAAGGTGAAACACATTCTACCTCCCTCGGGGTGTTCCTAAAATATGTCACATTCCCCATAAATAAAAATATCACAAACAGGCGGCTGGCAGTCTGCTGTGGCAGCGGTTAACAACAGGTGGAGTGGGAGGGGAAGGACACTGAGGGCATTTATTTAATGCCCACTGGGCTGCTCTGTGGTGGGAGACTACAGGAGCCCAGAGGGATCTTTTAAACTCTTTAAATTCTGGGTCCGTGAAAGGGAAACCAAGACAGCAGGAACAGAGTTTGTAAACACAAGCGTGAACTTACTCACATACACCCCCAGACAATATCGGAGGTCAGAGTTTCCTAGTTGAAACTTCCATTCTCAAAGCGTGCCGGGTGCAGACGGCAAATGTGAACAACAAACTTGACTGATCGTAACAAAATGATTTCTCTTTGGCAAGTGTACACACAATTGCACTTTCAGCAGTGCAGCTTCAATGCATTATGCATGAAATAGAGGAGGAAAAAATACACGAGGTAGAAACCATTTTACATTTTATTTTAATGGCACTTTTATACTTGGAAACGTATCTAAAGCATTTCATTCACTAGCCTGATACACCCTACCCCCTGCATGAGTGCTGCCATTATTGTGTGACATCAGATAACTGCTTCTTCATGAAGTCGGGGTAGATGCATGTGCTTCGAGTTTAATTCCCATTTCAGTTCCTTTGTACATTTTCTAGGGAAAACAGTATAACACTCAGTCTGGATCAAAATGAGTATTAAATGCTGGTAAAACAAACTGTAGCACTACTCTTCTTAGTTAGTATAAATTATTCTTTCGAGGTATTTTAGTTTACTAGCCCTTTGCAGGTGAGCTAAGAAGCTGACACTGCATTAGTGAAGCAGTTAACAGACCTCCAGTAGTTGAACTATTATCAACCATCTATTCAATAACTAATCAGAAGCTAAAGTGAGCTTCTATCCCAGTTTCTTCCAGCCTCTCTGCCAGCAAGAAGTGAGCTTTGTTTCCGTTCTTTCCCCTGGCGTCTCAAGGAAAACAGACAGTTCCAGGTCATCTTCTCTTCTGGTTGAACAAACTCTTTTGAAAGAAGACGTGTGCCTGCTCTATACACACAGTGACTGCGGTGTTCTATGATAAAATCATCTCTATCATCCATCTTAGCATTGGTTTGTCAAAGTTATCGCTGCAGCCAGTATGCAGTGATAATGAGACAGAAATCACAGCAATAACACAACAGCCTTTCTTTATGAATCTGCATTGATTTGCAGATTAATGATTGTCAGTGTTTAGTAAGACCTCGACAATGACAAAGATTTTCTTACAACTGAACAAAGTCAAACCTGGGTCAAGTCCAGCAGGTGTACATGCCCAGAGGTTCACAGTATGTGAGCCATTTGTGAGTTCGTCTGTGGCTGAAAACACAGTTGAATTCCATGGGTAAACATTATTTTGACCTTGGAGGGCTCTAGATTTTATGGGAAATTGATTTGATTAATTTAGCTAGAAACAATGCGGTCACCCTGAGCAACACAGCTACTCTTACGTAATGGTTATTTTAAGACGAATAAAACGTTTTTGGCTCTCCGACCTCTCTTCAGTTCCTGTTTTTACATCAATGATTCTTAAAATCTCCTCGGAGGTGAGTGTGACCCCATTCTTTTGTACAGACATTTTATAGAAGGATATGAGAACTGGGATCCACCTGCTGTAAAAACATTGTTTCCTGTGTCTTTGTCAAAATGTTTCATTCAAAGAAAAAACAGTAGGGATACTCAGAAAGATCTGAATAGGCAGCGCCAGCGTATATATCCCCCTATAAAGAGTTGCCCATAGCAACCTGTTAATCTGCTAAACCTACCGGATGTTTTTCTTGTTTCTTTTCAATGACCGGGAGTCTAAAAAGAGACTGGAAGAGGTTTTCCAACAGTAAAAATAAGGAAGTCATTAGCCGCTTATGGTGCTTAAATACTAAGGCTAGCTCCATAAAGCAGTCAGTAATGGGCATCTATCCCCTGTGCCCTATTAACCTTTGAAGATCATATGCACACACACACACACACACACAAACACACACACACACACACACACACACGATAAGATAGACACCTGTAATTAAAACCACCTCACACAGAGCACTCAGTAAATGAGCATGTGGTTTCCTGCCAGTCAGAGGTTTTTGAACACTCTGTATTTTAGCAATTTTGGTTAAATCTCAAACAATATCATTGTAGGTTTATTGTGAGTACCCATAAATTAGGAATTATAAATAGAACAGGTAAAAGGGACGTTAGAGGTATGTGTGACTTTTTATTTTCATGTACATCATCAAGATTTAATTGGAAACTGTTGATACCTTGGGAAGAATTCTGATAATGAAATAAAACCAGTGGATGATTTAATTATGATCTTTCCCAGAAAATAAGTAAATAATAATTAAACCTATACCTATTTCTTACTGTTTATTTTAGGTTCAGAAACCTGGCAGTGAGGGTGGAGACACATGGAGAGAGATAGGTATAAAGAGGGCTCCTGGTGCGGTTTGAGCTCCTGGATAATACAGAGGTCAACTCGCCACAGGTAAGTGAGTGTGTCTATGTGCAGCTTAAAGACAGAAATCCCGAGAGCCAGAGGGAGTGAATCCTGTAAGACGGACTATTTTAGACAAACAGGGGAGCTCCTGTGTACTCCGGAAGACAAAAAGGAGAAGAAAATGGTTTAAAAAGAAGGAAGCACATAAAAGGGAACAGAGGTGAAGGAGAAAAGGGGGAGCAAGCTCTAGGGATCGAGGGAGGCAGGAGCCACATGTCTTCTCTTTGATCCTTCAATGAAACGCACATGTTGTGGTGTTCACCCAGTTCATATGATCCAGTCCTCACAGAGGCACTCTTCAGACACTTCTGTCACAAATACCAACACTAGCAATGCTACCGTTTCAGTCTGTGATTCCCCAAACACTTCATATTTCAAACATTTACCACGGTACAGAAGAGTCATTCAGATGACCTTAAAGTGTCTTGACTCAAAACAAACCACCATGACCATAGCTGTAATGTCACAGAGCAACTTGAAACCAATCAATACCCAAACATGCCATAATCCAATCATTTGCTGATCATCATCAATGCTGTCCATATATAATGGAGTTGTAGTACAAGGATCGGCGGAGTTGACACTTTACGTTCAGTTTAAATAGTTTGTACTTTTACTCTTTCCAAAAAGAGTTTCAAAAGAAGAAACTGTGTCAATACAGAAGCTTAAAGCTATCAGATTTCAAACACAGTTGTGCAGATCTTTTGAAAGAAAACAGACTGACATGCCAAGAAAGATGAGAGATTTGAGCGTGTGTATTCACATCACTATGCGAGTGAACAGATCAGATCACAACTAATTATCAGCATCATTTGGATATTTTGTGCTACTTTTATTTTGTGCTACTTTTAGTTGTACAAAACGACAAATTCAGAAGCAAATCATCCACAATTCTGATCGCCAGATCAGTTTCCGGATTGAGAGAAAGAGAAGAAAACAGCAGTGAGTTTTGACTTATGGAACTCCAGAAACTATTTGCAAAAAAATTGCTCGAAGAGTAGTAAATATTTACTGAATGGTGGCTTGCCAGTGCTGTGGTTATTTCAGAGTCTGGTTTCAAAAGGCTGGTTGTAGAGTGCATTACACACACATGTGCTCACACACACAACAGGCTGGTACCCTGATGTGATACATGGAGGAAGGAATAATTCACACATCACCGTGCTGACGGTTAATAAAAGTGCACCTGGTGTCTCTGCCCACCCTCATTACATTTCTGACACTGTTTGCTCACACTGGGTGAGCGGCTGCTCTGTTTGTTTGTTCAGTGCCTATCTGTCTGCTGCAGTCGGGCTCTCCTGCTTATGTTGGCTATAAAGTCCGCAGATCTGTTTCTGATTCAAAAGGCCACTCAAATCCACAGCCCTGACTGACTAAATAACTGCCTGATTGATTCACTCACGCACAGACTTCCTCTCTCTCTCCACACCACTTCCTAAATCACACTTACTGTAACATTCTCTAAATTTTGTGGTTGTGTCTTAAACTCCTGGCCTCCTCTCCCCTCCATCTATCATCGTGTCGCAGCATGCTAACACATTCCATGCTTTACTTACACCCAAGTGCTTAAATCTGATACCGCCATCTGTATAAGTATCTGTTTTGTCTGTGTGAGCCTGCTGGTTGTGTTGATAGAAGAATATAGTATGATGAGCAAACTGGTGTCTTTGCTGCATCACCGTGAGCTCTCTTATCTGTTGTCATTAGAGTTTTCACAGCAATCTATCAACTCTGATGCTTTTCATCGCCGCTTGCACTTTCCACATTTCCACACATTTTGTTTTGGGTCAGATCTTAAAGATAAGAAGCTCATTTCCACTGGCAGGCTGAATCAAGATAGAGGTTTTATCCTCTCCGGGGACGTTAACCATCCTTTACTACATCCCCCCATCCTCAAGAAGATCTCCACCATCTCTCCTGCTCTTCCTTTTGGCTTGCCTGGCATTTCCTCTCACTGTCCTGCAGCATGGTGGGAGCATCTGGAAGTGTTTTCTTAAGGGGAGTGGAGGGTGCTGGAGCTGAGGACCCTGCTGGTTCTGGTCACGCAGAACTGTCATCTGTATGCACTAGCACATACGCAGACTTGCACATGTGCAACACACAGACTTCAGGACATGTCAAACTCATGTAATATTTAAATCTTGAGTGCCAAAAATAACTTAAAGGGGCAGAGGCAATATCAGTGATCTGCTGCTGATGGTTGCTGGATATGATCTTGAATAATTACATTTTTGGCATGTAGAAATCATACAAATTATGTTCTTGAGGGCTGAACATGTCTATGAGACGCTTGACTCTAGACAAAAATTGTTCAAACTTTCCCACAATTTCCGCAGATGTCACATCACATGTCAGACGCGTCACATGCATTCCTTATGACCATTTGACTGCAGCTAAATTTTTAACGACTGTCTTCATTTGTTATCTGCCTGATGTCTTCACAGTGTCTGCAGTTAGAGTAAACTCTCCGACTTCGCTCCCAGAAGCACAAAGATTAAATCGAGGCTTCTTGGCTCTCGTCCCAAGCCACCGCCGATCCTAACAAACATCAGTCTGGTTGATGCAATGCCTGTGCTGTATGGAGCTTCACTGCACCACACAAAATTTGTGAAGTTGCATTAAGAGATAACTCTACAAGAAACACTTTAGTTGGGATATTAGACATTTCGTACTTTTCCTAAAATGCCTTTCATATCTGCTTCACCATCTGTCGATAGATTAATATCTTCAGCTCTTGTGAAATGGAATACTTGCTATATGCTTGTTAAATGTTGGTAAACAGAAAGAAAACCTCACTTTCCTACTGACATTTTATGAAGCTTTTTCCTTTTTAAAGCTCCACAGTATCTGCAATGGAAATAATGTGTCACTTTTTCAACATCTCACCGCAAATAGCTGTGAATAAGACTAATAAACCATCCAACGATGAATCCAAAAATGCCAAATGCTAACACTAGTGCTGATGTTTTAGCTGAGCTACCCTTTTAGGTATGCCTTGTCACCAAATACTGAGTTATGGCTTAATGTCTGCACGCATATGCTAAACTATAAGCATATTTTCAATAGGCAGATCCCGCAAGGATTAGACATGACTGCAATCCAAACCACAGATTGAAAAACTGGAGGAATTTGAGAGCCATCTCACGGGAGTTAGAGGTTAAGAATGGATGCTGAAAATACTATAATTGTGCAATGTGAACATGGAATCCGAGTAAGCCAAAAAAATGACAACAGCCACACTAGAGACGTAAATTTAAGTGTGATAGCAAATCGTGCAGTCAGCTCCAGGGCTACATCACTGAATGTCAGCAGAGTAGAGGACATGCAGTCCTAAACTCAAGTCTCTAAAAAAAAACAGCAGCTTGAGCGCAACACAAATGATCCGTATACAGGAAGCCTCCTTTACTGCCTTTAATCATGTTGGTCAGATCACTTTCATAAGCCCTGCCCTGACCTTAACACCTGCCCCCATCCTACCAGAAAGCTCACAATCCCTGGGTTGGTAGACCAGGGTGGCGCTCTCTCTCTGGTGTCACCATAGCGTTTCATGCATTGGTAGCTGAGTGCTGGGACCTCGGTGGGGGCCATGGGAACTGGGCTGAGATTATTTATAGCGGGTGGGGGGCTTGGCAGGGGCCACTTCTATGAGGCTTTAGAGGAATGTCTAAGGTCGCCCTCTGACCAAAACTTCTGCAGAGTGCTGAGGCTGGAGGTTGGAAGGCTAGCTCGGGCTGACGTGGGACATCTGCAGAGATGAAGACACGAGCCAATTAGCTTGAGGGTCTGGTGAGCAGGCCCAGCAGGGACAGGAAGGAAGCGGTGAGCATAGGAAGTCAGAACGTCAGAGGAGTACCAAATAGGGCAATTCAGCTTCACCAAGCCTTTTTAAAATGAGGCAAAATAGTATTACTTCAAGCAGATGTTCCAGAGAGATTTGTTGAGGAATGCATACACGGAGAGGAGATGGATAGTTTAAACAGTCAAAAATGACATCCTTTCTGTTGTAAAAACTAAACTAAGGCTGTAGTTGGTCGCGTTGTTGTGAAAGTCTTTTTCACCGCAGACATAGTAGCAAAAGCACAGGTGTTATTAATAATGTTAACAATGTCTCTGCTTGATTCAAGTGTTCTAGAGAGCCGTGACTCTGAGCCAACGTGCACAACGGCTAAATGGATCTCAGCCATCATCATTTGTATTAATTACACCAGTGTTTTTTACACTGTGACTCAACAAAAGTTTCCTGCCTTGACATGTCAAAATGTCTTCCATCAAAAGAGCCTAATGGATTGCATTACACTGATTATACTGTGTGGTGTATCTCATAATTTAATATAAACACAACACTTTCTGTTCTTTCTGTTTCTGCTCCCGTTTTTTTCTCGCAGGTTTTTTATGCAAACAAAATAACTATTTTTTTCACATTTTGGGCACAAATTAGTTAAAAAACCTTGTTAGTGAGCACTTCACTTCCTTTGCCAAGACAATCCATCCACCTGACTGGTGTTGCATATTAACATGCTGATCAAACAACATGATTACACAGGTGTGCTTTGGACTGGACACAAGAGAGTTGATCTAATGCTGCATTCCATTGCAAGTCGGATGTTGGTATTTCCGAGTAGGTATTCCAGACTGCCAATCTATAAGCGACCCAGTGCATCTGCTCGAAAAAACATGGACGCTCGCTGAAAACTCCTCTGCTGCGAACTCTGTGTCATTTATATTTTTATTGAGTATACTTGGAAAGTTTACACAATATTTTCTTTGCAATGTGTTGGCGACACTTAGATGAGTCTACCCTTCATAATTCATAATGAAAGCTACATTTCTACCTTTCAAACAGCTTCTCTTCCTGTGGAAAAACTGGCTCTTACAAAAGAATACCAAACACATGATGGTGTCCAGTGTTCACAACAAATCCCTCTTTAAGCACTCATCTTTCACCATCTCTTTATTGTTGTCTTATACCAGCCTCGTATTCAGTCAAGTGTTGCGTGCATGCTCCCTAACCCGATTGTTTGCCCTCACATCAAACTGAAAAAGCCCCGAGGGCCGCCTGTCAAGGCCAAACCCACAGGCCAAAACCCTGCTGCTACAGCCTCTGTGTCCGCATCACCACTGTGCCATCACATTGTGAATCTCACTAGATGTTCACAGGATGAAGCCCACACACTTTACCCAGAGGAGAGTTATACAAAATGACGGGTCAGGTTTCACTGATGAGTGATATGCCGCCCTCCCTCAGTGGGTACGCTCACACAGTAGAGTGGCACTATTGTTGGTGTGTGGACTCAGTGAGATAATGTAATGGGTGATAGAATTACTGCACAGGCAGGAGGAATAATGTTAACATTTGATACTGTAGGGTGGTTAAGATTCACATGATAACAAATATGACCGGATTTATGTAAAGGAAGAGAGAGAACTTATAATTAAAGGCACAGTTTGTAATTTCTGCCGCTAAGGGTCTCTGCTGCTCAGGTGCAGAGCCAGACCTTCTGGAGGAATAAACACCCGAAGTCACATCAGATTCTGGTCTGAGCCAGAGTCAAACCAACAGGAGGAGAGCTCAGAGATTATTTTTTAACTTTTAGGTTTAAAAAGTGGAAATACCTTCACTCCCGTTTATCCACATAACTGCAGCAGCGATCCATGGAGGTGACCTCCATTGTTAGTTGTTTATGTTTTGTAATGTTGACTGTTGACTGGAGCTAGAGGGGAAATGTACTTTATTTCATGAATGTAACGGTACAGAGAGGAGAGGGGAAAAAAGAAAGAGAAGTAAAGTATCTGGTGAGTGCTGAGTTTAGTCAGAGTTGACCTGAATTGGAACACACAGACACAAGTTTACAGCTAATGTAGAGTAATCTGGCTGTTTGGGCAAATAAACACAAGTGATCCTGCAGTCAAACTCGCTTTGCTGTTGGTGAATATACCATTAAACAATCTCATGTGACTCAGGCACAAATGTTCACAGATGAGGTAATGTTTTAAAGTTTTCGCTGGCTTCCCTTCCCTGGAAGTAATGGCAGGCGACTAAATGAAATGCATGTTACCTCGAGTAAACAAAGGTCTAGTCATTTACATAGTTGCATATTTTGTCTTTAAGTGCAAGAGCAGGATCAGAACAGCTTGAGTCTGTGTCGATTCCTCCTCATTTAACACATAATGTGTTGAACCATGAAGTGATTGAACTGTGACTAAATGTCATCAGATCATGTCTCACACCCATCGTTTGACATTCCCCTGGCATAATTACTTGCAATGCTTTGTTCACAATAATATGTACTGTATGTGTTTCGGCAACAATGCAAATGTCAATCAGTGGATGGACGGATGGGTGTGGTGCATAGCTCCACATTCTGCTATTCAAGTTTGCAGATGAATGCAATGAGTGTGCACGCACTGGCAATGACAGCAAATGAGAAAAACAGACACAGCTACAGGGGAAACAGAGGAAAGGGGGTGAAAAACAGCATCCACTGCAGAAGCTAGCAAGCTAATGGGCTAATAAAGTCCAAGTATAGACTGCCTACACTTTGGCTGCAGTGGCAAGCAGCAATTGAAGGCACAGGAAGCTAATGGCTAGTTGAGTAAAAGCCACAGAGGAATGCAGCGTGGTGAGTGTGTGTGTGGAGAAAGACAACCGTCCCCTCCTCTGCTTCTCTGTCCACAGTTGGCATTGCCCATGAGCGGTGACGTCACTCTGTGTGTATGTGTGAGGTTATGTGGCATTTTCAGGCTAACAAAAGGATGTCACAGCCACCCTTCTTGATCCACCACACCCCAGAGCCCTGCGTGGTTAACAGCCACGGGGTGTGGGTGCAGGGGTAGGGCACTGAAACTCTGTTAACCTGGATTGAGTGATTGCTTCCACAAAAGAGATACATTGTGTTTCTTAAGAGTCACACAATGGGTGTGGTTTGTAGAGCAGGACCTAAATTTATGCAGACTTGGACATCTGCGTATTTAATCACATACCCAGCAGCGAAAGATGTGCCAAACCATCATGAGAGTAACCAGTGAGTGCCATCAGCAGCAGCAGCAGCAGCAGCAGCAGCAGCAGCAGCCTCAGTCTCGGACAGATGTTGACAGTTTCCTTACAGAAAGGTGTTCCCTCTGTCAGCTCACACACTGCAGCTTTGTCACATAGGCTTGGAATGTTTCTGAGGAAGGAACCAGGGTTTGTCACACCCATACGGATCCACTTTTCTCCACCCGTCTGTGAACTGCTTGGGCTTGAAAACAAACTCGCCCCCCTTTCATCTCTACTCAGCTGGGCCAAACACAGCTGCGGGGCTTCAGTGACATGGAGAAGAGGAGTAAAGAGGAGGGATGGGGGGTGGTTTTGACACCGAGGTGACAGGCCACTGGCTACTGGAAAGCTGATAACAGATGAGCACCGTCGCTCTGAAACTTATGATGCGTTTCAGGAGAGCAGCTGACTCTGCTGAGGGATGAGCGAACTGTACTAAAATGTGAAACTCAGACAAAAGCAGCATAAACAACAACATAACTGACGCATACAGCAGATTCTCAGTTGTCACCGTGCAAAACAAGGAACAAGAGTACTTTGAGAACACACCTTTTCTTACACAGCTACTCCTCTTTTGTGTCAAGTAAAACCCTGAAGCACATTAGAACAGAGAAGTCACACCACCTCCAAATATTCACTGCAAGAATCACATGCTCAGTTTGAACACCGTGTGAATAGGGAGCTTTTGGCATGCGCCTTATCATAAAAATAGGCCTTTGATTTCAGTTTGAAATACTAAAAGACGAAGAAATACAAAGTCATTAAAACGAATGAATGACCGCCTTTCAAATCAACACAAACTGCACAAAAACCAGCTTGAATACCAGCGGTCATCAGGGGTAAAATAGGCTGACATCGACAAACCACGATGTCCTCCTTTTGGTGAGCTAATCGAAGCCAAATCTCCCTCCACCAATGACCTACTTCGTCTTCAGCAGCAGGATTAAAGGAAAACTCTGGTTTCTTACCTCATCGTCTGGTCGGATGAGGATGATTGATCAGCAAGGAGAAATTATTTCATGAAGGGCAGACACATAGAAGAGGAACAGAAACACATTACTGTCAACATGATGAAAACAACAGGAAACCAAAACAATTTAGGCAAACATTTCTTATGTTAATAAAAAGCTGGTGATAAACAACTGACATGCTGACGTGACATTTGAGATCTAATTAAACAGTGTTTGACACCTGGATCATCCGGTTTTTGGCTCTGCCTGAGATAAATTGTCTTCTCAAGATAGGGAGACCCTGTAACTTGTTAAGACATGTCACATTTAACAGGTTCTTCAGCATGGAATGATTATATTTTTACATTTTTCCCTAGAAAAAACATCTAAGACAACCAAGGAACTTAATTTTATACTAACAGGTGGTGCAGACTTATTTTAGAATACCATATATAGCCAATTAGCTGCTAGACTAATCAGATAACCCACAAGGATTGATTTAATATCGATATCAGTATCAGAAATGCCTCAGACACTGCCGCTCAGGGACCAGGGGTGTGCTTGTGTTACACGACCGGTAGGATTTTTGGACCAGAATGGGGTAGGGTTAGCTGGTTAGCATACTAACTTCAGAAGATATCTCTGCAACACAAACATACATCATAATAGCAAAACTGCCATTTCTTCACATTCTGTTAATAAGTTTAGTACATTTCCTTATATATTGCCCCTTTAATGCACTTGTATTGGCTGATTTGCAAAGTTCAGGTATCAGAATTGGCATTATGTCTACAACCTACCAGATGTATTTTTTTTTAAATGCATCTCTAGACCTATAAAACAGTGAATAAGTTTGGATTTGGCTCAACGCCGGCAATCTACAGGCTCTTTTATGGCACTGATGTCATTTCTGCAAAGCTGTCAGCACAAAAAAGTTTCAATTAAATGTGCCAATTGTTAATCACACACCTGACGTTCACTTTTTTTGAGTAGAAAGTGTCAAGTTTTTGGACAACAGTGTGTGCACATCTGTCTGTGATAAAGCTTGAGTGATGATACTGCAAAAGTATCCAATAATGCATGCTTCAAAGATTGCATGAAAGTTGGTCTTCAAAGGCTGAGCGTGACTGCGTTTCCCAAAAGAATTGGTGCAGGGGCTTTTCAGATTTACAGTGGTTGATTACAGCATCAGTCACTCGTCGAGGAATTTGGTTTTACTGAAAACAAGGAGTTGCATCAATACAGGGCATTAATTATTACTGGATGATATATTTGGAAACGTGCGTCTCCACACAGAGAAAACACACTCTCCAGTAATTAGTCAGGAGTAGAAGCCAGTCCAAATAATTCATGATGTTTGCCATTTACTGATTCTTTTAGTTCTTCAGAGGCAAAACAATTTTCATTACTCCAAGCTGCCTGTCCTGTAAAGCTTGCTGGCTGTGTTACAAATATTGATTCTCTACTTTAAACTCAGGACCATCACTGCCTGTGAGCTCACAGAGCAGATTGTGCTGATATGCAGGTCAGGGGACTGAAATATCATTATAGCCTGTGACTGTTCATTTACAACGACCTCAGGAACAGCAGAAATGTTACAGCTGACAGACTCTGCTTTAGTAGTCCCTGCATATGGACAATATATAATGTATGTGCTGCATATTACTGCTGCTCTTTAAAACAGAGCTGGCAGCAGTAAGCATCAGTCCAGATGCACTTTGAGTAAAATTAACTGTGGCAGGATGACATGCATATAAGACTCCTGTTCACTCTTGTGTTGACAAAGCAAACAAACGAATGGATAAATTAAACATCCACGACCACAACTCTCCAAAAAATGTCTGCTGCAAAGTTAGAGCTGAAAACATCTTATTACACAGATGCAGAACATGTGATCAACGGTAAATTCCTATACTATAATGGCTACTCGCTCGACTTGTTAATTTTTCTTGTGGTTCATCTCTTGACCTACATGCCGAGGTCCTCCACCAGTGATGCTGTCAGCGCAGCCACAGGCCGCAGGGAGGATGGTAGCATCGCTCCACAAGGCTTTCCCTGAGGAATGTTAGCCACTGCTGACTGTGCCACCCATCCACACCACTCACTTTCCTACTGGGAGACTTTTACACTTCATTTGTAAGTCAGTCAGGGTTTGGTGTTGTTGGAACAGGAACGTGTTGCTTTATTTGTTAAATGGGTTATGGGGCTTTTATTAGAGCAGGCCAAGATTATACTTCCATGCAGGTCAGTTCAGCTAAAAATGGAGTTTAATTTAGAAATTACAGGTTACATTTCATAATGTTTTACTAGCAAGGTTTTCAATTCCCTGGCTGATATGTTTTGATACTTCTGCAAAGAAATATCACCACAGAAATATGGATTAGATTTTCCAGTGAGCTAAAACAGTCAAATGTAACACATGCGAATGTCAGACATGGAAAAACTAACATTTGAACTTATCACCAAGATGTAAAATCTGAAGTAGCTCCACTAAAAATGAAGTGACAGAGATCCTAAAGGTGAATCTCAGGGCGTATCATTTCATTTGCTGGTTAAGAAAAGAAAACACGACTGACCATAATGAAAATAAACTTTGAAGCATGCAATGTGGATTTAAAATAGGTCTATTAAGGAAAACTTTCATGGTTTTTGGTTAAAACCAATGCAGTAATAAATACTTATATTTAGATCTATTCATGTACATATGTAACTCATATATCTATGAATACAGCACTAGTGAAAGAGTAAAAGGGAACACTTGGACACAGAATTGGACAAATGAAAAGCTTCTACCACAGACTTTTATACTCACGTTCCCTTTGAACTTGAATTTATGTTTTTAATCAAATATAATCAGCAAATCTGAGGTGAAGCATAAGATTCAGCGCTATCCATCTCTGTCCACTATCTGTGAGAGCTCTCATCACCTCCCACTTTCTCCTCCAACACAGCACGCCTATACTCAAACACCACAGGGCAACAGCTTCAACGAACCAGATGTTTCAGTGTCACTGCAGCCTCTAGTACACCATATCATGAGACTGATGTGCCTGGAAATAAAGTACTACCTTCTTTGCCCAGAGTGGGAGCTCATAAGATAGGGACGTGCTCAGAGCTAACATGGTTTCCAGACATGATAAGAAACAGGTGATCTGTGTTTGATACAGTTTGAAACAGGAAACGAAATCTCTTTGATGCCACCGACAGGCACTCTGTGACTGTGGCAGAGCTAGGTTATACATCAGCATGTTAATGCAGATGCAGGCTATCATTTGGTTGAGTATGTCAGCTGATAAATAGGTGAAGAAATGCCAGTGTAGAAATGCCAAAATAGGTTTGAAGCAATTAAGAAACAGTTTACACTGTAGGTGAAAGTCATTTTTCACCTTGCACAATGCAGAATGATATATCGGTTAGACGATATTATTGCCCGATATTGGCTGATATATTGTTATCGACATATATGTTGTCTGATATTGGAGCTTATAATGCAAAAAAAAGACGTTTGGGGTCATTTAAAATGATTAAATTTCAAGTGAAGTTTAGTGTTTCAGTGCACTGATGTCATTTGGGGCAAAAAGGTTTATTGTTTAACTGTAAAATATCCTGCATCCATTACATATCTTTGTCAAAAATGTTTGATAACCACATTTTTAGCATCATTGCAAAAACTGTCTGTACTGGAATGTTTAATTTCTTCATATTTGTAAGGGCGTCGGTCACAAAAATTGCAAAACATCCTCATATCCAAACCACTGAATAGACCGATTGTACGTATCGATTGTACGTATACGTATATCACTGCTGCCAAAACAGGTTAGGTGTATGTAAGAAAACCACTTGGTTAGGTTAAGATAGGTAAACTACTTGGTTAGGTTTAGGTAAGAAAACTACTTGGTTAGGTTTATGTAAGAAAACTACTTGGTTAGGTTTAGTGTAAGAAAACTACTTGGTTAGGTTTAGTGTAAGAAAACTACTTGGTTAGGTTTACGTAAGAAAACTACTTGGTTAGGTTTAAGTAAGAAAAGTTCTTGGTTAGGTTTCATAAAACAGATTAACTTATGTTACGTTATGTACGTGACGCTACTTCTCTATGTTAGTAAGTTAAAACTACTCGCCACTGACTTCTGGTTTCACACAGAACACAAACAGCGATTTCCTAAATTAAAGTCTTGTGCTTGTTTAACCCGGCCGTCCATCCCCGACCTCCTCCCTATATAGACTTTTCACTCTTTATACTACTTCTCCTCACTTTCTCCTTTGCAGCTGAAATAATTACTACAGCTGCTAGAGGTCGCTGCCTAACAACAAACAGAAGTATGGGTAGCATTAAGCCGCTTTCATTTTTGACCTAAATGGACATTTTTTTGGTGAGTACAGGCCCAAATGCATGTCAAGGTCACAGTTCTTTGAGAAAACACTCAATTGATTTTTGTTTTGTTTTGTTTTGTAAAATGACTGAAAAATACTGATACATATGCATCTGATTCAAAAATCCAGCATTGCTCAGGCTGTAGTATGGGAGGCAGTGTAAACCCCTCATTGCCTGCACATCCTGACACAACAAACGGAGCCAGAACTGCTTGTTTTACGACTCCTCTTGAGTAAATAAGTGCGATGGTGGGGCGAGCCTCTGCAGGAGCTCATGCAGACCATCCGGCTGCAGCCCACCAGTGCGACCCAGCTCTATCGTCGTGGTCCAGAAATAGTTTAGTGTGGTGAGTCTTGGTACCACTCTTGCATAACTGTAGAATTACAGTGTGCTGCTGCCGTGTCCCGTGTGGATCTCAGTGCCAGGCTTTTCAGGGATTCTCGTTAGCAGAACGAAGTGTTCCCTCTGAGCAGCGAGAGTGTCATTTATTAAAATAACATCTGCACCCTTATCATCGGTTTACAGACCGGCTTAAATCTGACCTGTAGCCAAACAGACGCGTGGATGCGTTTTCACGGCTACAGCTACATGTCCTCAATGAATACAAACACGATTTAAAGGGACGCTGTTGGCTTCATTTTGGGTCGGGAGGCAATTAGACGAGCATCACCGGAGTCACGCAACATCCCACATGCGGTGTCAGATGTGGTACTCACCGTGGTTGAACATTACGGACCGAAACCGGTTGTTGCTGGACGAATTCTCCATCTCTCAAAGTTTCAGACAGCGTCCTTCTTCTTCTTCTTCTTCTTCTTTTTTTCCTCCTTCTTCTTCTTTCTTCTTTCTTCTTCTTCTTTCTTCTTCTTCGGTATTTCCTTAATTTCCTCTCGCAATCCGAACACAGCTGACAGTCTGTGTGTTTGTGTGTGACCAGACTAACCCGTCCCCCCTGTGCGTGCGTGTGTGTGTGCGCGCGCGTGTGTGTGAAGAGACAGAGTGAGAGCGTGTGTGTGTTTGGTAGAAGCAGCAGCAGCTCGCTCTCTCTCTCTCTCTCTCTCTCTCTCTCTCTCTCTCTCTCACACACACACACACACACACACACTCACACGCGCGCGCGCAGCCATTCAAAACCGACGAGCCCGGTGACGTCACGAGACACCAGCAGTTGCAGCAGCGGCGTCGGAATGAAAACAATCGCACGTGGATGCGATGGGAGAAGGGTCACGTGCACCTGCAAGAGGAAAAAAATGCGCCATTTTTATTTTATTTTATTTTATTTTATTTATTTTTAGCGAAAATTAACAATGGTGGTCAGGTAAATGTTAGCGTTAAAGGGAGAGTACACACACACACACACACACACACACACACACACACACACACACAAAACTAAGGATATTTGAATGTCACAGGACTGTTTATTATAATTATTGTTAGAATATTAATAATGTTATTTATCAGTAAGGCTCCAGCTATAACGTCATGCATTAAGGTGCTCGGTTAGCTAACATGCTACAATATTATCCACATAAATTACTTTTCTTAGCAGTAGTACTATAAATTGCAGTTGTGACTGTAAATTTGGTTTTAACACCTTATACATAATTATTATTTTTATGATATACATATTTTTTATTGTGTTACCTGTTTTTATTATCATGGTTGACCACTGACTGTCAGGTAACCATTTATTCTATTTTATTTATTACACTGTGCTTCTTTTTGTATTTTATTGTATTTTTGTTTTATCACACTTGTGTTCTCGGGTCTCTTGTAAATGAGATCTCATTCTCAATAGGACTTACCTGACTAAATAAAGGATAATAATAATAATAATAATAGTAGCAGGATCAAGTCAGTGATGGAATGTAGCAAAGTACTTTTACTCAAGTATTTTATCTACGGTTTAGAACTTACTTACAAGTACATGAGTGCAAATACTACATTTTGTAAAGAAAATGTGTACTTTTTACTCAAGTATATTTCTTTGACAAATGTAGTTACTTTGTATTTTGAGATTTTACATACAACAAATGTTTGTACTTGAGTAAAAGTAAAGATATTGTGTTAAAATATGACCTTGGTAAAACTGAAAGTCACTCACAAGAATAGTACTTGAGTAAAATTCTGAAAGTATCTGATATTAAATGTAGTATCAAAAGTACAAATAAAAGTCAATTATACATATCTTTAACCGTATGTATACGTACACTGTATCATATTGGGTCGACTGATTAGGTCGACTGTGTTTTTTTAGTCCAATTGCCAATAAGTGGAGTGGAAGTATAAAGTAGCAGAAAATGGAAATACTCAAGTAAAGTACAATACTCAAAATTCTTCTTAAGCACAGTACTTGAGTAAATGCACTTAGTTAAATATCATCATGGCATACAAAACATGTGATGAGTTTATAAAATGATGGTGCATATTATAAAGAAATTAAAACTACTCCACCTCAATCATATACAATATAAAAAAATATTTTTACATAGCAATTCTTCAGAAAAGTAACCCATAACAAATAATAATATAATACTCACAGTGGAGATTATTTTGATACTCAAGGTTAATTTTTGAGTAATACTTCAAAAACACTTATACTACTCATTCTTCCCCTTATTTCACCATAGAAATGAACAGCAGAGATATATAGTGACATCTGGTGGTCAGTTTGGTAAAACACTTCTAATGAATTCACCTTTTCTTTTCCAAGCACCTACCTCAATGACGCCCACACATCTTCTCTGTTGTTAGGTGCTCTTTATGTGTGAAGTCATTGAGTGAAGGAGAGTTTGCACATATAATTGGAGCTGTCGTACTCTGTGTGCTTCAGTAGTACAAATATAGAAGGTGTAGAAAACTGTGGCTCATTTTGTCAATGAAATGCAACAGATTCACAGGGACTGAGAGATATATTCATTAATGAACAAACACATTTAGTTTGTTTTAGAAGCAATAGTTTTATTTTTAGCTGTGACAAAAGGGAAAAAAACAGTCGCCTCCTCAGAGTCTAAATGTTCACGTTCAGGATTAAAGTGCAGAATTGTTTTCACAGCTTGTGTAAAAAAATTAAATAAGACAAAAAGAAGAACAAAAAAAAAAGAAATATAATATTAAAATATCAAAACTGACAATGGAGATCTGGAAAATATAAATATAATACAGAACAAGATGAAATCTCATACAACGTAATATCAGCAATGATATTCAATCCACTTGAATCAGGCTTGCACTTATGATACATTAAAAAAGGAAATCAGTTCACGTTTTTCGAGTCGTTGGCAAGGCTAGCTTACAACAAAGGCACAGCATTGTTCAGAGGTAACGATCCTTTGCAAAGAAGTGCTGCGGCGACATTCTCATTGATCATCAACACGCCCTCACAGACACACCTAACATGCTCGACATGGCTCAGACAGGAATGGAGACAGAAACATGGCAAAGCCACTCATGTACAGTACATGCCCACGGACGAACACATCAACCAGGAGGGGCTTGTTTTACAGAAGCATATTTTGTGTTATTAGTAGCCTATACAGTGACAGAAGATTTACATGCTCTTTGAGTCTCACTATTACTGTTGAATGCTGCTTTTCTATCAAGCTGCTGAGTGAACTGAATTGTGAAGAAAGCTCCAGAAAAGTACGGCCCTGAGCCAAAAGAGTATGACGAGGAGGTGAGAGGTGAGACAGGCCAGTTTTAAGTGCTATGTTATCAGAAAGACCAGCAGTGGTTGAAGCCTCTGTGGGCATCACATATGAAACCAAGCAGTCAGGAACAACACAGGACATCATTCACAAAGGACCAGTCTGTAGGCAGCAGGCAGAGCTGGGTAATCACATCCTCCTGGTAGCAAAGACTTGAAAACTTTAAAAGTGGACATCATGGTGTTTAACATTTTGGAGTTTTCTGGTAAAGGCTTGAAAATATAGCCATTACTTCTATAGATATGTGACTTTACGTACAATAAGATCACAGCTGGATCAAACAGGCTCCTGCCAAAAACTGTAAAAATGCATCCAAATAATCACAAACTTTGCTATCAAGAGGATGAATTTCCCAGATCCCATCTATTTACAGTTGAAAGGCTCTATCAGTGTCTTGCATTCATATATCAACCTGAACCGACATAATTTATTTCCTTATCACAAGTTAGCCCAAGAGAGGAAATTAACAAACATGGCTTCAAACAGCCATTTGGTAATATAGTGCAAATTAAAGTACTCAAATCTATACAAAAAGATTTCAGTGGTTATATAAAAAAACAGATGCGGTGTTTCTTTTTTTTCTCATTTCTTTTTAGCCTGGCTTTTTTTGTCTTCTCTTTTCATTCTCTGTTTTCTTATTTAAAATGACATAATTTAGAGACAAAAACAGCTCGATCTAGAAGCTCAACAGACCTAGCTTGTACATCATGCAGCTCGTGAAAAAACAACAGCAGGAAATCTTTAAAAAAATTAGTCTAGAGACAGAAAATGCATGTTAGAAGGTGCAAGAGAGAAATTTGACAGTGGAAGAGATAATTTCTAGGAGTGCGCATATTTATGCAATGCACGAAGACAGAGGTAAGGACAAACAAACAGTGATATTTACAGCGAGCATTTACATGTAAACAAACAGTGGTGTCATCCACCGGAGGAGAGACGGACGTGGACAGACAGCTGACATGATGAGGCAGTTCCTGGTGATGTCATTCCCACACCTGAACTACTGTACAGTACATGAGACAAGACTGATTGCCCTCAAAATTCTCACATCGCATGTAATTATCATAATATGCAGATTTAGTTCAGCAACTTTGATGTGATTAGATAATCCAGAATTACTCCAGCACACCTCTGTGGGTACATTAAAGGAGACATATTATGCTTTTTCCTTAAGTGTGTTATAAACTGTAGGTTCATGTGCGTGTAAAAGGTCTTGAAAGTTGAAAAGCCCAAAGTACCTGCTAACAGGAGCTCCTCTCTCCCACAGAAAACACTGCTCCTGAAAGGTCTCGTCAGTAGTCCCACCTTTAATTCTGCGACTTTGTGACATCACACTACGTCACCATGTCACACATTTGCATAATTTATACCTATATTCACGGTAGCAGTGAAGCTAATTAGAAGGTGAAAACATGACAAAGCCGACTGGAGTCACAATGAGCTAGCTCCGGCATGAGTGAGCTGACCAATTGGAGGAGACTGGGTATTTGGGAGGCATGTCTTAAACAGACAAGAGCTAAAACAGAGCGTTTCAGACAGAGGGGGAATACAGTGCTGCAGCACTGGACAGTATGACAAAACCGAAGTGTTTTTTGAGCATTAAAGCTTGTAAACCTATTCTAGTAGTAACCCAAAATAAAATTATGAACCTGAAAATGAGCATAATATGTCTCCTTTAAAATTCCAGGATAACCAATAAAATGTCTAGAAATACTTGTTGGATGGAGGGAAATGACAGAATGTAACATTTACTGGGCTTGAACTGAGGGTTGGAGATTTTTTATGGTGATAAAATTCCTCTTATATCGATGCTAAAAGCCTCAAACTTGCCACAGTGGTGACAATGTAGGAAAAACAACATAAAGCTTTCTGCTGTGCCCTGTTAACTGCAGTCAAACTTTAACTCTCCTTAATTTCAACTGGTCGGCCAATAAAAATATGGCAATGTAGCGTACGTATATAAAATATGTCTGTACATTTACAATATTTAAAACATTTACAATGTCGCCAGCTATGTACACCGGTATGTGTTTGAATGTATGAGATGCCACGTCAACATGAATGAGATAACAGTTCTTAAAATCATGTGAGAACGTACCAAATGTGTGTAAAAGATGTGTACCTCAGTGTTGAGTCAGTGCTACACAATAGATGAGGGAGAGGGGCAGCGCCACACACACGTAGGTCTAGTAGTTTATGACCAAATGAGGTCAGAGCGACACGATGAACCAGGATATGACCTGACAGCATTATTTACAGTCATGCACTCTTCAGTGAGCTTTTTAAAGCTGGAAAAGTTTTTTGTTTGACTTGTACAAGTGGACAGCGAGTTGATCACTACCATCGTTGGGCCCCTCTCCTCTAATATCCAAACCAAAAGCAAAAATCAAACCAAACTCACACAGAAACACCTGCAAACACATACTGCACAATGTACTCTGTAGAGGCCCAAAGTGAGGAGGCTGAAGGTTTGCCTCGTGCCTTGTTTTTTGGACTACTTTATCCACATGAATATACACACTACAGTAAGTACAGCAAGTATTCTTGAATGGAATGAGCACTAATGTTAAATCTATTTGATCTGAAAGTTTGGGTCTAATTGCATATGACATGCTCCACTTTAGCTTAGCAGAATCAAGCTATCGTAGTTAATGTCTCTTGATTTGACTTTATGTGTGTGTGTTTGTGTGTGTGCAGCTCGCACAGGTGGCTTTTCAGATCCACATTTTCCCCCTGAGTCTACTCGTTAGGCCTGAGCCAGACTATGCCAGCAGCTTCAAACATGGAGGAGTATTTACACGTCTCCTCCAGCCACTGCACCGCCCGAGGCAGGCCATCTCTGCCCTTCTGGGGTTAACTCCTAATTTTTCAACTCCTCCAGTCGAGTCCAGCCCTACTCCGGCTGTTCAGGGTGGGTGTGCAGGCCATTTTCAGGGCGTGTGATGTTGTGGTTCACCCAGAAGGCCTTGTGCAGCTGGTCCACTTCTGACACCAGGGGAAGACCAATGTCCAAGTGCATCTTCAGGTTCTCAAGCCACTCCTCCAGCTTGGAGAAAGCAGGTCTAGATAATAAGAAAGCAGATAGGAAAACTTTTATTTCCTTTTATTCAAGCCAAAACACAATTAAAAGTAAATGTTAGTGAACACTGTTTCAACTGATCTAACCACTGAACTAGAAAATGTCCCCAGACTCCCTTAAACAATTGTATGACTTTGAGATTTGATGAGTAAGGAGGAACTTTAACTTTAACTTCTTTTGTGAAACATTGTCTCATACAAATTCTTAATTATTTGGACCTTGTTGTAAATTCAGCAAATGTTATAAATAAAAATATCATGTCCATTTGTCCCAGTCATGCCAGGTGTGAACTGATGGACTTAAAGCTGTCCACTTGGACACCCAGGACAGATGTTATGACCTAGTATTACCAGGCTCACAGTCCTCTTGCCCAGCGTTATAAATAGCAATAAACTTGTATGTTAGGTGAACTGTCCCTTTAGGTAACATTTCGATGTGAATCCGTGGAATATGTCTGACCGTTTGTCTGCATCAAGCTCACAGCACACAGCAGCCATGGGGAAGAAGGCGGGGGGACAATTCGGGGGACAGTAGTGCTCCAGGAAGCCGGACACATTCAGTCCAAAATCCATCGCTCTGGGGAGGTAGTCTGGGTCTGCGTTCACCCTGCCAATTATCTGCAGAGGGAGGAAGAGTAGGTAGAGTTAAAGATAGAGCTGTCAGAGCAAAGAGATCCTCCGGTGCCAATCTGGTGAAAACCAGTAAACCCTCCAAACTGAAGCCGATCGTTCCCAACTGACCACAACTACCGTTTGTCTGCCTGTCCGCAGCCACATGAAGACAACTTTGCTTTTCTGCTCTCTCTAATCACTGTGCTATTCTCTGGCTAATGGTGCCCATCTGGGGAAGTCATATTCTGAGTGACTGAACTAAACTGTTAAGCCTGAACTATGTGGATGGTGTGTGGCCAGGCTCAAAGCTGACCACACTCTGGGGCTGGGCTTTCATTCAGGAAACAAATATCTTTTGCTTTTTGGGGGGACTCTGGAGTAAGACTTTTTCCCTTGTAAAATTAAATGAATGTTTCACACGTGTTGGGAGGAGTTGAAGTTTTGGCAGATCACTGAATTGTCTATTTTTTGCAGTAGTTGAACCTATGCTGGGAAAAGATTGTAGAAGTACGTTTTTAGGTGGTAAAATTTGACCAAATTCAATGAATATTAAGAGTGTTTAATCATCTCAGAGTCCAGAGGGTTTGAAAGGATTTAAAGGATTAAATGTTAAACTGACAAGGAAAGCAGTTTTTCGAAAATGACAGGTGAGCATACTTTAAGCTTTTGAAGCAACAACTTATCTGAAAACCTTTGTTTGTCTGGAGAATAGGAGTCACTCACCTCACAGAGCATGATACCAAAGGAGAAGATGTCTACTCTCTCATCGTAGCTTTTCCCTGTGAAGGAAGAAGACCAAAATTAAACTGTTAAGTTCAAGAAAATAGGTATTAGGTATCTTAGGAAAGTGTGAATGGGTTTAAATGATTAAATCAGTGTCTTGATATTATCGAAAAGGAGCAAACAAACAAGTGTCCCTTTAGATCATACCGTGGATCATCTCAGGAGCCATCCAGTAGGGGTTTCCAACCACCGTGTACCTCTTTCTGCGGTCAGGCTTCTTGAGGCCCGACAGTTTACCCTGCGACAACTTGTCCTCATGCTTGTCGTCCACCATGAGTCGAGACAGCCCGAAGTCTGCCACCACCACTGTGTTGTCCTACATGAAGAAAATCAAACATGTTATAAGGCAAGGCGATTTTATTTCTACAGCACATTTCATACATACATTCATAGATTTACAATTCAAAGGTGCAGAAGTCTTAGTGTAGGCAGTGCAAAATAGGAACGTTTTTAGCTTTGATTTAAACATGGTCAGAGTCTTGAGGGGCTCGTCTACAATAAACAGGAAGATTATTCCAGTTCTGGGTTGCGCGATAACAAAATGATGCTTTGCCATGTTTTGTTTGAAACATAGAGTGATAAAAGAGATATACGCTTCAAGTAACTGTAGTGTTAAACCCGTTTAAAGCTCATTTGGAACGCTTGAAATTTCTCTTAGTTTGACATTTCAGATGTGAGCTCTACAAAACAACAAATTGTTTTCATGTGACACATGTACAATGCTTTCTTTGTTTGAGTAAGCTGGAAGTTTCCGCTGCAAGTTACACATGTGCAGCATGTTTTAAGAAGGCTTAGTCTGTTAATGCTAACAAAGCTCTCCTTTGTTTTTTGTATCTGAAGTGCCCCAGCAGATGACAGTTGCCCTGTCGTAAATCCTCAACGAAAACATGCTGTATATGCACAGGTATGTCCACACACACGCATGCACACGACTTCTTACCTCTCGGACAAGACAGTTGTGGGAGTTCAGGTCCCGGTGGATGATGTTCATGGAATGCAGATATGTCTGAATGACAGATAGGAGAGGGCAGAAAGGCAGGGAGAATAGAAAATAAACAGAAAAAAAAGAAGCTTTCAGTGATAGTCTCAAACCCACGCCAAGAGGAACAATCCTGCCTTGTTTCATCTCAAGTAGCTGCTGTTGTTAACACAATAATCCAGTCACGCACGACATTCATCATTGTACTCATATCAAGGGAAACATTAAGAACCAATGGTCTAATCCTGCAGGAATTGATGCAGTAATTTCCTTCGAGGGGGATGGAAAAGATTGTGACATTATTAAAGAAGGGTTGTAGCTCAGTGACACCACCACTAGAGGGAGACATCAGTGAAGATATCAAGAAGCAACGCAGCTTCTTTTACTGCTGCACATCAAGGAATTTCACTGTCTGAAGAGGCTTCACATGTGTGGAGTTTTTTAAAAAAGAAACTATTACAATTAAAAGCACTTTTTCGGTCTTTGAACTCACCATCCCAGCAGCGATGTCATTGGCAAAACTGACCCTCTGGTTCCAGGGATAGTTGCAGTCCTGTGAGCAATAATATCACAGTTAAATGTCATTGTCTTTACTTGCTGATGATGATCATCTGCAAACTACAAAGACTCCACCTGAGGCAAGACCAGACCATCTCCTGAATTACTATCAGGTCCACCACATGCATTTTGAATAATAAACAGGAGGCAGACACACTCATATGTCCGCAGGCTCTCACCATTTTCTTAATGATTTCCCTCAAAGTGCCTCCCTTTATGTACTCTGCGATGAAGTTGAGTCGCTTGTCCTTGTAGAGGACTCCGATGAACTTGAGCACGTTGGGGTGATCCAGGCAACGCATGACCTTCACCTGATGAAACAATGTCACACAGTTTTTATACTTGTCAAGTTTGCTCAGTTGTTAGAAAGGAGAGTTTTGTTGTATCTGGGTATCATGACAATAAAGATAAATCTTGAATCTTGAATAATCATTAGTTGCAGCCAATCTTTTCATTTTGCTAAGAAAGCTTAAAAGCTAATTTCCCAAAATGTTGACCTATCCTTTGAAATTAAATTGAGTTTGATCATCAGCGGGTCTGATGAAGCATGGTGGCAGTTTAAGCGTAGCATTTTTTTCCCTCAGAGGCTGTCGGGCAAAGCTGTCCAGAAAGTGTAGAACAAGTAGTTTTCACGGTAGTATGACACCTCATAAAACATTTCAATCCCTGAAGGCCGGGCTGTGAGGAGAAGGAGGAGGGTCCCTATTACACACACACATAAACCTGATTTACTACCCTTCAAGTCTCATGACGTCTTTGTCTGAAATGTTCGGTGCATTCGTATCTAATCTTCAACGAACAAGACTCACACTGCGTTCTTATACCCATACTATCATACTATTTTGTGTTCTAGAAATATATTTAGTATGCTCCACTACATAGTATGTCAAATGCAGCAAGCCAGCATACTTTTCTGGCTGTTCTGACCACCGCATACTTTTTCTTTTTACTTCTAATTTCGCATTACAGATTGCAATGGATGTATCAAAAACAGTACATGCTTTGTAAGCTGAAGTATGCACTGAAAGTACCAAGAAAAAGTCTGGGGTTTAGATAGCAGCCTCAGTAATGTGAGACTTGGGCCACCTACAAACAAACAGCCAGTGGGAGTAATAATCATGCCTCATTGTGGTCGGGGTTTGTTTCAAAGCCTCTCTTTACTCTGTCGTCGTCCACACCGATTACAAAGCAGAGGCTCTGATTTATTTTTAGGTTAGGATGAAACTAACACCCCACACATTCATACACTCAACCAGATGGGAACAATCTTCCTTAACTTCAAATGTCCCAATTAGAAGGTTGTTAACTGGATCAGTGAGTCTACGATAATGAAGATCAAACAGGAAGATCAGGAGCGATTCAGTTCAAGGGTAACAATGACTCTTAGAGAAGTCTAAACTTCTGTGCATGACTCATTCTCTGTTATCTTTTCACATTAATGGAAGGACAGGAGAGATTAAGCCGTGTGCGGGAGGTAAAATAAGCTCCGCTCATCCATCATTTTTGGGAGAAAAGACTGTTTTAACACTCCCTTTTGTCCTATTTCAGAAGTGATTTTTTAGAAAGTCTTTTACTTTCAATTATTCAGGCGAGAGTACCCTTTTTATTCAGTCCTGTCCCACATTCACACAGAGGAGCTGCTAATTTTAACTACAGTCTTCACTTCAATGAACATTCGTCTTTTACTTCCTCAGCGCAGATTTTTCCAGCTGCTTCAGGAATTCAAACCATTATAACCTTGCTTCACTAACTTTAGGGCACTGGCTGCTCCGTTTTTTAAAACTGGAATCAAATCATTAGTGCTATCTGACTGAATGATGTTTGTATTCAAGGAAATGATACTGACTGAGTTCAACATTTACCGATTTCAGATTTCTGACAAACCTTTGATTTGGCCTTTGAATATAAAACTGAAAAAATCTCTTCATGATGTAACGTCTGGGATCGTCCATCTCTACTCACCTCTTTCAGGAATGTTCTCTGTGTCTCGTCATCAAAGCGAATCAACTCCTTCATCACCATCACCTCCCCGGTCTCCCTGTGGGTCACCTGTTCCAAGACAGACAAATCAAGTTGAGCAACAAGTTGGGAGACATTTTTCTGATACAACGTTAACCATGAAGAGTGTTAGCGTGGGAAACAGAAACTCCAGAATGTATTATAACCACAAACATTTGCCTCCACACTTCTCTAGACTCAATGCTGCCATCTTGTGGAAACTGTAGGTACAACTACTGTAGATGCAAGTACAGGCTTGTATGAAAATATGCTAACAGTGTCTGACCTTGATGGCCTGTCCGAAGCAGCCCTTCCCCAGCACCTCGCCATGGATGAGGTCAGATGGCCGGAAGATGCGGTGCGTTCGATTGGACACGACGCGGAGCGACTCCGATCGATTTATGTCCTTCCTCTGGGAGATGGGGGATGCTGCGTTGCTGGAGCCTGGTGATTTATCGATGCTGTAGCTCCGCCTGGGGGGAGAGAGGGGAGAGAGACAGGAAGAGAAAGAGGAGAAGCGAAGAGGAAAAGAAATGAGGAGGATACAGCATTAGGAGTGGTGAAGAGGAGGGAAGCAGGGTACTTTATTACTGTCTGCTGCTGCAATAAGAAATGTTAACTTATGGTCTAAAATGACTTCTGCTATTCATGAAATATTAACAGCGTCATATTCATTTGAACCTCTTACATATACACATAAAGTAGCAGAAGAAAATAGTAATCAAAGTAACATCTGTGCCTACAAGTTTCATCACAGCATAAGAAAATAAAAAAAATCCCTAAAACTTTATAACGAGTGTCACCACGTCTGTAAGTTTCTTACGTGATTATGCGGGACTTCAGGCTGCTGATGTCGGGGTGGGGGGGCGTGGTGATGGGCAGGATGGGGCTGGGGCCCTCTGACAGCGGGGTGGACAAGCGGCGGCCCACCTGCTCTTCGGCCTCTGAGGAGCCTCCCTCCTGCCCCTGACTGTGAGGGTCGTGTTCGATGGTGAGCTGCAGCAGACGGCTCGTCTCCTGGATCAGCAGGTCAATCTGGAGAGAAAGACAGAGTTCAGATGGGTGATGAGTTCACTGTTATAGTTAAAGAAAATGAATTTTTTTTTTTTTTTGCTCGCTAGGTCTTTCATTTCCATTTGCATTTTTACAGTAAAGTACAATATTTCAGGAACAATGTGTTGGGTACAGTGTAGTGAATACCTCATCCAGTGGGACATTGTGAATGGGCGTCCCGTTGATCTCAAGGATCCGATCTCCAACATGAATGGAGTTTTTCACATCTGGACTGATGCAGTCTGCGTCCACCCTGAATAAGGAAGAACAATAAGCAGAAAAAATTGTAAAGACGTCTTTGAATACCTTTCTGCACACAGTGAAATGTTTCGTCTCGACACAGACCTGAGATCTGATAAAGTCTCAGTCATTTGAATAACAGTGACTCACATCTCCTTTTCTTCCCACTCTATTATATTTTAAATGAGTCTCATCCATCACACTGTCCTCCATTTTTCATCTACCCTTCTTCATCCTTTGTCCTCCACCATGCTGACCTCTTCTAGTGTTATGTGTCCTCTACACATAAAAACACAAAGACAATAAACTCACTGTGAGACTCTGACGGTGTGTCCATGTTCAGGACTGTAGCCGTTGGTCGGGCTGAGCGGCTGGTCAATGGCTACAGAGAAACCTCGCCCCCTGCGTCCGTTGTTGCCCTCGGCGGAGGCCGGGATTGACACGAGTGTGACGGTGTGAGGGATCCGTGAGCATGGCGAGTCTGGCAGTGACACCGGGGTGACGATGGTCTGGTAGTAACAGTGACCACTGGAGGCAGAGAGGGAGAAGGGAAGTTATAAAAAAAGAAAAGAAAAGGGGAATCCTGGGAGGTTTCAGGCTCTACAAACATCCATGCAGTCATAAGAGAAACGTCAAGTTCTCATTACATCAGTCTTTACAGCATCACATGTTGTTGACTGGATGTTTCTTTATCTGGCTTTGGGAAAATACTGTGCAGTCACTGTTCAGATTAGAGGGACAGCGTGACCTCTGATAAGTTCAACAAACAAGACTATTTTTCTTTAAAATATGAAGAATGCTGAGAACGTAAGGAAGACTCGTGAAACTAAAACAACCGTCCCTCATTACACTCTCTCATTTATGCTTCACTTCAATCTAACGTGAAATTTTACTGCTGATTTTCTTGCCTGCGGTCACCTGAGTCGACCTGCTCGGGTTAATCTCTCAATAAATATGATGATCTGAGACAATCACAGTGTCATCATCCACTTCCACTCCCAGTAGAGGACAAAGGCTTCTCTGTATCTCTGTGTAATGCGGCTTGTTTCACATTGAACCCTCTGTTTTTGAAGCCTGAGGCTTGTTGACAGTCACATTAAAGAAACAGTTCATCCAAAAATGAAAATTCAGTCATTATCTACACAGCCCCATGCAGATGGAAAGTCAGGTGAAGTTTTTTAGTCCACAAAACATTTCTGGAGCTTGACAGCAGGTCAGTGCTGCTGTACTCTCCTAAACAACTGAAGTAGGTGGGGACTTGTCCAGTGTGATCCAAGTCTCAAGAAGCCCACAGATCCCAAGTCGATTTGAAAAGGTTTACTACTACAGGTTTACTACTCGAACCATTAAAACTGTTGGCGCTGTTAATCTGTTAATACAAATCTTCCCTTCTGAATCTACTATGTCTTGAGCGATTAACCACAGTACATCTGTGTCAGCTTAAAATAACTGTAATTTGAGTAGCTTTGTCAGTTAATCTGCAAAATACCCAAAAAAGCACCAAATTTCAAACCATAAGCTCAAACATTTGCACTAAAACTGTGGTTGCTGTGAATTTCCACCGTGTGTTGAGTCAGTTGTCACCACAAGCCTAAAATAAGCCGCATGAATTTAAGATTTCGTCAATCAATTGTAGCTTCTTCATTTCTTTGTGGCTTTGGTTTCACTTCAAAGGGAATTTCAAGTGGATTCAGTCTGCTACAGAAGAGGGATCATAAAAACTAACGATAAAGAATTAATAGTTTGGCAAATACTCAAACTACAAACTGCACAACATGAGTCCAATTAATGTGAGATGTCTGTGACATGTCTGACATCTCACATCGGGTGTTTGCATTTCTTCTAATAATGCGCTTGAGGCTCACCAGTAGAGTTTGGATCTCTCCACCAGAGCGTATGTGTCTCCATCACCGATGAACGCCCTGCAGTTCAGACAGGTGAAGCATTCTGGATGATATTTCTGTTCCCCTGCGACCTGTTAAGAGAAAAAAAAAAGGACACGGTCAAATGAAAATCTGCCTCCTGTGTGCTGTTAAAATCTGATGCACGTGGATGTCAAAGGGATTGTTCTCTGATCTCTCGCTCAGGGGCAGAAATTCTCGGCAGTGTTTTTGATGTGACCAGAGCAACAGGCAACACGAGGCTTTAATAACCGGTCCGAGAAGTAGGGCGAGGTCTGGTCACTGAGAGAGCTGGGGAGATTGGATTTGCTGCTGCCAGATCCCCCCATCCAGAGCTTAGGGCAGTTTTGCAAACAAGAGAGGGAATTGAGTTATGGCCAAAAAAACAGAGCAGGCAATGAGGCAGATTAATCACACTGGCAGATCTGAGGAGGATGCTGCCGCTGGAGGTTTCCACTCTGGGTGTTCGGGAGAAAACCAAACACTTAAAATGATCAAATGAATCACAGAAAAATGAAACCTCACAACCTTCCCCTTTATACTGCTGCTCATTAAACCTGTTTGCTTGTTGCCGCTCTGATCGACTGAGAAATCGATAAAAGTGGCCAACGCCTCTACATATCAACATCGACCCCTTTTAACTCCTTCAGGTAATTTAGCGCCTATCGATGCAAATGACCCTCCCACTCACACACCTAACGACTTTTATGATTAAACATGAGCCACCATGTTAAGCACTAAAGGTCGAGTCCACCGAAGCCGTTCGCTCCCCCGAGGCTGTGCTTGTGGTTGCATTTTGTGCTTTGAGTGGCATAAAAATTTGGAGGGAGTGGGCCCCCTGACAGCACTTTTCAACTGCAATGATCTGCAATGCTAATTCAGTGTACGAGGAGCGAGGAGGGGCGATGTATGGAGGTGAGCTGAACAAAGACTAATCAATTACATGCAAAGGAAAACCAGGGAAATTGAAGAATTTTGTTAATTAAAGAGAAAGATATTTGCATAATGTTTCTTTAAAAAGACACATTTAGAAGATTAACAATACATAATTCAGAGATTTCTGGGTGATAAAAGTTCACAAAATCGTATTTGTAAAATCAGGTTTCATATATCAAACAAAGATCACCAGAGGGCGAATACGGAGCTCGTGGATGAAGCCACAACGCTGAGATGCTGCCTTAAAATTAACCAGAAAACTACTTATCCCCCAGAGAGGAATGAAACTGAAACTGAGACAAAAAGGAAGAAAATGTGAAGATCAAAGAATCAATAAAATCAATGCGTAGAGCCATATGTCTGCTGCCCCACCCTCCTCAGAGAGCAGCAGTGAAACCACGAGCGCACACAAACAGATAAACACATGCTGACGGCCCTCGGGGCTGCAGGGAGAAAGACACTGTACAAGTACATTAATTATCTGCTTTTTAACTAATTAATCGGAGAAGCTGCTTCCAGCTACATACATGGAAAACATGCCACCACTTAGCTTTGATACATCCTGACTTTAATGTATTTTTCTGAAGAAGTGGGTTTCTATTCTGTTGTTTAGTGGTCACGCTGACGACAAAACATCAGTGGAGAGACAGAGAGAGAGCGAGAGGAGAAAACAGAGATGTAATGGCTTTGTAATGGACAAGAGAAGAAGGAGCGAGCCGTAGGGGCCTATTGACCAACTTAATTTATTTAGTTGTCCTCCATGCACCCTCATAAAAAGGAGATATAGACAATAACTGTCTGACATCGACGGTGAGTGTAAACACAACGCATCAAAAAAACAAAAGTATGAAAGAGAGATGAGTAAAGAGAATCTAAGAGATGTCATTTTACGGTTAAACGACACATTTATCATAATGTTTAGCATCACATTTGTCTGCGGATAGCTGTGAATTTTCTCTCTTTATGTGTGAGCGTGTGTGTGTGTGTGTCACTTAGGTGCAGCCCACCAATGGGAAAGACAGGAACAAGAGGACAGCTGGACGGAGATGAAAAGGGTGTGTGGCTCTGCACAACCTGACACTGTGGCTGCCATTTGCTTGTCATGCAGGCATGACACACACACACACACACACACACACACAAACACACCCATATGCGCACGCCCTCTCTAAAACCACATCAGACTGGCGACAGCTGCTGCCCTCACATTTAGGACATGCTTCCTCTCCAAAGCGTGAATATAAAGACAGATAGGAAAAAAGGAATTTTTTAAGGAATCGTCACTGTGTGATGTCAAACCGTGTGACTGCTTGACGAAAAGACAGATTAAAGAAACATCACATGTATTAACACATCACTGGTTCCACTTTTTATCTTCACTTGACACACACGCTGTGTGTGCGTGCTTCTTCAAGCCTCTCAGAGTGTTACCGTATGTATTATTTGTGTATTAGCTCATCGTTCCTGTGAGTGTGTGACTGTGCTGGTCATGAAGCCTCGCGGCCTCTTCTGGTGACCACAAACTAAACCGTGTGCAAATGTCTCCCTGGGGGAAGGGTGAGGGGTGGCTCGAGTTGCAGCACAATGTTCAGTTACCATGTGTGATGGGGACCTCGGTCACATAGTTAACTTGACTTCAGAAACAGTTCACTGAGTGTACGTTATGGGATAACTGATAACATTTTTGGTAGGCTAATTTAGTGTCACGTTATTGGCATAGCATTTTGTAATTTATGGTATTTTGGGTTATTTTTCTGCAATCTGATTTAAAATCATCCCAGTTTACATCATTAATCATGTGTCAGATTAAATGTGTCAGTATTTCATAGCATGTCTTTCACGCTTCCCTCTAAAAAGGTCATATTAGCAAGCTAACGTTTGGGTTGTCAGTAAGCTTGCTAGCATGCTAAGTTCGGTCAGCTACGCAGCAGTTAACCTATGCCTGGCAGTGACAGGGTGTTGATATTTGTTACCAACTAATCTGAACTGTTTTCTTGTGTTTCAACTCATTTTTATTTGCTAGTAAAGATTGGTAATGTGAAAATTGGTCAACAATCAGCTATGTAAACAGTTGTAGTAATATTACAAAAAAAGGTCCAAACAATATTGAACTTAACCGTCAATCCTTTGAAAATGCAAGCATATATTTTATTATTATTTATGAATACATGTTTCAGATATATCAGCTTATGCTAACCAAGCTCACATTTTTGGTAGGCTAATTCAATGTCATGTTACTGGCTTAGCATTTTGCAATGTGGGTTCATTTAGTGAAATCTGCCTTAAAATCATCCCAGTTTACATCATTAAACACGTGTTGGGCCAGACATTTCAACATTTGATATAACGTCTTTTACTCTTCCCTCTAAATCAGTCACATTAGTGAGCCAACGTTTGTATTGTCAGTTAGTTAGCTAGGTTAGCTACGTAGCAGTTACATCTGGCAGTTACTGGATGTTGATATTAAGAAACAACTAATCCTTTAAGGGTTCCCGACTAAAAGGTAAGGTAGCCTCGTCTTAGTCTTCTATTTGGAGATTGAGTGATAACACTGATGGCGGTCACTCCCCAAGCACAGGATGCATAATTACACTTTGGCCTGGTGCTGTCTCTGGCTTTTGCTTCTGGATAAGAAGGCAAGGGGAGAAAATGCGCTAAATTGAGTTAGAAGGCTCCTTCTGACAAATTGCCTGCAACACATTCATGCTAAATAATGCCTTGCTCAATGCAGACGTGGTCAAGCAAGGAGTTATCACTGCAGGGAAAAACTGCAAGCGACGGTCAGCCATAGAAACTGTCAGCTCGGTGTGTAAGCTTTATTTGCTTTTAATGATTTACATGTGTGACCTTAAGTTGGCTGAGGAATGTGAACACACCTTTTTTAGCCATTTGGAGGAATTTATGACGCTCTAATGCTCTCAGCGACACTAAACAGCTAAGGACCATGTTGACAGTCAGTCAGGGATATTTAACAACTCCTTTAGGCCGTCAGTCACCCGTGTTGACTTTTCCAGAGCTGAGGTCAGGGTTATCACTTCTCTGGACAGAGCAGTTAGTTTGCTATCTACGTCACATTTAATGTGAATGTTTAGATTTGAGAGGTGACAACTACTCCTAGTCCAGACCAGACCAGATGACTCAAAAGAAAACTTGAAGGTCAACAATTTAAATAGAATAATTGATACAATATCTCACAATCTCTCACTTCTACTTTTTAGTTGCTATTTTTATTTTGTCATGTTTCAAAATCAGTTATTAGTTCCTTTTTACGACCGCATGACAGTGTCTAGACATTTCAGATTTCCCCCCCAATTTCCTCACATCATTTCATCCTTGTTGATTATATTCGAAGAAGAAGAAGTCAAACCTCTCAATCTCATCCATAAAAGTAACAAGGAACATTCAAGATGTTAGGTTTTTAAGATTTCTAAAACCCATTTAACTTCTTTTATATTAAAATTATCCATGTTTAAGTCAAAGTACAATGCTTTCAGCCTGTAAAATGTAAATCTTGCTTGGTTTTCTTAACCCTCCATTCTGTATCTCTGGGTTTTGGACTGTTTTCACAATTTTGTGACACTTTGTAGACACATTTTCTATTCTAAAATCTAAAACTAGTACAGTTTAAGGTCTTGTTTAACACAGAGGATGGAGGTAGGCCTGCAACTAACTATTACTTTCATTATTGCTTATTCTCCTGATTACTTTCATGACTAATAGTCCAAAACCCCCCAAAGAAAAGCAGCAAACCCCCACATTTAAGGAGCTGGAACCAGAAAATTGACATTGACATTTCAGCTCGATTTTAGCATTTTTATGCGATTCATTTTCTTTCAATCGTCTAATCGATTAATCGTCTCATCATTGCCGCTCTAGTTAAAGGTGAAAGGGAACAATATTTATCAGGTATGACTTAAGATCTAAAAGTACATGTGTGTTAGTTAGCGCAAGTGTTTATCTGAAGGAGGACCTCATCATGAACCTCTACAAGTCCCACATAAACACCAGTTGGACCCTCTGACTTCACTCCGCTCCGGCTAAATGTAGACCGATGACCTCATCACAACACTAAGCTGAAGGTGCTCCTGACCGCCCTCACCAAATTATGGGGGATCTGGCTCTGCTTAACCTCATGTTTGATGTAATGAACTTTTACTCCAAACTCAACACCACAGTCCATATGTGAGCGAGCTCCCAGAATGAACAAATAACAGAAGAATTGTGTTTATAAAGTGACCTCACGCGGATGTTTGGAGGAAATACTAGAAACAACACGTGCATGAGGGATCTGATACTCCCCACAGAGAGCGAGAGTAAGAAAGGGGGTCAGATCACAGAAATGTGTCATCGAAGAAACACAAAATATGATCAAGATGTTTCACACGGCTGCTGGAGTGGAAACAAAGTCAAAGGAAGACATGATCCTGATTCCCCTTTAGACTCTCTACAGTTGACATCATTTAAGCAAACACAATTAGACTGAAAGCCTGAGAGAGAGGACAGAAGCCCACATTGATGCCCTCTGAATGGAAACCCCCCTTCAGCTACAAACAGTACAGTACCACAGTAGACACACAGGCCTCAGCTTTAGAAATGCTCTTAATGTTTTCAGCTTCTTCCCTCTTCTATGTAAGTCTCACATCCACTGTGGTTTACACACACAGTGTGGCCGGCATGTAGGTGGTAAATAAAAATAACCCGGTGCAGTGACACAGTTATTAGACAGGACAACTGTTGTCCAGCTCTGAATGCGAGCACACTTTTAAATCCCACTTTTATCAGAGGATGAATGCTCTCTAAAAATAGCTCACGTGCCATGGCTCATCAGTTTTTCATGACTTGTAAAAAAAAAAAAAAAGCCGGAGCGCCGCGCAGGAAAAATGGAGCAGATCTGTAATTACAAGGCAATAACACTGACCCAGTTTACAACAAACAGCAGCGTACAGTATCATGCTTCAGCTTCAGTTTTAAAATTAAAAAGACGAAGATGGAAAGAGTATGTAGAAGCAACCGGCAAACCATCTCAACCAGCCACTGGAGAATGTCTGCCTCCCTGCCTCCTCGCCGGCTCCTGTCCAACTGTACATCACTCATCAGACCCAGTAACCCTGAGCAGCAGCCTCACCTTCTTATCTCTTTTCCACAGCCTGAGACAGCAGAAGCTCCAGAAAAACAGGTCTCCCACCATGTCAGCGAGAGCTGGCGTCTCTCCTCGCTGGTCTAGTTCATTCTACTACCCTGGCAGGCGATTCCCCCCACTGTCACAACACAACACTGGCAGCGGCCAAGCCGGCCGGAGAGAGACGGAGCTACAGGGGGAGGGAGGAGGGAGCAGCCCACGCCTCTGCAGCTGAGCTCATCTCTGAATCAATGTCACTCCTCCTGGCTCTCCCCCCCTCCCACCCTTGCCTTCCTCTTTGCTATGACCTCATCGTTTCCTGTTTGGCTCCGCCCACCCCCTTGCACACGCGCCACCCGGCTGCTTCAACCACACACACACCCCTCCATCCCCCACCCCCTGGTGTCTTCAGTAAATTCCTCTTCTTCTTCTTCTCCTTCTCTGCCTCTGCTCTCACGCTGCCCCCATTCCTGCAATCACATTTCGAAAACCAGTGAAAACCAGCAGAGTGACAGTTACAGGCTTGGCTTCATGTGGGGGAATAATGTTCCTCATTCGCTCATTTGTTTATGTTACGTGTTGAATTTCATGTGCTGTTTTGTGTTAAGTAAACAATTGTTTCGAGTATATAGATGATAAAATAATATAGTTTGTGACACTGTAGCGAATGGCTTTGTTTACAGTAAAGTGTGTGTGCTCGTCATTACTCTGATTAGTCTAATGTTTGTCCCTTATTAGAGCTGCAAAATAATGATTTTCAGTATCGGTTAGTCTGTCAATTATTTTTGCAATTAACTGATTGTTAGGTCAATAAAAATGTCTGCGAGCCCATAGTGATGTCTGAACTTCTTTTTCATTACAACTTCTTTTAAAACAAATGAAAAAAAGTGTGTCACAAAGGGGCAGTTCACCCCAAAATCAAAAATAGATATTTTCCTCTGACCTGTGATTGTTAAATTGTATTTTCTTTTGCATCTTTTTATGGATAAAAAGGTTTTTAAACATTAACGGTGTCCTCGTCGGCCGAGCTTTGACGTTAGCCAGCTGAGTTAGCTTAATTAGCTAGCCTCTCATCCATGAGTAGACGCTCACTTCCTTCTGCACAGTGATATAGTTAATGGTTGTAGTTCAGGAGAAAGAAAATCACAACAAGGTCTGTGGATTATCTAGAGTAACCGGGTTATCATTCTGGAAAGAGACGATGCTGCTGAGTATTATTTGGGCGCTTTGAGCACCACAAGCCATCTAGTACCATTATATTTAAGAGAGGGTAGACATCTATATGGCTGATATCTCCAAAACTATGTATTTTTGATTTTGAAATGTGTCTATTTAAAACTGCTTGGCTGATTAACTTCCTTGTTTGAAATGTGGTTGACCGCCTGACTTCAACCAAGACACAGTCCTTTAGTCACATGTAGAATAAAGGTGATGTTATTGTCTTTCTTTAAAAGAAGCACACAGATCACATCACACAGCACTGAGCATAAATTAAGACATATCATATGCTTGTGTGATCTTTATTAAAAGCATTCAGCCGACCAATTCTCCCTGTCCTTCCTCTCCACCTTTTCTCGGCCTCATATAATCTCTCTTCAGGGGTTTATCTTTGCTGCTGCGTCACTCATTCTCCCACCCTCCTCTTTCTGTAGCTCCATATCTCACTTTGTTCGTGTCCCTGACATGTCCTGCATGCCAAGTGTCGATCCCTCCCCTCGCTACAAGCCAGTGCTAGAGGGACATCTGAGTGGGCAGATATTAATAGAGGGCCAGATGCCCTCTCCTCTGCCTGCTCTATGTTAAAGCAGTAAAGAGAGGTGGCTACTCCAGAGGAAAATACACCATCATGAACTTTATACCTCTAAACAACATCTGTCTGGTGTTCAGTGAGTTCCTGCATTACCCAAGATGTTTTACGTGCTGAAACACAGTTCATGTAAAGGGTAAGAGCAGAGCAAGTTTTCTTGCTTCACAAAAATGGGAATAAGCTTCAACTGTGCCTTTTGCTTGGAGCTAATATATGAACTCTCGCTGTATAATTGATGAAAACGGTGAAAAAAAGCAGTCCCAAAATAGTCTGAAAATACATGTCTTCATCTGTAATCCTGAGTCTGTCTCTAGGCGGCTGATAATTTGTACAGTAGGTGCCATTATAAATTTAAATCATCTACGTCTATACAAGCGCTGTGGACGATTTATTCAAGCTGTTAAATGCTGCTGGAGTACTAATAATTCTTCATTCATTCCGACAAGTAAGACCTTTTATATATAAGTAATCATGATATATTCTTAATATAAACATATTTACCACAGCCGCTTTAACATTATCTCGTAATCGTTACTTTCGGGCCTTCGTATGTTATTCTGGTGCCAGCGGTGACTGTTCAGAGATATTAGTCAAACCTGCCCGCAGTCAGCTGAAAGTGAAACCCAGCAGCCCACAGTCGCGCCATAGGGGGGGAGTTTCCTCTCTGGAAAGAGGAAATGCTAAACAGATTTTAAAAAAGATCAACTTCTTTCAGCTACACCTTTCTGTACTGTATTTGACCTTCCTGAGGTGTTTTCATGAAAAGAAAACCATCCTTTATTGTAAATATAATGCAAAACAAGTTTCTACAGAGCGACAGAGCTGCGCTCAGCGTCACTGATGAGATCACCCTGTTGCTAAGATCACAATGTCCCAACTTGAACAGCAACAACATCTGAACAGATAATGTTTCCCAACACTTATTACACATGTATCTGTCTTCACTTAGAGGCAAAATAATCATCAGGCATTTTACAGAAACAACTAGCAGATTCCTGCTCAACCACAGAGCTACCTCACAACAGTGGGAGTTGATAAAGTCACTGTAGATCTGGGACTTTCCACTGGACTGGTCGCCAACACAAAGTCTCTCCATTTCACAATACTAACCACATACGTAGTGCGTAGGTAGTATACTTTGTAGACCCCTACAATGATTTCCATGATGGTGTTTGTCTCATTGCCCTTTTGTTTTTCATGTATCAACTGTAAGAACATATTGTGTTTTTTGCTTGAAGAAAAGATCTAAGTATATCTATCACACTGAAACAGAAAACAAGTTATCAAGATGGTGCGAGGGGAGAGACACAGCACAAGATGTAACATGCAGAACATGTGATTTGAATTTCATAAGGGTCGATATGATGCCAACAAAAAAACCCAAAAAGACTCTGAAGCACTTGTGGTTTCAGGGAAATTTCTTGGATTTCACCTTCAAAAGTGTGAGTATATCTTGCAATCCCAGAAACAAATCAAGAGAAAAGAAACAAAGAAAGCCCCTGAGATAAAGATTTCCTGTAAATACTAACATGATGAAAATAAACAGAACACTGAATTGATGAAATAATAGGACCTGATGGAGTAACAGCCAGAGGTTTACACAACAAAATCATTGACATGTGGAACAACAGAATAAGACTGATTCATCGTTTACAGTCCATGAGAAGAACTTGTTACTTTAGCAGTTTGTAATCAAAAGTGGAAACCTTCATGTTCAACCAACACTAATGCTGCTTTAGTTGACACTTAACTCAGGGTGTCTTTTTCTTATTCAGACCACCAATCCTGTTTGTGCTTTCTTACCTTTTAAGCAAGCTAACTTAATGCCAGGACTCGCTGTACCAATAAAACTCAGTCAGTGGCCCAACATGACTGAATCAATATATAACTGGTAGCAGAAACACAGAAGGCAAAATTGAGCAAGAAACTGTGTTGAATGTGAATCATTTAGACACGTTTGTCTTCCTCACTCTCTGACATATCGCCTGATGTTTTCCTGGAAGTTATAGCTACAGGTGACTAAATTAAACACTCAGATTTTTCAAGTCCACTCCTAAACCATGTCTAAATTAAAGGTTTGACTCACTGCCACGGTAATGAATCCTTAAAGTCTTGTGGGTATATATCAAACTTATGTCCACAGAGTGATGTGGCAAAGATAACGCAATGACGGTGAGAAACTGTGAAACCAGAAGCTTCTCCCAAGATCTAAGGGACCCAGGTCGATGCCTGGCCACGCTCCCATCAGCTGGCTGTGAGCCCTGAGTTGCCTGCAGAAAGGCTGATTGACTCTAAACTGGACAAGGAGACGACTGAGATCACTGCACATTCATCTGTCAGAGGATGTCGGATGGCTGGAGAGAAAGAGGGCTGGTGGGAGAGAAGATTGGTTACGTCAGACAACTCAGCATTCAGCACATACATCAGTCTCAGTGAGGGTAGTAAATAACTGAGTAACTTCCTCTGGCTGAATTACTGCTCGTTGAGTCAAGGCTGAAGGTGCTGACAGGAGCACAAGCTGAAGCTGCAGATACACACCTGTTCGCACCTAAACACACACATACCCGGCACGCTCACACTGTACGAACACAGAAAGTACCCACAATATAATATCATAGTCTGAGACATCCAATTCAATTAAGACAATGGCCCTTCCTCAACAAATCCATGCAAGACATTTTATAGATGTTCACTGAAAAGCAACCAAGTTGTCTTGAGTTTTGGGCTCAGAACCAGCAGTCGACTGAACAAACGCTTGTGCTGGAGAGTTCACCGGCTCAACAATTGAGCCAACATGTACGAGAACTTGTGCTCTATCAAACAAAACAATCAGCTGGTAATACACATAACCTCCTTGGTAAAAAGGCTATTGTCAAAGTGCAAACTTGAAGCATGTATGGTGGGCATCACTGTTCGGAGTGATGAAATCCAATGAAAGGCAAACATAGCTCAGTATTGTTTCTGTCTGGCTGACCATCAGTTTTATCTTCTGTCTGCAGACTCTGACTCATCGCTGCATCATGGAGCTCGATATGTTTTCACTGACTGTGACAGCAGCTTTTTTAAGGTGCGCTGGCATCAGTGAATTTTAAAAATAGGACTGTGTTTTCTGCTAATCTGCACAGAGTGACTGTGCATGACTGGAGTACAGTCTTCTCCAGCTTCCTGGGTGTGGCACAGATGTAGGGAGCCGACCTCGTCTGCACGTCTGCACGGTAATACAATTTCTCCGGCCATCTTGGCAACTAAAGCCTCTCAAATTTGCTAAAGTGTAACTCCAGAGACAGTCAATCAGAGGCTTTGCACTGTAAGAGGAGCAATAAACCAGAGAAGGAGAAAGAAGAGGAGAGACCTAATTCACTTTAGAGTCTCCTACATGCTTCATTACTGAGATTGCACTGCAAAGAGCAGGCTGTCTGGAGGCATGATAAAATATACACACACACACACACTCAGGGATGCATAGAGCAGTTGAGCCATGAATGATTTCTGTTCACCGTGGCCGTGACACATGACCTGCCAGAAGCTGCTGGCTGCTGAATCTGACCTGGAGGCAAATGTGTCAAAGAGGATACTTTATGTGCAACGAATGAACTCAGCTTTTTATTCCAACCGGCCAACAACAGCCAATAATTAATGGTTTAGTCAATAATCTGTTTTTTTAGGTGGCTTTAGAGGCAGTTTATCGCCTCAAATGGAAACTAAATACAAACACATTTTTCTTCGTAGGAAATTTAAATACTATGATGATATTTAGTCTTTAAATCCCACTTCAAAAAGCAGCTACTAATGACGTGTTTTGAAATGCAGGTGATTATTTAGTGTTTTGTCATATAAGCCTCCTGCTAAGTAGACAGGCGGTAGTTTTCCAGAATAAGAGCGTCACATATTTGCACACACATAGTTTTCATATCTCCTGCTGCCGGTGCTGATAATTCTAATTTTACCTCGCTGAGTGAACACAACGAGGATTACCACAAGCAACTCTGCAAAGTTTACCAGTGATGACTGAGCAGGAAGGACAATGTACCTCATGAATCCTGCTGTTGTTGAACACCAAATGTGTACACACCGTAGCTGTGTGGCACAATCTTATTTTTAATATAATACTGGATGCTTTCTCGCTTTTTATCTATTTATCTATATTCTTTTTATTTCTGTTAAATTTGTTGTTTTTTCTTTGTATGTGTTTGTTTGTGTCGAAGTATTTCTGATGCGAGCTGCATGTCGGGAAGTGCAAAACGATGACAGTGTTTGATGGGGATGTGATCTCCCCCTATCAAGTCTCAGACTTGTTTGTATATCAGATAGTTCAACACTGACCACATTTCTAAATACACCCACCAGTTTATGCAAATGTTTTCCCTTATCAGGTAGTGAAGCTGTATGTAAAGTATGTATGTAGCTGTATGTCCAGCTCCTCTGTCGAGCGTAAAAAGAGGCAGGACACCTGATAAATGCATCTGAACATCACAGTACACGTTGTGGAAGAAGGGCTGCAGCTAGTTAAGGGTTATTTTAATCATGAGTGAACCTGCTGATTATCCTCCCAGTTAACTGATCAATTCACGTCTTCAATTGTCTCGTTTTGTTGATCTTATCACACAAGACAAAGAAAAGGCACAAATCTTGAGAAGAATCTTGGAAAATCAGAAGCTGAAATGTGAGAAAAATGGCTTAAAACGTCAACTGATTATCAAAACAGTTGCAGATTAACTCAACTTATTGAGTGTCCAGCTAATCATGTCAGCTGTATTGATAAGATGCAGCTTAATTGCATCAAAGTCATGCTAAAAAAACCAAGAGGAGCCAAAACTTAACAAAACTATTTCATGTTGCATATTTGTATGTTTTAATGGTGTGCTTGTCGTGATTCTGGGTTTTACTTTAAGTGTTTCCTGTTTTATTTTGTAGGTTTTATCCTCATGTGACTTACACTTCCTGTCTTTCTCCTTTTTCCTATTCAACTGTGTTTCATTAGTTAATAAGTCCTTGTGTATTTAGTCCATATGTGTTCCTTCACTGTTCTGGTCCTTGTGCCAGTCCTGCGTTCTCCCCGTCAGTTCCCTAGTCCTTTGTTTTTCCCGGTGTTTGTACTCACTCTTGCTTTGCACCTGCATTTGTGCTGCTGCTGGCTTTGCTACGGCAGGAAAATAAGACATATAAAGGCCACATATTTTATTACACTGACATACAGTATTAATCAGTTTCTTGAAGCTTTGAATGTGTGTGATTTCATCACTAATCAACAAATAGACATCGCTCTCCTTTGATGCCGTTATCTTGTCTTTTCCATAATGCAGCAGCACTTATCTGCAGAGGTCCAGTCTATTTATCTGCTTTCCGGAGCTGTGACCACATCTATTCTGCACATGAACCTCTCTGCTCTCCTGTGTCACAACAACAGCTCAAACGTTCACTGGTGGTCTGTAAAACAATCTGACAGAGCGACCAGAGGCTTCAGGGTCAGTTACAGGTCTGGCACTGATCCTACGTGCATGTTCGTATGTTGGCTGTAAATGTATGGACTCAGGTGTGTGTTTTTATCCTCTTGTATGTATGTGCGTGTCACAGCTCCAAGCTGTAACTCTATCAGCAAACAAAGCACCAGGGGGGTGATGAGAGATGAGACTCAGCGGATGGATCCTCTTACCATAATGAGGCCGGTGGTGATGGGGTCGTTGCAGCCGTGGCAGAGCTCTCCGAACTTGGCCCAGTAGTCCTTCTTGCAGAAGAGCCGTCCATCTTTTTCATAATACCAGTGTGACAGCGAGGCGCTGCACTCACAACACCTGATAGAGGAAGAGACGGAAATAGATTCATGAGCAGTGGAGCAATTAATTAACACCTTTTAATGAAGCATTTGAAGATTAAATAATTTCCTTTGGATGGAGGTGGACATGAGTGACATACAAATCCAGACATGCCAGCAGAAACAAGAGAGAACATCGGAAATATGCTAATTATGCATGATTCGTCATGATCTACACATGCCATCAATCACTGATTCTCTTAACTGTCAAACACAGTGAACACCTATCATAGATATTCAATAAAAAAATCAATGTAGAATAATACAACAATGAAAGCAACCCCCACCATCCTTATATTTGAAAAGCTGGAACCTGAAATGTGCTTTACAAACAATTTAAAACAATTAATTGATAAAGGAAACTGGTCTTTCTTTCAGTAATTCCTTTTAGATTAATATGAACTAATATGAACTATTATTTTCAGCACATTTGAGTGAGCAGAAAAAGCAGAAAAATAGTGCCCAACGTCATCAGTACGTCACTGAATCAGCAGGCTAGACCTCCAGGTGAATGAAGTTGTTTTTGTGTTGACAGAACATTATGTTTTACTGCACTCTGTAAAAGTACTTTAACCCTCCTAATGACACCCTACAGGGCCCCAAATGATAGTTGTCATGGTGGTAATAAGTCCCTTTGTGGATCTATCACTCACCACCCCAACCTTAGGTGGAACAGACACATGAGATCATGCCAAAACACAAAACTATGACTGGGCCTGAGACAACACAGTATCATTGCAGTCAACTACAACAACATGCTTGTCAGTGCAGAGTGCACTTGTTTACTAAGTCAACCTCATGGATACCATATAAACATTTCATGAGGAATTCTCTATCTGCAGCCATGAAGTCTCAAAATCTCCTTTAGAGGTTCAATATGTAAGATTTTAGCAGAAAAGATGCAACAATTAACTATCAACAGTGTGAGGAAAGAGCAGTGTTGATGTTATGATGTCTGTGTATTGTGTTGCAGAGATATCTACTAAAGTTAGCATGCTAATATACTAGCCCCTGCCTGTCCTGGTCCAAAGCTCCTGTACGAGTGTTGTAAACACCAACACTCCCCTGGTTCTGCATGGCTAACTGAGCTAACTAGCTAGCGGAAGTTGTGTTTAGCAATAGTTAGCGGTTACACCAGCAATAGTCCAGAGCTACAATCATCGTGGGAGGTGGTAATTAGTGATATTATATCTGAAACACTCTTCATCAGCCAACATCAAGCAATGTCAGGGGTCGAACTTAGATTAAAATACATTTTGGCTAGGAAATCAGTAGATATGTTCTTGGTGTGTTTTTAGTTTTTTTTATTTACTTTGATTTGGCATTGCAAAATGTATAGAAATGTATAAAGTGCTGAGGCTACATGACTAGCATACCTCTTGTTGTGAGTTGCAACAGCTCGCTAGCAAACCCTCTTTAAATAATGTGGGACAAACACAGCACTGTGTCTATGACTCAGCAGGTGTTGAAATGCCATTAACAAAAAACAATGTCTAACACTAGTGCGGTATCTGTGCTAACATTAGCAAGTTAGGCTAACTATCTTCCATTTTCCTAGTGAGGGCTTGTTAGTCTAGCTTGCTAGCTTCACTTTCAGAGTTGAATACAAACTTGCCAAATATTCATTATCAATATGAAAGAAACACAACCACACATATTATATCAACTTCAGTAGGCTGTAATTGTAGATTAAGCTTAAGTGTTCATTTGTATTCAACTAATCTTTATTAATACCACGCTTTAATTGCTGAATTGGCTGCACTACTCTTCGTAGGCCTACAGACAGACAGACTGCTATCGACATGTTGATCTCTACAGCTCTGGTCCCTCCATCTGTCACCAGAGTTCAATACCAAGCTGCTCTTAAAGTCCAGGGTGACTGATAGACATCGGATCGGATGCTGACAGAGTGAAGGGCGGATGATGAAGAGTCGTAGACAGACGGAGGTGATAATACGGTAACAACGAGCGTGTGTGGAGATTACAAGTTCAATGCAAATAACCACACGGACTACTGCACACGCTGGTTTGGTATTCAAAATAATGATAAAAAACAGGTGAGTACAGGTTATTTCCTGGTAAGCGATGATACACGATAAGACGGATTTCAGAAGAAAAGCGGATGTTAACAATCTGATGTGACTCAGGCTGAACCTGTTGAACTCACCATGTACATCGTTGATCCCCCTATTGATTAAACAAATGTGTCATTATAATGTGTTTGCAAACATGAAATCTTCATATACGTGTTGATGTTGGTAAGTGGGCACATTTGCTCTGGATGTGGCTATAAATCAAAATGTGTGCTAATCCCTTCTCTTATGGTAAAAGCATTTCTGTATGTGCGTGCTTGCAGGCTTGCATGTGCATGTTTGTAATCTGTATAAATCTGTGTCTAACAGCCATGACTAAGTGAGCGTCTCCTCTCCTTCCCAGTGGAGCTTCCCTCCCATCAGCCAGCCGTCTGGCCTCGTCTCTGCTCAGGGCGGCAGCTTAAATCCAGGTCTGTTTGCTCTCAAAATATTAAACAGCCCGCATGGCTTCAAAGGCTGGAGCAGAACAATTCACTTTGTCCCTCGTCTCATTACAATTTCCTGCTATTGATATTTACACAGAATTGGACATTTTCTTCATTTTAGTGACATTGGAGAGTTCTCAGCGTCAGGCTCTGATTTAATGTGACAACTATAAATGTGCTGGTTGCTGCTCATTCTGGCAAAAACCTGCTGTGATGTCTTGTAGATTTGGCTCATTTCAGGCTTTCATGTTCTCAATCAATATTTTATGAACATCCCCCCCAAACGTATCTCATACATTCCTCATCCAAGTTCAAACTTAAAAACTTAAAACATTAAATTAGAGGCCGATGGATAGAGACAGGTCGATGCCAATACCGATTTTAGGGAGTAACAAAATCAGATATTGATATATCGGCAGATATACACATATTTTTTGCAATGATTTGAAGAAATCAGTGCATTGAAACAGTAACATTTATCTGGGAATTTAATCATAATTTACTCCAAGCATCTTTTACTGCATTATGACCTCGAAAAAAAGGTTTTATCTGGGGGGAAGTTGCGTATTCTCCAACATATATGCCGATTATACAGTATCTGTGATAGGCTAATATCGGCTGATGATATCGGTCAACCGATAAATGCTACGTTACTACTATAGTAATATTTTCACCATTACATGGACTCGCAATAATATATTGATCACAATGCATACTGTCACTTTACTTTGTCCACATAGCTAGTGCCGAAAGAACAGAAAATCAATCAGCAACTATTTTGATTATCAATTAATTGGACTTTTCAAGAAAAATGAAGACTATTTCCTGCTTCTAGCTTCTCATTTGTAATGATTTGGTGCTTTGAAACATTCAAAGATGTCACCTTGAGAAAATGATCGGCAGAATAGTCGCTTAATCTTAAACTGGAGTCTCACTCTCACCACTCTGACGTGGATTTCTTTCTGTGGGGGCTTAAACCTGATTTGAATCTGTGCACTTTATTCTCTGGTCTTCATCACATGAAGACAAGACGACACTTTGCTGAACATGTTTGAAGCTGGTTGGTAAAGTAACAACTAGTGAAGGTCTCATTAATAAATTCAGCAGAAGCAGCAACTCTCCATGACTTTGCCCGAGGTCTCGCACCTCCTGCAAGCCTGCACATGCACACACAGATACACAACTTGCAGCACAGACACACACATACAATTTATTTATTAGACAGACAGACACACCCACTCTTCCCGGCATCTGCATGCAGAGCTCCACTGCAGCTCAGCAGATTGTAGCAGAGCTGCTTCAGTATGCAGCATGTTTGGGTGAGCAGGGGGGGAAGGAGGAGACCTGGAAGTGGGTCAAGGCTTTCAGGAGACGGAGCTACTCAGCTGTCTTGGCTCTCCACCGCTCAATAACTGCGTGCACACACACATGCTGAAAACCCCCACTGTGGCAAAGTCATACCTGAGGAGGGTACACATGCTCTGAGGCTCAGTTCCTTCATAGTAAAACCTCTCTGAGCTGCAGAGCTGGGAGTGGCAGCAGAGTATTAAAGATATGAGTGAATACATTAGTGACTCCCAGATGGAAACGCCAAATTTCTGCCTCCAGGACAAGAATCTTATCTCAGAGGTGGAGGAGACAGACAGTAACGCTTAGTTACAACTCAAGACTCACACGAATATAAAAAATTATTCATCATATTAAAAATATCAAATGCTTTTTCCAGCTAGTGTGTCAATGTGTGCTCACATTTGGGCTTTTTTTTGTGCGACTGTATTTGTGTGTGCATCGGCACGGACGAGTAAGAGGATTATCAGTGTGAAAGACTTAGAGAGAGTCTTTGCCCACTCTGCCATGATGCCCCGAAAAATCCCCAAATCTAGCTGGATGAGAAGCTTAGCGTCCGCTCTCACCTTAATGTGGAAAAAATACAAATTACAATTACATGCCCTTTAGCAGAGAGATCAGTAATAAACCTCAAGGTCAGAGAAGAAAATGAGTGCGAAAATCCTTGAGAGAGTAAATGAAAAGACTAATATCAGACAAAACGACAATAATACCATGGATGGATGATTGATTTAAGACACAGAGGACATAGAGAAGACAAAGAAATGGTTGCGTAGGACACTCAGCCATAAATATCTCCTGTGAACAAGTGAGAGGGAGCAGAGCAGATTTCAGACACCATGAAACCCAGCTGGATACCCCGAGGGTCAGGAAACAGCCAATGACAGAGAAGATGAGAACGAGGGAGTCGGGTGAGTAAATCTGCAACTGTCCCCCCACCACGCTCTAATCCCTGATGGCATTATATACATGTCTGGGAGAGCAGTAAATTCCTTTTCCAGGTCAAAAGGAGGCAGACTTTTCCCTGGCCTCTCACCTTCTCCTGTCTGTGTTTTTCAGAGTCTGTAATCTGTGAAGGCTAGTTATCAAATTCTGAGAGAAAACCTGTCGTCTTTTAGCTCAGTGGTTCTCAACCTGGGGGCTGGGATCCCCCTAAGGGTCCGCAAGATACTGTCAGTCTGAGGAGACTGAGATCATTTACGGTGGGTTCAGTGCAATTAAGCAATTAAGCAACAACAGTGGAGCAGAGGTGCTGCTCAGCTGAGAGCTGGTGGCTCTAGAGCAGACAGCCGGGGGCAGAGCTGTACCTTCTGGAGGAGTCAACACCTGGAGGCAGATACTGCTCTGATCCAGAGATTAAGGAGAGCTCACAGTTTGCTTTCCACTTTTTTTTAAAAACTTTTTTAGGAATCTGTTCAGTAGTTGTTGAGATACTTCAGCCTGGATGAAAGTCATCAGAGCCATAAAGACATTCAAACACATCTCTTTTCTGACATTTCTTCAATCATAGCTTAATGGTGAGGTAGTTCAACTTCTTCAAAAAATATTCAAATAAAAAAAAATTCTCATGTTTTATCAGGGTCAAAAGAAAATAAATTAAAATCAGTATTACGGTTACATATTTAAAGTTAGTGGACATATACATGAGAAATGAATGTGTAAGTGTGTTTGTGCATGTGTAGGATTAGATATTGTTATATAAATTACGGTACACCAGATGAATGATCCATGTGCTGCTCTGCTGTAATTCACATTTATTATTCCCAATGTGATTATCTCATTGGACAGTTTCATGATGTAATATGTTTTTGAATGACTGTGCTTCTATTTATCATGCTGGCAGTCTGACCTGGGTCAATACCTAACATGATTAATTTGTCCCCGGTTGATATGAATGAGCTGAAGGAGAATGAGAAAAACATCAGGCCTGAATGAATGAATGGAATAAGATTCCCAGAGGGACAAAGAGCTGAAGAGGATGAAAATGTAAATATGCT